>NC_088102.1:34029000-34382334 GCF_036370855.1 Dromaius novaehollandiae
AATGTTAATCATTCTTTTTCAAAATCCTTTCTGATTGTAACATAACTTCCTTTTTGAAAGCAAGAAGTCCTTCACAAACCAGACAAAACTTGTTTAAATGCAATTAAGACCTGTGAATAACCATGGGAAGCTGCTAGGGTTTCTGCTGCAGTTTCTGCTACAGTGCGGCTTTAGCTCTTCAGAGAAATTCCTATTGTGAGTGCAAAAGACTACTACAAGAACTATTGTGGTACTTTTACAGAACTGAGTAAAGGCCCTTCCCAGGACTGTGTTCTTTTTCTACACAGCTGCCCTTCACTGAGATTCACAGCTACATTGAGTCATGAATTGTATGACAAAAATGTTTTCATAGAAAATTAGTACATCATAGAAAGCTGCACAGCTGAATGGGAACCTTCTCAGAACTTGAACGATCAAACGCAAGACGAATCCTTAATAGTCATGATGTTAGGACACTGCTTGATCTGAGCTGAGAAATGGACCTAAGTCCACCATGTCAGCAGCAGATACGCAAACCAAGAGGTTCTAGCGTTCTTTTTCTCTTCTGCTCCCTTTCAGAAATTTTAGTTGTCAATTCCAAACAGAACAGGTCCGGGTGCATGGGCTTAGGTTTACTGACTCTGCAGGTTCCTGCTTTGAGCTCCAGAACCAAATGGAGAGGAGATCTGAACCAGGGCCTTCTACATCTTATGCGAGCTTCAAAATCACTGAATGTCTTCTTCTGGTTTCTGTTTCAAAACTTCAACCTCCTGCTTCTTGCTCCTCCTCCCTCTTCCCATCTTTGTGGTCAGCTTTGTTCATGCCTCTATGCAACCCAAAAAGGTGACAATCATTTTTCAGGCATGTGTAGAAAATACCTTTGTTTCTCATGTGTTTCACACAGTCTTTTTCCAACAGTTGCTAGGGTTTTTGTTTGAAGATCTCTTTCAACTAGTTCAAAGATTTTGAGGTTGACTTGGAAGCTCAAAGTCCCTAATAACACACAGCTAAATAGAATTGGAGCCCAGCGTTACTGGACAATCATAGCTGGCAGGGTTGGGAAGCTCTAAGTATAGCTCTGCCTGCTATCATTGCACTATATTTTAAAAGCATAATTTCTTTTTGATTGAATAGTTGATAAAATACTTGTTAGATGATTGAATTACAGATATTTAACTAAACCTACATATAACATTCTGATTTCAGAAATATAACCTAAATTTTTGCCCTGTGAAGTGCTTGTATTTATCTGGCTTTGTAGGTGAGATGTAAATCTTATGGTTTCCCTGTTGTCCATAGAGTCATCTTAGATGAATAAAGAAAACAAAACGGATATTATGTGTCTTAAAATAGCAAATAAACACAATTACACAGTGGGAAAATGTTCATGACTTTTCCTTAGCGGTCTAAAAAGACAGAGAAAGAGAGGGAGAAACATCTGTTTGTTTATTCAAGCTGCTAACAGTCACCATCCTGCTGCTTTCAGTCTGTCCCTTCCTTCAGTCTGACTTCAGCCTTCCAGAGTGACTGGCAGTTGTAAACACAAGTTCTTCCCTTTCAGAAGTCAGATATAGGCTCCCTGGCTGGAATTGCTTGCTGACATGTAGAAATTATTCGAGGATATGATGTTATTTATCACAATATGTGCTTTGTGCTATGTGAGTACTCTCAAGCCAAAATGTGGAGTGGCTATGTCCTGAGAGACCCATTATACATGTCAGAAACTGAAAATTAATTAGGAGTCTTTGGATTTTTTCTGCTTAATTGCAAATTGTTTATCAGAATTATGCAAATATTTCAAAAAAAAATCAAGGAATTCACTTGCAACTATGGCACATTCGTATACAAATAAGTCGTTATTAACATGGTATATAAACTTAGCTTCAGTGTGCCTTAGAGCTATAAGCAATGATTAGAGGTAGGGAAGTGTGCAGGCGGCAGACACCTGCCACAGCAAACACTGAACAAACAGTGCCACAAAGGTACCTGCAGGTCCATGGTACTTCAGTGGCATGGAGCTGCTCAAGAGCAGGCACTCCAGAATAGCGGTAGTCATCCTCAGCTGCAACTCTCACATCTTTAACGCTATAGACTATAGCAGAAAGAGACGCTGGGTGGGAGTGAGCTCTTTCTCTTGTTTCTAATAGTGAGGGTCAAGACTGCATGATTGTGCTGGATGTCGCCACCACGTTAACTGCTGTGCAAGGATGAGAGGAGAGGAAGTTCCCCAAGCCCGGTTCACATCAAAGTGGCTTTTCCACTGGCATTCTCCTGAAGGATAATAATAATTTTGAATACTATTTTTGTACCTTGAAATGCATTAGAGCCTATCACAAAGAATTACTGTTTCTGAAAATATGATCTGTGTACTTTGCAGATGCCAGATAAAGAACTCGGCTTACTGACTGAGGATTTGCAGGAAGTGTAGAAGCAGGCAGCAGGTGGAAAGTTCACACCTTTTTAGCCAGTCACTTTCACTGATGAATGGTAAGTTTAAGAAATCCTTTTACCATAAGCTTGCTTGACACAACCTTAAGACATATTACTAATCCCTCCTAAGGATTTTTTCTTTGACTGTCTAATCAAAGAACTCAAGTAAGTGTACTGTGCAAATTAAAAAATGAGGGAGGCTAGGGGAAGCAGGCCAGAAAAGTACTGATGAAATACCAGGGCTCAAGAGACTTTCGAGTGGGACGATTCATAAGGGTAGTGGAAAGGGTTATTATTTAAAGCATAAGAATAAAGATGGACTATGCAACTCCATGTTTTACTACCCAAATGCAGCTATAGTACCATCTGCTCATAATACTCTTTCCTGTGCTTTGGAAGAGGACTAACTTTGGCTCCCTATGCATTGGCCAGTGTCCTCATGATCCAAAAGTAAATTTCCACTTCTCTTTTCAGTTAAGCTACACAGATTTGGGTTGAGAAGTTTCCATAGACAGCAAGCTGAAAACTATATTTCTTAGTTAACGCATAATTAGTCGTATAGACTAATAAATTCCAGCACCTATTCCAGCATCATCAGTACATTAATTGCCATTACCAAAGAAAATGTTGTTTCTTTGTAATAATTAGGAAACACTCTGGCTAAAAAATCTGAGTAAATAATTGGTGGTTTAATAAGGATGTGTTTTGTTGTACCTGCTAGCAAGATAAAGGAGATGACCGAAAGAAGGAAGTTGTATTTCTGAGATTATGTGTTGTAACCCAAGTGACAGAAATGATTGAACCAGGGCAGAAAGAGTGTACAACTCCAGGCTTTAAAGTTCACTGTTGCAGAACTGAATGGTGGACAAGGCTGAGTCACCATAAAGTGATATAGCAGTGATATCTTAGAAAAATGTCAAGATAAATTCAGAAAGGCTTGGGTATATCTGAAAATTACCACAGATACCACAGAAGGTTATTGTTAGTCTGAACAATATTCAAATAAGAGACATTCTAGAATTCTGATTTCAATATTTGTTATGGACTCAAATTTTAAAAAATAAACACAAGGACAATGGCTTTGTCCATTCAACTTGCCCTTAGTCAATGCTAAAAATGAAAACCTGTACCTAACTGTAGATAATAAAAGCAAAGAAAATGAATTTACTGCAAGCCCTGAAGGCTGCCTAAGGTACAGTGCTTTAGAACTACAGATAAGTGAAACTCCAGAAATGAGCAATACTCAGGAGATGAGCATAATTAGTCCTAGTCTAAAATTCAAATATTCATTTATATTTTCTTGCATCTCCTCAGCTTCATCTGCTACATCATTATTAACTTCTTTCAGACTTCTTTCAGGCACTTCGGTCTCTGTGTGTCAGGCTCAGATCCATTTGCCATGTGTAACTTGCCTTTCTCTCCAAACTGTATCAGATGTGAGTAAAGAATGAGGGGGTGCACCCAAATGATTTACATGAGATTTCCTTCAAGGCGTGCATTTTCCAAAACAAACAAAAATCTTTACATTCTCTCTTTTCACCTTTACTACTAGCATTATTTTACTATTAAGGATATATGTTAAGGATATAGGTAACTGGCAGTAGTGTCACCCAAGCCTGAATCTTATTGCATACTCTTATGAAATTAACTAAGTCTAATAAATCAGATTCAAACTGTGAAGCATCTGAAATTGTGAAATGGTTTAAATGAGTAATTTTTCAGGAATGTGTAGAAATACATGCCCAGTTCCTGCAGAAACAACAAGAATGTATAGATTTTTCAGGAAACAGAACTTGAGGAAAGCTGTGATAGCACAAGTCCAATAAAAAAGGGGGGTGGAGAAGTATTGGCGGGATTACTTTTTTTTTCCCCAGAAAAAAATAGAAATATTTAATAAATTTTCTGGAGGGGATGTAGTTGATGTGCTGGTTAAATCTAAATGTAGAAAAGGGCAATGGAGGGCAACGAGGTTAAGCAGAGATATAAAGATTAGTGGAAGTAATAAACAGAAGGCTTTCAAAAATAAAAAAAAACAACAAGAGTCTGGGAAGGAGAAAGATTTAAGAACTGTAAAGTACAGAGAACAAAAAGCAGTACTGCATCTTGAGCTACAGATAATGCTTCAGTTCATGCTCATAATTCATCAGAATACCTATTTTAAAATAAACAGCAATAAAGAACTCAAGGACTGGTAGCTGATTAGAAGTATGAGAAGATCATGTATTTGCTTTTATATTTGAAAGAATAAATATAGTTAAGAATAAAAAACTAAGAGAATAGAAAAATGACAATAGAGAAATGATAATAGAGAAATACTAAAAAAAGAGATGTTTGAGTTTTAGGTAAAGTTTAGAAGTCTGATATTTCACAGAAGATTTAGGTGGAGGAGAATGAGGCCAAATACATATTGTAGAGCTCTAATTTGGGGGCAGGTTCTTTTGTATTATCATGATATTGAGAAAATTTTAATTTAGAAAATAAAGATTCTCAAAAATATCATCTATTCAAAATCAAAAACATACATAAAAGAAGACACTTTTGCTTCAGGGTTTAAGATTACAGGTCCAAATTCACAGTTACATGAATATATATTCTCTTCTGTTGCTATAACATATTGTGTTTTTCATACCAGTATGCAAGGGAGTCTTGTTCACACAGTGAAGTATGAAAAACAGGAATATAGAAGAATAACAAGTATCATAGGAGAGAACATTTCTGCTCTCAAATCATGCTCAAAGAACACTGATGCTGAATTAGTGAGCTGATTAAGAGGGTACATTATACGCTCTTAAGAAAGCAAGAGAACCTTTGCTCAATAGATGCAAATTGCCAGTTTTTTTTACCTCAGTCCCGTTTTGGAAATATTGACAAGACATTTTCAATAATGCAAGCAGAACATATGTCTCTGAATTTGCAACAAAATAAAGGTTAGAAAAAGCAGTTTTGCTGAGCATCACACACAGCTGCCAAGGCTGTTCCAATTCTATGACCTTGAATGATCAGCTTATGTCCTACTTTTCGACATGTCCCTTCCTAATACATATGAATGTTTAGACTGTAAGAGTTTGATGAACTGTCCTCTTTGGCTACATGCACTCACACAGTGGACCAAATTTTGTTGTTCTTCAGAGATATATTCTACAAATATATAAAGAGGAAAGTGGCCACAATCTTTTTCTTCCAAAAAATAGCCACAAAGGTAAGAAGCTCTTTATCTTTAGAGATAAAAAGCTAATGCTTAAATCTGAATCATAGTAGTCAAAGAGGAGAATACCTTTAAAATAATGTTCTGTGTTTTGTAGGGTTTTTTCATAACTCAAAGTACAGAACCTTGCTCATATGAAAATTAACATTCAGCCTTACACAGTGTAAGAAAGCAAAATTGTTTGTAGAAGTATTCTTTCTCTGACTGATGATTGACTCAAAATTTTGTACCCTTTAGTGATTTATGCAGCCTAAAGGGAACTCCTCTGTTTTGACTCAAGTTGAGGAGCAAATTCAGGTGCAAATCCACTGCAGTGCCACATCTGCTTCATGTAGGTACAATTAAACATAGTTGAAAGAGGTCAAGTTGTCTTGTCCCTGGCTGAGTAAAGATGGTGCAAAAGACCCTCCGCTCTCTACCATTTTAAATTCTGTGGAGTTGTGCAAGAATGTTCACAAGAAGAATGATAACAGTCTCCTCTCTTTCAGCCACATGTCCTACTTGCTATTCTTTAACAACCTTTCACACCAGCTCTCAAAGGGCCATGCAAAATTTGCAAAATTGCTTAGTTTTGTGCTGGCTCTGAGAGCATAATATCAACATATAATTTTCCCAGATCAGTTCATTTCTGTTCTTTGGACAGCACACTGGTTGATACCACTTCATTCATGTTTAAAAGGCAATTTTTATATCATTTTTCACTTCAAGGAAGGTTATAGAAGAGGGTAAAAAATTAGGTAAAGAAAGCAGATTTGTTCAAAAGTGAAAACTTGAAAACCATGGGCACAGATTTAGAAGAGAGGGATATTGAAGGGGTCAGGAATGGAAATATAAAGGACCAAGAGAGACAGAGCATGGTGAAAGACTCCTCCAAAGACAATATTAGAGAAGTGGGAAGAATCCCAGCAGAGCAAAGCAGAGCAAGTCTGAAGTCTTCAGAAGCAGAAGCAATCAGTTTTGCTGAAATCTATGATTGAACTGAGATGGCTGAGAATGTAGACATTTTACTGTTTATATAAGAAGCTAGTTAATGACATTGGTGATGTCATTTTCAATGGCATGGTAGGTGAAGGTAAAAATACTTTTGCTTCTGAATTTACCTATCCTCTGTTTCTCATACATTCATTTATATAAGTCATATTGCTAATTTGCACATTTGATCAGTTTTAGACAGAAAATACTCGCCTTCCAGCAAAGATAGAAAAAGCAGAATGCTCTAGGGCAAAGATTGCAATGTGATTACAAACTACCTTATCAAACTTTTATTAAATTACATTTCAATATTCTCATAAATAATTAAGGCTAAACAAAATAGTATAAGTAAGTGAACAAAGTCAATTACATATCTCTTGATATCTTTTTTACACTGTTTGTTCACCAAGGAAAACATGATTCTCTCTCTTTGGTAGGCAAAACATAATCTGAGAGTGAACAAATGTAATTTATCTGCATTTCTCTCTGTCAATGTACAACTTGTATCTGCATTAAAACTACCAGACCAACTCACAAAATTGCAATAAAAGAGATATACTCCATCCAGATTTAATCTGAATGAGAAGAGACAGAAGTTGACTGGTTTTGAGTTGGATAGTGAAGAAATCTTGGTCCTACCAACTGGAGGACAGTGATCAAATCTCCTTTGATAGAAAGAGTCAAACCTGACCTGTTCAATAGGAAAGGGACTAAGTCATAACTATGTGGGAAATTGAATTTCTGAAAAAATCAAAAGAAATCTGTCAATATGTCAACCTCAAACACTCTCCCAGAAGAAGATGGGAGAACATATTCTGAACAGCAACATATTTTCATTCCAGTTCTAGGTAGCTGTGTCTGTCGAAAAGAACTTTATTTGTTTCAGGTGTCCACTGCGCAATGCTGCATCTTGCACTGATTTTTCTGGAAGTCACTTGGATTGTATCTGTGAAACCAGGATGACTTCAGCATAAACTAGAGTTAGTAGGTTTATTTAGTCATCTGTCTGGAATTATTCTTTCTGAAATCATCATTTACTCATTCTTACCTTACTTTGTAAAAATGTAAAATAGTTCAGTGTCAACTAAATCAAGAGGATCTTTGCACATGAGCAAAGTCTACTTCAGCTTGAAGAAGCTGACAAACAAGACTTACTAAAGTCTTTGTTAACATGATGAGTGTGGGTGGGTGTATATGCATACACCCATGCATACACACACACTCACACACACATACACACAGTTTGCAAAAACAGAAAAAATCTTAGAAAAGTTAAACACCCTACATGTCCTTCTCTAAACTTTACTAGATTTTTTTTTCCAAATTAAGTAAACTTTTCACATCGTGTGTCTCTCTTTGTTTGACCCTCTGACTTCATCAACATATAAAAGCTTTGAACTATGCATAATTGAAAACAAATGACTTGTTTTTAGCTTGGATATAATAATTAATTTATATAAATTTTTAACCTAAAGTCTACTGAAAAAAAGTGAAAAAGTGAGAATGTTTGTGCTTTATGCTGTACTGCAAAGCCTTTCTAAAAGCTTTTTGAGATCATACAGTCTAGCTAAAATTAGCTGTGATGGCTCCAGCTTGGAAAAGTGTTTTTAAAACAACAGTTAAGACATAAAAGAATAATCATTTCAGAAAGAAATGGTCTGTCTATGGTTGCATGAAAAGAATTTAGCCTTTCATAGGGCTTAAATTTAATGTGTGATTTCCAACAGATTTGAACCCTTTTGTCTTGCTGTTAGAATAAAAATAATCAGATAATATTCTCTGACAGTGAATTGTACTTTCACATGATCTTAAGGGAATTCATTTGAGAGTAGAAACAAAGCAAGCATCCCTAAAACTTCCATACAATGAGTTGTGACTGATAAAAGTTCTTCCATGCTGCATGCTCCATCCCAACTTATCTTTGGGAAAATGACATTCAGATTGAAGTTTTTCTTTAATAGCTCCTAAACTCTGGAATAACTAAAATTGTATCAAGTGTTAAGCAATATCAATGTAACACCCTTTTTCAAAAAGTTATTTGTTGTTGATGCAATAAATTGTGTGACATTTTATATAAACAAAACAAGACAAAAAGAACAAAAAAGCCTAACCCTGTACTTTCTCTGCATTCTGCTTTGAAATTTTTCTGATCACTCTCTTAGGTACTAACATCAACTCTCACTGTAAATAATTGTTTTATTATATTTTAGATAATCTGAATGTTTTAGATTACTATTTTTTAGCAAAATTCAGTTCTCTTTGGTGTTTGCCTCAGGATTTCATATTTTATAAGAAAATGCTGAACTTAGAAATAGTGGGATAGGATGGTTATGTATAGTGACATAATTCCCTAAATTGACTTCTGTCCTGTAATTGCACTTTGGTCCAAAAGTTTTACAAACTGTGTTAATCTTCTTATGCCAGTCCTGAAATGACAAGATACTTGCCTGAAAAATAGTTTAGAAAAGGGATGTGGAGAGCAACCCTGATATTTTTTCTATGATGTCAATGAAAAAATAACACTAGTTTCAGTGATGTCAAAATAAGTCCAAAGTAAACAATATATGAAAATGAAAAGGCATTTTGAACTAGATTAGAATAGCACCAATTCAATATAGATTTTGGAATTTAAAACCAAAACAACTAAATCAATTCAAAGTAGAATATAGTTAAAAGGCATCTCTGGATGAGGGCTTTCTTCCTTAATAATCCATTCTCTGGTGTACCAATGCAATATGTGGAATTAAAACCAGACAATAAAGAAATAAACTAGGAAATACCAAAGTATGTCAGATTTGTTTTAGAAATAGTGGTTCCTTCAATGTTTCCTCATGTCCCAGAGCTAAAACAATATTAATAATACTCTCAAGGACATTGAGAAAGCAAAGCATTAGAAAGGTGACTTAAATAAGGGAGGATTTTAACAATATTTAATCTGAAAAACTAGGATAAATTGAGCTTATCCCAATTTGTAAAATCATTTTAAATCTGATTCGTTGGAAGAGGATAATTTAATTTCAAAAGGTCAGGAGTTTATCTAGATATATATACTCTGGTATAGGTGATAAAGTTTGGGTCAAAGAAAAGTTGCCCTTAAGCGTATTATAGGATGTTGTGGAATATTCCTGCTAATGAAGGGCCCAGTGACAAAACACAGTATTAGATGTAGTTTTACTAGAACCATATAGAGAGCAAATTAATGATATGATGCCTTTGTTATCTAAAAATGAATTTTTCAGCCTCATCTGGAGTGGTTTAGATCAGTTCAAAATTCCTTATCCTTTTCCTGCAATTACATTTAATTGAGATAAAATTCTTCTCAAAAGGTTTCTCTAAGAGGTAAAAGGCTTGGCCTGTTGAGAAGACTGCTATTCTTAGGGACGACTTCCCAGATAAGTGTCATGGTCAGGGTCTCTGGCAAGATGTTATCATTTAATCTCTTTCTTGCATGTTCAAAATGTATTAATCCTTTAAAGAAATAGAACAGCTGGTGTTTTGAAGACTCCAGCAACAAAAACTAAGATTCAGAGGGTCAGCCTACAGTTGAGCTGAACACATTTTACTTACAGCTGCTGCAGCCAAAAAGAGGTGAGAACAAGCAAACAAGCCATAACAAACAGCTGGGAAATCTGCTGGGAATTGATGCGGGCAATGAATCTGTGGAAGAACAACACTGGACAATTTTACTCCTAGCACAAAGGCTTTCAGGACCATGAGGATATTTACATTTAGAGAGAAATTTGGGCAGTTATACATTTATACATGTGATACAAATAATCCACTGTTAGACAGAAGATGAAAAGCTAAATATTTCCAGAATCAAAAGTCTTTTTGACTTCATACTTCTGCATAAAAAACATTTTTCTAAAATCACACAGCTAATCAACACCCATTAATGTTTCAAAGAGTTTAGTAGAAGCCAGTAATTTTCCTTGACACCCTCCATTACGGGAGTGAGAGGCAGATAAAGCTTCCCAGCTGACAACTAATCCTAGCCATCCCATCTGCCCGATTACATCTCCATCGGCCTCAGCTCTCCTCTTTCACAGAAGCCTGTCATGTGTTCTGAACACAAACAAATTTGGTTATTTTGCACCAAGTGTTGGAACAGAGGGATTGAATATCAAAGCCTGGGAGCCATAGGGAGACTGCCCTGTGAGGAGCTTCCTCAAGCACATCGGGGCTGCAGCGCTGTGCATTTCACTTGCCACGGACATGGCGCTGCATAGCAGGAGTGACTGCTTTTAAGCTGGCAGTGTCTAGGCCCTTTTGAGATTTATATTCCATTAACTACATCAAAATTTTTATCTAGACATAAATGAATTTCCAGTCTTGCTCCAGGACCCTTGTAACCTGTGATCTGGATAAGAAGCATTTGAGCAGAGTGAAAGTAAGCCACTTCAACCTTCAGCTAACTCCAGCTTCCATCCTCACTTTAGATGTTCTACACAAAGGAAAAAAGAGCAATAAAATAATCTATGAATATAAAGCTGTAAGAGAAAAATCACAGCAACCCTAGCTCACCATAAAAGCCTCCATTTTGGATTCCTTCAGGAGACAGGCAAGTCTTAATCATTTTACACTTAAAACTGCAACAGATGAAAAGCAGTGTTACAGACATATGTGTGTGAAAGACATTGTTGACTCCCAGGCTGTTGGTGAGATTGTCCTCTTAAAGCTATGTCCCCAAAAAATCCATTAGCATCAGTAAGAGATGAGTATAAGAATTTGAATTGTTATCCTTTGGGATTATGGCATTATTCATGTTAGTTATAACTGAGGAACAAACATACTGTAGAGCGGGTCAATCCTTAGACATCCAAGGTTGTGTAACTGACAATAAACAGAAATTTTTACTTGTTGCGAGAGTGACCTCATTGCAGATTTGTTCATGATTGCTTTTGGCTAATCTCTGCTAACTTTGGTAAGCTTTTAGGGTATGGATAAGAGGAGGATAGGACTTCATTTCGAGTATGGAGATGCTTCTCTGTTCTGCTTTAGAATACATTTATTTATTTTTGTTTTCCTTAAATATTTATTCTCCATAAAAAGGAGGAGTCAGGGTGGGTGTGGAGGGCAGTGTTTCAGGCAAGAAGAAGCTTTGTTAGATTCTCCAAGGTATCTGAGATCTGATTTTCATCCCGGATTTTCCTTTATAAGGCACAGGCAACTGACTATGTTGCCAGGTTAACTTTTTTTCTGATGACATTTAATCATTATAGTGGTAGAAATTGAAGATCTGAACACAGGTCCTAAGAGATGAAAATGCCAATGTGTGTTTTTCTTCAATTCATTGCTTCAGCCAAACTCTATAGTAAGTTCTGTCAGAGATAATAAATTTGCCATATTTCACTAGATTTTTTTTTCCTCAGATGCCCCTTCCTTTGCCTGCCAAACCTAACAGGTTCTCAGCTTGCAGCAGCCTTTACCACGCTAAAAGTTAATCAGAAAGCTTATGTTACCTGTGCAGTTTTAAGCAATAGAAACAAGATGAGGGCTTTTCTACTTCTGCTGTCAGGCACAGGCTTAGATCAAATAGATATGAAGTTGCTTAAGCTTGCTACAGGCACTTTATCCAAACAGCTAGCATCTGTTCCCAGTGAACCATTTTGTCAAGGTATTATTTCACTGGAGTGTGAAGTAGTAAAAGTTATCCTAGTTCATACAAGCTGTTCAGTTGCAAATGTTAAGAATGGTTGGCCTTTGTTGTTGTTCTTCTTTTTATTATATGCATAATTAAAAGATAAAAGTTCTAGCACTTATGTCACAGAATATTTATAACTTGTTCCCTACAAGCTTATATACTTTGCCTTGATGTAAGAAACTTAACTTAATGGAATGACCCAGATGCAAAATTATCATATATTATTCCAAAGGTACCTACACTGCAAACTACCTACTAATGAAGGGATGGTATTTTCAGGAAAGATCTCAATTATTGGATGATTAGTGCAGACCAGATTTTTTTTTAAGAAAGACCAGAAGTATTATTACTTACTAGACAGAAAAAAGTTCTAAGCAAGAGGCAATTTCTTCATTTTAGATACTGCTCTTTGAATATAAAGAAATCTAGATGTGAAAAGGTCAGAAGCAAGCCATGCCAATGGAAAAAAACCCCAGTGATCTACTTTACTTAACAGTATATTTCCATTTTATTTACAGTGCAGTCAAAAAAGCCGGTCATAACCATATTCAGACACATCTAACAATACATGATTTTTTTTTCACTGGAAAGAAAAAATACATGCTTTACATCTGACAAAGTATAGTCTTCTGAAATTCCTATGATTCTGACTCTGAAGAAAAGATTGTGCTATGAATGGATGGAAAAATCCCCTCTTCATGACACCTTTTTTTAAATTAAACAGTCTTAATTCCTTACATTGGGAAGGTCATAATTTCTGCTTCTCTCAGTTGTCTGGAATGTTCATGTCTATCATCCATCCCCCATTATTTTGCAGTTAAGCTTGAATCGTATCAGACACAATAAAGTTTATGCTTTTCCTAATGCTTATGTGTTACTCATAATGGAGTCCAGCACACAGATGAAGTGTCAGCAAGCAGAATTATAGATGTTGCTGTACGTGGAACATGTACCTGCACTTGGGAACTGATGGTGCAGGCTACTAAAAGTGTGGGTCAAGTCATATCAGAGCCTGCATTAGAAGAGACAATGTTGCTTGTTGATGGCTCATTACAAATGCCCCTTGGAAAGAGGGGGGGGAAAGCTAAGACATTTACCTTAGATGTCTAAGGAAGGAAGTTAGTCTCCCTAAACTATTTCTATATAACCGATGAATAAACATAGGCTCTTACAGAAAGTGATGTGGAGTATGTTCCTAACTTTGTTCATGCTGAAGTATAAGAAGTCTAGAATAAGCAGCCTCCTGGGTTAGACATAACCACTGTTCGTCAACATAAATAGCTATAAACTGTGGTGAACTGCGTTTGTTTTGCAGATAAAAATACAAGAAAAGCTAAGCAAAAGTTAGCTAACCTATTTTGGCAAACTCAGCTTCCTTAATCCAATCAATAGTCAGGAGATTCCTTACCTGTGCCCCTGAAGAAATACTACTTTAAAGGAATCCTTCTTTTTCATCCTAGATTTTACTTTTTAACTAGAACAGCTAGTGAAACTTTGAAAGTGGAACACAGTGGAACTGAGCTGAATAATAAACTAAAATTTGCTTCTAGCCAAAAAAAGTTGTAATTCTTTTTTCTTCTTCTTTTTTCTAAGCTTCCATGTCTCTGGTTCCCTGCAGTTCCCAAAGGATTGAAGATAACAGCCTTCAACACAGACACTGCATAATGGGTAAGATGTCTGTAATGTATAATTCAGCTCAAGACTCCTCAAATCCATATTATGAGAAATGGCACTGTTACCACCTTTTACAAACAGCTAGTGTTGTTTATTTGTTGCAGTTTCTTTTCTAACCAGTATGTGCTAATCTGCATGGGAGAGAAGGGAGTGAAGAATAGACTGGACTCCCCAGGGGATGGGGATTATTTATGAAGTCACTCCGGTTCAGTGAACAGTGTAATTCATGTCAAAGTTTGTGACTTAAACCCAGTGAATTACAAACTCCACTCCAGAAGATGATTTGAAACCCTGGAGAGCAGAGGAAGGGTATGACTAGGCAGAGGGTAAAATGCATATTCTGAAGAACCTTTTCCTCCAAACACCTAATGAAACAAGAATTCCAAAATTGTCGGTGCGGCTTTCAGTTACAACAAAAGATCACAGGCCAACTTTTTACCAACAATTTACCAACTTTTTCCAATAGTTCACTGTGCTTCATGTGACAGAGCTGTCTGTCTGTGCAGTGACAAGAAAGCTCATTTTTGCACATTAATAAAATACAATTGTAAACATTTTAGGACTGAGAAATGTAAGTTTCTGTGTGAGAAATAACTACAGAAAAATATTCTGCACAGTTTATTAGAAGATTGTTTGGCCTGTGTGATATTTCAAGATCAAAACAAAGGATAATATTTTATGGGAAAATTTGTCAGTTTTGAGCACCATCCAAATTAGCACTTGTTGTTTGTATTTAGACCAGAACTGTCAAAACAATGGTGTAACTCTTTCAGTTATGATTCACAGCAATCAGTCCTAATTTTGTCTCTCTTTCATCTGCTGCCCTGTGAAACAACACTTTCTCCTCCTGTATATTTTGTATACTGCCAGGGCAGGTAAGATTCAAACTATAGACTATTTAAGCTGGATATTAGTTATTTTAATTTATTCATTTGGTTTCATATTAATGAGCATATCAGCATGAAAGAATTAGGGGATGCTAAATGAAACCAGCAGGTGACAGATTCAGAACAAAAAAAATGGCATTTCTTCATAAAATGGGTAGTCATGAGTAGTCCAGAGTTTCCTCATGGATTTATTTACCTGGATTAAAAAGGTGGATCATCAGATTAACAGAAGAAATAAGAGACATTAAACACTGTGGGATTCTTCTCATTTCCCTTCAGACACCTTTAATGTAGACCTATACTGCTGAGCTAATCGCTCTAGGCTCTCTGTATGGTCAGGAGAAAAAGATGGGCACTTCTCAAGAGAAACTCATCTGACCTAATTCAGGCACCTACTTCAAGATGAGACTCCAGCAGCTCTGCTGACTACTCCTTCGACTGTACAGGGAACTTAAGGTGATAGGTTCAGAATGAAACATAGACATCTACTGTCAGCCAAATAAATCCCACCTGTTTTGTTCTTCCCTAGGCATGTGGTCAGAGACAGGATATGGCAAAGGTGGGTCTTTGATCTGATCTCCGATAGGTCTGTTCCTGTGTTTACTGTGCTACACATTCCCACAGGAGTCTATTAGCCTTTATCCAAGATAATCTCAGCTGGGGAAAGCTCCTGCACATGCTTTTCCTTTCAGAAAGTGATAGTTAAAGACACTAAGGATGACATGTTTCATCTAAATTTGGCAAAATGTTAATCACTTTTTCTGACAATAATTCTGACTCAGCAAGGTAAGTTGTCGGCTCATTTGGCATACATTCTACCTGAATGGACTTTGTGTGAAATTAAACTACAGGTATGCTTCAGCAGGAACTAGTACATCAACAAAACACACTGGCTTGTTATTTGCTTCTCAGTGCTGTTCAAGATATCTCCATCAGTTAGGCCCTATACAGGGTAAGCCTTGTGTTGAAGGCCACCTTTAATTTCCCTTTAATTGTACATTTCTGTGTCATAACATCTGTAGAGGTTTCTATTGTTTCTCGTTAACACTGCAGAAGTTGTTTTGTGCCTGTCTCTGTTCTGTTACAGTTGCAATGTGCTTACTACACCGAATTCCAATTAATTTAATGGCCATCATGACACTGGTTTCCTTTGGGTCCTATGCAAGAAAGTTGCAATGATGGTTTATATAAAACTTCGGAGTGTTTCTCAGTCAGCTAACCAGAGAGGATTTTCAAGGGCAATCATTCAATATCTAAATGTAGCGTCTGAGTGCAGATGTAATTCTGATTCCATGATTCCTCAGGAAGTTTAATGAATTCTGACCATGCAATTGGGCTTCCACTCCTGAACCGTGTTTTCTCCATTCAGAGGTAGGCTAAGCCCCATTTTTCCCAGGCAGCTTCCTCCCTTGGGGTCTATCCTTTTCTTGCTTATTCTAACTAATTTTCATTATCATTTTCTTTTAAGGACAGAGGGGTAAGGAAGGAAGGATTGTTTAGTTTTTCTACCCCTATTCCTTTGTATTTTCAGTCTTCTGTCTTTCAACCCTCACTCAGCCACTCGAGGTGAAGGCACATCTTGGCCTCTGCTGCCGGCATCAGAATATCATCAACGTAGCACAGTTTGGCAAAACACCAGAGGAACAGACTACAGACTGCTGCTGGAGCCCACAGCTCTCTGCTGCACATACTGTGGAAGGAGTTCCTCCTTGGCTGATTGCATTAGGGTGGCTGTCAGAGCACAGGGTTTTCATGGATCTCTTTGCTACACAAATATGGCTGCAAGAGCACAGTTGCCCTGAGGACTGGTGGACCAGGGGTACACAATCTTTCCCCCACCTCCACCTCAAATACTCTTCTTTTTCTAATCCCTTCCAGACTAGTATAGACCATCCATAACCTGGTGAAAAAATTATACAGCTGAAAAAAAGAATAAATCTCCCCTTGACACAGTTTAAGACAGCCCTCCAACTGTAAAAGTGATGAAATAGCACATTGGTGTTCTCATTCTGAGCACGTGTCTTCAAGCTATCATGCATCTTCTAAATAAAGTCTGTAAAATTATCTTCCCCCCCCCTTAGTCCTTCCTCAAATTCACTTCTGCTATAGTACACTCAGAAAGCAGCAAATTAGCCAGCAAAGCCTAGAAAGGCAGAGGTTTTTTATTATTGTTCTTATTTGACTAGGAATTCACATTTTTAGTATTTTCTTCCTAGTTTATCCCCTTCATTCCCTTCTCTGATCTGCTTGGCTGTTGCATCCACCTGTTTAGGGCTTGTAAACCTTATTTATGTGTTCTGTTCTGTTAGATCTTCCCACAGAATCTAGCATAATAGAACATGAGCTAATGGTGCTCCAGCATTTCCTCAGAATCATAGAGTATTATTTGTTAATTAATACTTAAGTATCACTTAATATATAAGCCAACTTACAGGAGTGCTGTCACATTGACTATTACTAGGCTTTAGACATATAAAAAGAAATAAAAGGACTTTCAGATTATGTATGAAATTCCAGAATTTCAATAAAAACAGATATAGATAAGGCTAAAAGAAGAATAAATTCAAGAATAGGATGGCTTTTATCTGAAATGCAGTTCTTTGATATTTTCATGCAACTGACACAAATAGCACATCAAAACCAGCAAATTTTATCAGAAATATACATTTCTTTAAATAGATACCGAGAAATTCATCCTTCAATTCAAAGAAGAGGATGATTATTAGGAATCTCTAACAATGTAAAATGCTCTGTAACCATAGTCTTTATCTACACTTTTCAAGGTAGTAAAATACTGACAGAAATATTATATTCATGTCTAGGAAGTACTGTTTTAATTTGCTTATCATTTCTATCACTGCTAGCAACACAGAAATAAATCTGAAGATTGTTTGATGCCTTTTGGGCAGACAGGTATGAAAAAGCCTTTTCTTGGATGCACAGCTTACTGCAGTATCTGTTTTGAATAATAAAATAAGACCTGAAAACTTAAGCAATTTTTTTTTCAGATGCTTACAGGGCTCATAAGAAAGTGTTACACCACAAGATAAAATTTACACTTTTTTTCCCCTTTCTATCCTTCTTTCTTTTGATTAGTCAGCATTCAGATCTGTACTTCCTATTCTTTTGTTCTTTCTATTAACCTTTTCTTCCAAGTTTCATTGGCAAAGCATAATTCAGTTCTCCATTAACAAAAGGATTACCACAGCTCTCTGACTTCTTGTTCATTTAGCATTGGGTGCTGCACTCTGGTCTGAAGTCACTGTGCTAAGACCACTCCAAGTCCTTCACTGAGGCATTACACATTCTGCCTTCCCTCTCATCTCAACTCAAGGATTTTTAGTATCAACAAATTAAACCAAATGTCATGCAGCTGTCTTGCCTAACAGCCTTTCTCAACAGAGAGCCTAGCAAGTGCACTTCAGCTGAAATGACCACCCCTCACCCCCATAAGACCAATAGACAATTTCAGACACGCAAACGGGCAGATAAGCAACGTCAGACAACTAAATTTTGAATGATTCTCTCACAGTCTTGTGACAAAATTTCCTGGCTAATGATGCTGCCAGACATTTTCTTTTCCCCTACAATGCAAGGAATAACTATTACTCACTTATTTCATGCCCAGTGCATCAGTATTTATGTTCACTGAAAGAAGAGTTGATAAATATAAATCATAGCAGGGATTGGCTCATTTGTTCTCTTTCTGCGTTTAAAATGGGCTGCAGGGACACTAAGCCTGAAAACCAACATTTGAACCTAATTCCATCTTTGAGGCGTGTCTGTTCACAACTGCCTAGACAGACATAAAAAATTGAGTTTATTGACACTTCAGCTCTCATGTCCATGCTATTGCGGTCTATACTGTTCTGTGCTGTCTTGTAACTGTTAAGGGCTTCTAGACTGTGAGATGGCAGGATCTGTTTAGTTTGCTGCAGTCAGAATTCACTGCTACCTGTCCTTGTGGTAAGAATTTTATGGTTTTTGTACGAATAGTGACAGAGTAGAGTACATGCTAACCTATAGATGGCAGTAAGAACAGTGCCTGCTTCCCCTGTGCAGTGACTTTTTGTATAAAACAAGGAATATGCTACTGAGAATGAAGACCTCTAATAGTTAAGCCCTGGTACTGCCACTGTGGTGCTGAGGATCCTGAAAAAAAAATCACTTAGGGCGATATTTTCAAAGGATTGCACCTAGGAGTAGGCACTGTTGGCAAAATTTCCAAAGGACTGTATGGATTTTAGAAGCCTAATTTACATTTTAAAAATTATATGGAAATCACAGTCTTGTTGGAATTCAATGGAATTTATGCTCCTACGTTAATAAATTTCCCTTAAAAGGAATATTCCCTCTTGAGCCAAATAGGTCATTCTAGAAATTTTACTTTGCAAACAAAATCTAAACACAAAATACAGTTTTGTTTGGGAGAATAAATATAGCTGTAGAAGCTCATATTTAGGCCACTACTTTTGGAGAGATTACCCTCTTCCCTCCCCCAAGTTTATCCATCTATAATTTTGAGATATAGAATATATTAATGAGATGTAATACATCAATATCTGGAAAACCAAGTAGGAACCTGAATGAAAAGAAAGTATCTAACATACTGCTATTGTTTACTTCACTCATACATTATGTGCAGTAATTCCTTACAAAATAAATACTTGCCCTGTAATGACCATGACATGATTTTTAAGTATTAGTACTTCATTATTTTAAAGTAACTAAAATGGTGAAGTTTTATCTCATCTTCTACTTGTAGACTACTGAAACATTTTTAAGTTTTTCCTTATCCAAATCCTCAAGTGGTGAATTCTTCAGCACTGGGCAAGTCATTTGATCTTTGCCACATTTTTGTAAAAAGAAAGCATATTTCTGCTCTTGTGTTAAAGAACTCTAAGTATTTCTCTTTTGTGCAGAAGTCTAATTATGTTTTTCAAGAAATTTCAAAATGTTGTAAATGAGAAGTGGCACCTCCACTGTAAACTATTTTCAACATAATCTAAATAACATTGCAGCTCTTGACACTCTTCTGCTAGAGTGAAAATAATAGATTCAGGGTCTGATTCCAGTATTTTTGCCTATGATGATTTTTACACAGACTTCTTGTCTGGCATATTAATATTTCTTGTCCATTTCCCTAGAATAATCATATGTAAAATCCCACATAAGATTGAACATCCACTTACCGAGAAAAAAAACCTTTCTTCATTCATCCATGTAGGCGGGCTGAATATCAGTTCTGTACTTCATCTCTCACCAGGAAGGAACTGTGAAAAGTTATTAAGGCTTCTTGAAAGGCATGCTTTAGACAAACAAACTGCAGAGCTCCATGCCCGAAGAAGAGAGACTTTTTATGGCCATTGTTACGCAGATCTTACTAGTGAGTGCTCCTTTCTTGTCTTAGTATCTACTATCACTCTAATAGTTACTTTCAGGAACATGCAGTCTTACCCAGTACTGGAGAGCACTACAATTTAAATGCTGTCCGAGTAAGATATTCCTAGCAGCAGCAGCCTGCTAGAGGAAGAGAATATTATAGCCTTCTTTTGTGTAACAGTGTTAAATTTGTCTAAATAGAGCCTTGCCTATTTAGCTGTAATGAGAAAAGGGAGTCTTCTAAAGTGCATCATCTGTGTGTACTACAGGAAGGAGTCCCAAAGCTAGACTCTGGGTAGTGGGGAATATTCTACTGTAACTCATCTTCTTCTATTATATTTCATGTCATATATATACTCTTGAGCTTACTAATGTCAGAGGAAGCCTAATAATAATACAATCCTCTTATGTTTGTTGTATTTTCTTCTGAAAGAAGTAGAGTAGGGCTGCCACTGTGCTATCTAATGAGTTATTAAACCTGTTTCAAAATAAAGAAAGTCATATAGGCACAATTTACAAATTTAATGTGGGCTACCATTCACTTTCAAGCAGTTCTGAAATCTGTACTTTTTATATAGGGTGTTACATGATACTTCATTAAATCACCAACAGCATTTTCAATGAAAGTCTGTAATCATATAATCATCTTTAAAAGGGCAAAGCAACTTGTGAGGATTCCCTTTTCACTAGATAATTTCTATGTATGTTCCACATCTTCAACAGAGACTGAGATTATTTGGGCTAAGCTTCCAAATACTTCATTTCCTATAAATATGTACTTCAACAATGGTTAACAGATTCAGGCTCTTCACCATAAAAGTCTGACAGGAATACTGACCCATTTGATGCATCAGCTATTTTGAACCTATACATCTAGATTCCTCAGTAACACAGATCTCCAGTTTCTGCAGCATTCTTACTTGACTGAAAAGATAGACTTCAGAGCAACTGTCTTAGCAGTGTGACCAGCTGCTTGCCAAATTGACCAAATTACAGGCTTTTGAGAGAACAGTCAAAAATGGTGTCTGAATGTTAAATGTGGATCAGCTCCAAAGGCCACCTTAGAATTTATGAGGCCTGAAAGGAAAATATTTCTCTAGAGAGTTAAGGAAATTAAGTATTAAAAGTTCAGAAGATAACTGGACCTTTTGAGCTAATTCTAAAGAGTTCATTGAATAAAATCCAACTTTCATTGTATTGTTTGCAGCTATGCACTTTTAAAATTAAAGCCCCGCAAATGGTCTAAAGGAAGTATTAAAAGCTTCAATGGATTTCAGAGATGAATAATTCTGATCATCTCATTTGTATTCAAAAATGGTAACTTGCTTCTTGCTAACTTGCAAATACGAGTGTGAGTATGGAGAGACACAGTATCTTACACTGGCTGCCTTTTGGATCATTCAGTGCATCTTGAATTGCCCTATTTAAGTCATAAGTTTCTTTAGACTTAAACTATTTCTTCCTCATTGTTTTGTGCAGAATCAGGCATGTGTCAGTGCTTAGTAAGCAACAGTACGTAACACCTACTCTCAGAGAGTGTCAGAATAACATAAAAACAATGATAGATTTGTCACTGATACATTAGTAACGTTCTGCCTTGCCATAGGTAAAGCACATACTTCATACCTCTGTCAGAGCAACTCCATTCTCAACTTCAAATTAGTCTTTTTCAAGATTTGGTCGACAAATGAAGCTTGCAGGTTTCACAATGTGAAATTACACCTTAAGACCATAAACAAAGCTGGCACACTCATCCGACCCTGTTTTATATTTAATTACTTGCTAGTTAAAAGTTATTTCAATTCAAAATGCAGAGTTTTACATAAGAGGCGAAATTGCAATATATGCCCAAAGAGATACCATGGTGAAGATTCCAACACAGCATAAATCTGGAAAATTGTAACCTGTCACTAAATAAATTTATTTGCTACAGTACAAGCAGAGACAAGGAGCAAAGGGAGGTCCATCTGGTGATGTTGCAATTAAGTATGTCTTTTAGCTGTAATAACTTATAAGTGACTCTCAGAATCTGTACCTTCTGAGCGGTAGAAACAGACACAAGCATTTCTGAAAACTGGTAGTGCCTTCCTGTAGAGCTTTCACACATGTACACAAATGCCATTCTCAAGCAGTGACACCTATTTACTTAAATTCTAAAAAAAAAAAATCACAAAACCCAACTAAAGGCACTACATAACTTAAAATAGAGAACAAATTGCCTGGACTCTGCACTTGAGGGCAATGTTCTGACTATCATTTGTGTAGCTAAAGCTGCTTTCTGCTGAAAACAAAGTCTACAAACTGTGTGGAACTGAGCATGCTTGTTATGTGTATCACATAGCCCTTTGGGAGACAGGCTCTTTAGACAAGGACATCATTTTCAGTAGCATCTAAGTCCTAATTTTAAAATGGGACTGAATCCAGAAAGGACATAGGGGACAGATATACCATGCAGTGCAGAGATTTCTGAACCAAGATGTAGGGCTTATTAGTTTATTTAAGCTCAATGCTATGTATCCACAGTTAGACTACGTCTAGGTCCAGAGCTAGGTTGAATTCTGAGTCATGCTGCTATGCAGACATGCCGATACGTGCCTAATTTGCAACTTAAGTGAAATTTAGCACTTCAATTCAAAACTGCAATTCTGCAAACCTCCAACTCAGCTGCCACTCAGTTTTTTGAGGTGCTCAGTCTATGTGCACCCTACTTTTCAATGTTTAAGTTCAGCTCACACTCTGAGTTCAACTTCTGTATCAAAATTTCTCAGTTTCTACAGGGATAGAAATCTCAATGCTTATCTCAGATCTGAGTGCCTTAAAGGTCTTGAATTTAAATACTCCTCCTCTGACTTCATGATGATGAACTTGATTCAGTCAGCATCTCCTGACACACCTAAGACATAACTGGTATTTAGGCTGTTCATAAAATACATTGGCAGCCACTACTTACTTTTATAAAAAGGTGTCCCTCTTTTCCCCAAAGCACACACTCAGCTTGTGACAGAGATTAATTAAATTCTGAGATTATACAGACTCACATCAACCCTAGGAGAAAGCCTAAACTACCACTGAACTACCACTGTTCTTGAACTCAGGGAACTTTCTACCCTTCCTTTGAAGCTAAGCCACTGTTCAGGGTGTATTACAGAAGCAAGCAGTGATCCATCATCTGCAAAGTATGTAACAAAACTCTACATCTTTTGAATAGGACTTCAAACCTGCTAGATATCTGTGTGAATGGCATCAGCAATGGATTAACCATTACTATAGGTGGACAGGCATTGCATGCTGTGTAGGTGATATTATTACAGGAAAAAATCAATTGCTACTTTACTTAAAGGTTTTCAAGCAATTCAGGTTTCAATTAGCATTAGCATTATTTTGTATAAATTCCACATTTCATTAACAAGACCTGGCAGTCCTGACAGCTGGTGCTTTGGAGCACTCTTGTATAGTATTCTTTAGTGACCTTGGTGAACCTTTTAAATCACTTCAGCTCTGTTTTGAAGAACAGATTGTCCACTCTGAATATATAACCTGCATTGCTAATAAGACAGCCTTCTTGGCCGGCTTCTCTCTCCCAATTTCTGAACATCTGCTATTGAGAAAATCAAAGTCATCATGAGGGTATTAGATGAACTTAAAGGCAACCACTTTCATAAGAATATAATTTGCCTTATTTCTCATGTAATATATTGAGGAGAAAACATATTTTTTCTAATTTCTATAACAGTACATGTTGCAAAATGAAATTACTAAAAGTGTCTGACCTACTCTGGTCATGCAAATGTATCCATGAAGTCAGCACTCTCTGAAACTATTACAGAAACATGCCGTAGAAAAAGGACAGTTTGGTTCCTTTAGTCTTAATTGTTTGCTTAATTTCATTGTTGTTTCCATGCCAGCTAGCTGTGTCCCTCCTTGCAATCTTGTGCTCTTTCCTGAGAATCACACCCATCTTTGTCTGTCACTATAAAGTTACGATTTTTGGGCTACTGCCCAGTCTATCAGCAGACTCCCTTCTCTCCTTTGTCTTTCCAGTATGTACTAAGTGCTCAAAAATCACATTAACCAGAATTGAGGCAAAACTACTAACTGAACAAATAATTATAACTGCCAGCAGGGAGAGCAGAGACCTGCTTATAATTGCTTGGTTTGCTGAGTACATGGATGTTAACATGACTCAATCTAGGCCAGCTATGTTGTAGCTTCTGACAGGTGTGATATGAGATTGTTGACATTAGCAAATCTCTGTAGTACAACTACTTCAGTCAACCTTGAAAAAGCTGATGTCACCATTCACTACTGTGACCTTGATATATATACCCTTCTCCTGTTCCCTGTTCTTCCTTGAGAAACTGAACTTTAATCATGTCTGCTCATATTCCAACTAAATCCCTAGCTTATTTGATTTTGTTGATATTTTTGTTTGCCTCTTTCCCAGAATGATTGTTGATGCAAACTTTTGCTGACTACCTTGGTTTATAACCATTTTTCTGATGTCCACAAGAGACCTGAGGTTTGCCTGAAAAGTGATCTCTATGTCACAATTTATCATCCATTTGAAGTATCTTCCACTCTCTTATCCCAAAGATAAGGCAATACATTTTCTCCATTGCTTTAAAGATTCGTTTACTTCTTTTGACAGAGCTGATGTTGCCATACCTACAGTCTGAGCCACTTGTGTATGAGCCCGTTCAGTCTGAAAGGACTGCAGTATTTACACCTGGCCTTTCAGCAGGACCCACACATGCAGCCAAACCTGTGTGGGCATGGTCACATAGCTTTGGGGTCAAAGTCACTTTACCTGACCTGAACACTGTTCTGACACAGTGAGTTTGGGTCTACATGTAAAAGACATACATTTAGCTTACATTTACACATCACATTTAAAAATGGACTTGGGTTTCCAATGTGATTATGTATTTTTGACAAGTATTCTAGATCAGTCCATCCCCTTAAATTCAGTTTTGTGTCAAAAAACAAAATATAATAGAGTGGAAAATATGAGAATATAACTATTTTTCTGACATTAGAGTCCAATGAATACAAATACTTTCTACTCCTTTTCGGCATCCATATTTATCACAGGTATTCGTGGATTTCTTTGAGAAGCTTTCTTTCTTTTTCTTCATGACTGTAAGCACAATAATTTCCTCAAGAATGATCAATGTTTACAGTAACTCAGGATCTTTTGGGGTGACACTTTCATTTCTGTTAATCAAGTCTGAACAAGTCCTTGTGAGTACACAACATCTGGAAGCGTTGGTTAGTTGTGGTTATTGTGCAATGCCATTTCCACTCTCTGACCAAGTACCAAGCTCTGATAGCCAGAATGCTTGTAATCAAAAAATTTTACCCAGAATTTCATGTCAGGATGGTGATTTGGGTACCAAATATGAGCACTTCAAAATGGACTGTCTCAAAAAAGATCACTGTTTAGCACATCTTAAAAATCAAGGACTTTAAATGTGTTCCTATTTGGCACTATATCTAAGGCAAATAGGAGTTCATAATCACTTCTTGAAGTTTATTACTTGGCTTCAACACAGTCATTTCAGGAAAATTCAATTAATTGAATGTCAATAGAAAGCTCTTTCAAATGAGGCATAAATTTGGCTGAAATAAACACATTTTTCTTACAGAGAAGTGTTTGAGGAATATTTCTTCTTCCTTTGCCAAGTTCTGATATCTATTGACCTTCAGGTGAGTGTAGAGTAGACTGCAGTTAACACTGCTGCAGTCTTAACATAAAATTGAGACTCCCTGAATTTAAAAAAAAAAAAAAAAAAAAAAGATACATAATGACCAAAAGCATTATGTGCTGCAAATGCCATAATTTGGAACACACTGGTTTGAACTCCTAGGCAATATCAAGGACCTATTTCTTCCCTAGTATTTGAAGTGTGTCAGGAATAAGAACATTATTACATATAATTAAAAATAATTATTAAAATATACAACGGAAGTTTTAGCAAAGGCAATGAAATTATTCCACACACTGCTAGCAGATGCACAAGAAACTTCTACTGTTCAGAGAATGTAGTAAGTGACTTAAGTGAAATACTTGCCTTACACAGCAGTCTTTCATAGCATACTACAGCTAGTAATCTACCCAGGATGAGAGCCAAAGAAGGATTAACCCCTCACAGAGAGACATTCTATTTTAGGCAGCAGGCACAAATGCCGAGTGACTGAACACACTGAGCTTTGTGCAATATGCCACTGCAGTTTGCTGCCTGTTGAAAAGGAATACTATAATTTATCTTAAGCTCATAATACTGTGTTGATGCATCACACCTGTCAAGCTGGCGTTAGTGTAGTAAACTGGTAAATCAGATGCATCTTCCAAAATCCGTCTTTGGCGACTCTTACAGTTTAAAAAAAACACAGCTACAGCTTTACAGCTTTACTCCTCCGCTCAGTGTAGGAGGAGTTAGATTGCCATCTTGGTAGGTCCTACATTTAGAAGAAAGAATCTAGGTTTTCTAACTAATCAAATATTTTATTTCTTTATTGAACTGCCTATTGAGGCATTGATAGAAGTGACTTTGCTCCCCAGAGAACTATGCTTTAGTCCTGGTACTAGCATTCATAAATCTGAGGCAGAGGTTGGAAAACATTTCTTGTGTTGTGAGGGAGTGTGTGCCCTTTTAAACTGTTATCTCTAGCAGTGTTTCTGTCTAGTCTTATATACCTTTGGTAACACTGCAGATCTTAGAGACACTGGCCACAAGAGCTTTTGTTTTCAGAGCTGGTTGAAAAATTGAAAAGATTAAACTTTCCCAGGAATATCCCCTCCCCCCCGGGTTACAGGTCTGTTTAAGCAGCTGTAGTTTTCCCAGTTGTTTATCAGTAGTATGGCTGATTCTAAACTATATGAATGAGCAGGGTCACAATGTGTGACCACGTGCCATAAACCTGCAGCCCTTTCCTTTGGTTCACACCTGCACGTGCCAAAGGGTCTCACATAACACCGCAGGGTTTCAAAAAAACCCACATAACTATCCAGAGAAATGTGCATAGTGGGTGGGGAATTACATAACTCTAGAATTCTTGGTATGCTACCTTAAAAGCATTTTCGATCAATATTTCTTAGATGATAGACCAAGGGCTCTGATTTGTAGATAAAAAGTCAGCTTGAGAATGAAATGTTTTATGCTATTTAGTATAGTGCATGTTAATCCCTTTTCATTTATTCTGGTTGTATTTTGCTGTTATTGATTTTAAAGCATAGTATAGAGTGTTTTCTGACATGTTAATGATCAGTCAAGGTCCCTGTCTGGTAGGAGTTATCCTAACTCCACTGACATTTTAAATGAGCTGAAAACTTCAGCCTTTATATGGTTGTGTATATCATTAAAATATGCAGGGAAAGGAATAGGGCTATTTTCAGATACTTTTACATATTCTTTCATATATTAGATGTATTTTCTATAGAAACATTTCTCATTTAGTGCAGCGGAGGAATAAGCAGCTATTTCATATTTCACTTTATCTTTATGAATGAATATGTATGTATCTTCATGAATGAATGTCCCATTTAGTCCACATCAGTCCTACTTCTCCCTGCTCTGAACACACAGTTATTAATCTTGTATGGTTTTCTTCTATTTTTCCACCACTGTATCTCTCCACAAAGATTAGTGAGTTTATCTTTGCACCACTGCAGTGGGCTGGTATTCTTATTCTCACCTTACAGATAGATAAACTGAGGTACGGATATATAAATGGCAAAATTTTACACTAATTTGGATACTCAATTTCAAACAATTCCACAAAGGATTTATCATTCTGTGCTATCATTTGTGTACAAACACAGGTCTTTGCTTTTAATCGCAGCTGTAAATGCCCCATATTTCCAATCAGGTGCTCAGGAACTCAAGATATAACTTCAGAAATGAATAATCACATATGGAAAACCAGTCTAAATGTACATTACCCAGAAACTATGTGAAAGAGTCACATAGATAGAATCCAGTTCTCTAGAGTGACTATCCTTATTTTTCTTCTAGCTTACCCATTCTGCCTTATATTTCTTGCAAATTCTCCAACAAATGGAACAGTTATCCCACAGACAGCAAACTAGTTCAGCCAGAGCACGGATCTACCTGGTGCACTGAAGTAGGCATGGCTGAGGGGAAAATGGTGTGTGATCATGTCATTTTAGATCAGAACTCCATAGGTTACAAAACTAGAAGAGCCCATCTTGATCATCCAGCCTGACAACCTTCACAGAAACAGGCCACGGGAACGGCCCAGAATGAATTATCCTTTCATAATGCATAAGTACAGAGGAATAGAATTAATAATGTGCAGGCAACTTTCATCCTGACATTCCACAATTTGGAATGCTTGTTTTTGCAATGTAGATCTTTTTCAAAGGAGGAGGAGGGGTGGAACAGTTTCATATTAAATTCCGAGTTGTTGGGCTTTTTTAAAGCAATCAGAAATTCCATCAGAATAATCTATAAATACCTTCCTGATTCAATTTCCTTCCCTGTAGGGTGTGTAAAGTAATGGCTCTGTACCGTGCCAGTGAAGAGACTGTGTTGTCTTACTACAGCAGGTGCCAGGGGAGGAAGGCTATGGAAGCATTGCACGCAACAGGGAGATATGTGGTCTGTGGGGCTGTGAATGAGGTGGGGGAATGGCACATGGGGCCATGCTTCCAGCTGGGGAAGAGGGAGCTGGGATAGAGGCAGAGAGTGGGATTTATTATACCTTCTTCTCTGCATGCCATAGTTTTTGTGTTCTCGGTCTGTGGCATGTGTTCCTTGGAATGATGCCCACCTCTGTCATTATTTTGCTATTTTATTTACTTATAGAAGAAGTACTGTTTCTAAGTCACCTACAAGTTTTAGTGGCAAATGTCTACACAATTATGATATTTTTAAGTGAACTTGCTCGGTTAGTGTCACCTAAGGAGGTATCCGGTAGACAGATTGTTTCCCTGTTGTTAGTTTGTAACTAGCAAGCAGTAAAACTTGGCAATCTCTCTGTGTGTATGAAATATCAAAACTCTGTGTCAGTGTCATCAGAACAGGGTAGACTGAGCACTCAGCAAATGCAGAAGGAATCCCTTCTACTCTGCACATCAGCTGAAAGGGCAGATCTGCAGGGGTTTCTTCCCCTGAAGGCATCACTTGGGGAATGCACACAACAGCAGGGCTTCTCCCTGCACGGCCGTCCCGCACTGCGCCTGCCCTCCCCGCCGCAGACGGCGAGCTGCATGTCACGCAAGGGGCGCACAAATCCCCCAGGTCTGCGCAGTCACACGCTCCTCTTCCTGCTTTCCTGTGGGGACCGTTTGCCGCAGACAGAGAATTTTCCTCTAGATGGATGACCTTCTATCAAGTATAGTCACAATACTAAAAGCTTGGAATTGTGGGTCAAATTCTGCTCTCAGGCATACTTGGATGCATCTGGAATTGAATAGTTAGACATTTTTCAGATCGGAGCGTGTGCATAATCTGTTTTTTTCATCCAAATGTCTGTCTTTTATTCCAGGCAGCTAAGAATTTTGATCTGAACTATGTAGATTTGATTTGCAAAATGTAGAGGCAAGAGAGGGAAAGGCCAGCATACAACCCCTAGCACTCCAAATATCATTTTATCCACAGTCATTGTGCAGTTAATTCTGCGAAAGTAACTGCGCTATGCTTGGGGGATGGGTGGCAGCCCTGCCTGAATCTTTCTTACCTCTGTTCTGAAGGGAAGAGATCTTTCTTATTGCTGCTATTAATCTGACAGCAGAGCTGGAGGGACCAATTCAAACTTAAGAGCTAAATTTAATCTGAAATGATCAATACCCTGGAACTTGCCATGTCCCAAATGATTAGGCCGAATAGCAGCATCATGTATTCTGAGCTTATGTTGCAAACCGCTATTTACTAATTCTATTAGGGAGAGAGTATATTTCCTCCTCCTCACCCATTCCCACTGGATAAGCCCATGCTAATGAATTTGACATTCAGTGTTCAGAGAAATCAATGTTTAGCAATATATGGAAAAAGGCTCTTTGGAACCAAGCAAGAATGTATTTCAAAGCTCTGTGGTAAGAAAAAACATTTATTTTTTAAATCCAAATGTGAAATGCCTTTTCCATCAGTAAGGGAATTTTTAAAATTAATATTTGTTCCTGACTCATAAATCCTTGAATGGCACAGTGTGCACAAAGCTGTGCATACTGCAAGCTTAGGGGTCCATCCAACCACACACAGCTTAATGCAAGATCAGGATCTTGGCTATTTTCCAGTCATCACCCTAGCATGGATCTAAAAGTCATCGTGTCACTAGTTCTGGCAGCTCATCTTAGGGCAACATTAGAAAATGGGCTTTGGATTCTAAGCAATGTGCCAATCAGTTCGGATGAAGCTTTTTCTATGAGTTAGATTTTTTTTTAAATGTTATAGTGGGTTTTTGCAATCCTACGTCCTTCCTGCGTCTGTATGGCACCTGATATTAAATGACTGAATTATGCAAGGAAGGTATACTTTTTCAGTATTAATACAAAACTAGAATCTAAGAGCAAGCTTGTTTCTATGGTATTCCATGCTGTTATTATATTATTGACCCTGTGGAATCAGGTTATTTGAAGAAGTGTTGATATTTTTTCATGCTTTATCTCACCTGGATGTTTGCCTTATCTCAGCTCTTGCTGTACATATTCCTTTTCACCATAACTTTACCGAAGGCAAAGAAAAACTGTATTGTATCTCATATGTAAATGAAAAAGCCTGTTAATAAAACTCATAGAGAATGAAGGAATAATAGCTCCAATTTAGCTCTCAAATTTGGTACTTCTAAAATGGAATAGAAAGCTGGCAGCTTTCTGGGCAGTTGTGGCTACGTTTTAATGCCTTCACAGAACATTTAGATTCTAAAGGGGTAGCCACTCTAATGTTTATACTGTGCACAAAACCAAAGCATCAGACCTCAGGAGAATCACACATCACTAGTTATTACAATCTGGTGACCTGTAATTCCTTTTCTTGCTTAGCCACAAACAGTGGGCCAGACTGTGGCCCAGATAAAGCACCTTTATGTGCAGTGCTGGCATCAATGGTGTTTAAAGATAGGGTTTGATGAAAAGGGATGGTTTTAACTATGTGTTTTTCTGAATCAGGGCCATAGGCCTGCATCCTTACACTGTTGAAATCAATCAGAAATTTAGTAGTGGCTTCTTTGAAAGAAAAATAAGACTGCCCTCTGAACTGAGATAAAGGAAAATTTATTCCACTGAATTCAATGGAGTTTCAACACTTTCAGAATATTGGAAATTTTTGAAAATTTTCAGAGTCAGCATATGTGTATATGTATATTCTCCTAACCAAAAAAATAGAAAAAATATTTAAAGGAAATGACACATGCATTATCATCTGCTGCTATGTTTGTCTACATAGAGAGAAGTAAAAATTCTTCTGTGATTCCACGTTGAAAGTAAAGCAGATGTAAAAATACCTAAATGCACCTACAGTTTAAATGTGTAAAATGCATCATTATTATTAATTTAAATTTAGATCTAGATTATCACAAAATTGTAATGCAAATCTGCATTGGCAGAATGGCATTGGCAGTGATTTTAGCACGAAAACAAGGTTGAACACTGTGTCTTCTTTGCTGTTTGCTGAAAAAAACAGAGACATTTGTAACAAAAGGGAGAAGCCAAGGTGGACTGGAAATTCAGCCCCAGCCCTGTTTTTAACTTCAGTCCTTACTTCGACATCCAGTTGCTGGGCCAACTGCAGTAGCAACTGGTTGGCTGGGCGCCCTCTTTTGCTTCTCTTTGTTTTGATATGACTGATGTGGCACTCTGTTAAATGTTCTTCCTCTTTGAATAGCTGGTATGGAGACTGCGTAGAAGACACTTTAAAGACAACCTAAAAAAGACAGGGAAAAGGCCTGAGGATAAGGACCACCTGTTGGCTCTAGTACAGTGAGTTCCTCCAAAAAATAGTTCCTTGAAACAGTTGCCTCAGAATGTACCAGTTTACTTATATGAGGTGTGTCCACTTCTGAGCACTGTCACCCTTCAGAGGTGGCAGCCATTTAAATATTTTATAGTACCAGAAAATAATGCTTTCTGCTGCGCTTTTTAACTGGCATTGCCACACAGCTGCCCAGTGGTGAAAGTCCAGCAAGAGCTAAATTCCTCTTCCTGATTTACAAATGAACAAGCCTTTCCACTTCAAGATACTACTTTGCTATCCCAGAATGCATAACATTCATTAATCAGTGCATCCAGCTCCTGTCCTTCTCTTGCTTCATTAGAAGTCAATACCAGAATTGTTTTAGTATGCAATGTCATAGTGAAAGCACTCAGCTGCTGATGCCTTGAAAACATCTCAGCTTGTCTTTTTGTATTTGTGGCATAGATAAGAGCTACGAGGCAAGTCCACAAGTGACCTCCTTCTACAGCATCTCACAAAACCTTAAGAGGAGCATAAATCCAGACTGTCTTCCTGCATGCTGAGCAGTTCTGAAACGTACTGTGCCTTTCTGATTCGTGGCCCATCCTTGAGTTTTCCAGAGTAGCACTTGCACTCAGTCCTGTATATTTATTGCTAATAATCACCCAGCTTTCTAATTTGACTGAACACCTAAATCTGTATTTCTACATCACATAAGGCAGAACCTTTCAGAGATATTATGGTTTGTCCCGCAGAGGAACAGAGTTCTGCTCAAGCAGAAGACTCAGCCAATACAGCTATTGAGCTGTGAGCTATTGAGTTAGCTCACAGAGTTACACTGTGACATGTAACATACCCTTTAAAAGACCAAATATCATTCTGGTGAATAGCAAAAAGAACCCTGCCAAACCAAACAAGGCCAGGATCTCACCATAAAAATGCTTCAGCCATTTAAGTGGGAGGTAAGCAAGCAAAGTCCTTTCTTAAAGCAAAATCACTATATCATAGTGATGCTTAATGTTTTTGCAGGGTCAGCAGAAGATCTGTAGCCTCTAGGCTCTCAGAAGTACCACAGAGAGACATAACCATGTAAGGCTTTATAGAAGATTTAGTAGCGCATGCTTGGTAGTCTGCACAGAGGGGAGTTTCACATTGGAGTGTCTAAAGATAGGGATTTAGCTCCCTAAATATAGATGGCCGCTACTGAAAAACTGTGTTTGAAATCCAAGTACTTTTTCTTGAAGTCTCTGTTCCATACAAGTGTGCTTAGCCCTACACAAAACTGGAAGTGGGTTTCCATGAAGAATGCAGGGAGCCTGCTACAACTTACATCTGTGTCTGCCAGAAAATTCTGAGAGATTTAATGGCTGATGGTTCTGCATATGTTTCTGTCAACATGATCCCTGACTCCAACTGCGTCCTAGAGAGGAATGCCTGAGCACACGAGAGCTACAGCTGAGCCACACAATGACAAAGGCAAAGCTGACACACTGATCCGGTTTTAGAATGGAAACAATATCTTAATTCATCATCTAGAAAGCAAAAAGTTCACTGCTTAAATAGAAGGTGTGATTATAGCTAGACTGCTGTCATATATGTTTTTATATAAGGCAGTAAGCGAATTTAATGGGACTTCACTAATTATTTATTAATCTATTCTAAAGATTCTACTGAACAAATTCACCATTTTAAATCTGGCAGAACTTGCTTTACTGCACTAGTGCTTTATCTGCTCTACCTTTTGGCCAAAATTCCTGCTGTTTTGCTATACGCAGAAGATCCCATCTCCTTAACAGTTAGTCATGTTAACACTATGGTTACCTACAATATTCTGTAAGGCTTAAAGGGAAATACACACCACAGATTTTATGTTCACTCATCCCTTTTGAAGATGTGGTTTTACAAACTCAGACCTCAGCACAAGGTGCTTGATAGTTTAATAAGACTCTTTTAGCCTTTCAGCAAGGCCAAGCTAATACATATCTCAGTCAAATCAGGCAGAACTCAACAGTCTAGGCTGAGATTTTGTTTGTTTCGGCTCAAAACCTGCATTGTAAGGCACTAGTAAATAAACCCAGCTGTCATGCCATTCCATCTCACTGATGATGAAAAGAGAAGCATCCTCTTGGGCAGAGCAGGTGCTGGAAAAAAAGTAACCAGTCTGAGCCCCAAGCCCAGTCCACGGTTGTGTCTCACTGGGTTAAGTTACGAAGAAATCCAAGTCATTCACTGTGTGGGTGAGAGGAGGGAGAGGCTCATGCCTTACTTCCTCCTTAGGCTTCTCATGAGTCTAACACTGCTTCTCCTCCTTGAATACAAATACACTGAAGACGCTTATCAGCAAATCTTACTCTAAACAGCAACTGAGAGATATTCATGACGACAGCAGGTGCAAAGTCATTAAAAATATACAAAATTTCATTGTGAGGGTGGAGAGACTGCCTTTGCTGAACAGAGACAGAAATCCTAGCAGCCCAGTATTTTTGGCTATAGTTTGCTATATTTTGACAGATAGTCCAGGAATCAGCTGGTTTTCTATGCTGAGGAGCTAATCCTTTAAAATAAAAGAAGGGATAGGCCACCTTTTTGTTCCTCTTGAACAAGGTTCTCATGTTCAGAGATGAGAAAAGAGAAATGATTTTTCCACCTGCTATCGATAAACTGGGCCAAGCTGCGCAGGGTAGCTTTAAAAAAGGCATTCCACGACTGCATGGATTCCACAGACTGCTTAACAGAGCCAGGATTTGCAGCTTTCAGCTGCTACTGTGGGTTGCTGTGGCAAAACGCATAGAAAATGCCATGCCAGCCATTCCTTCAGAGCAGATGAGGAGAAACATATTTACTAGTCATCACGGAAACTGTTACATACGTTGAAAATCCTCTTCTTAAAAGCAATTTCCTTCCCAGTCATTTACTGAACAGCTACTAAGCTCAGTGGTGCTTGACTACATGTTCAAGTTTTTGCTTCTCTTCCAAGGTCCAGTCAGGAAATGAATGACAGTGGCCCCATCATGCTCCCTCTCTAACATAGCAACACTTAACAGCCCTATGCTGACAGGTAAAATTGCATAGGATTTTACAGCTTCTGTATTCCTGAAAATTAGGTCATATATTACTGCCTACACAGAATCTAACATCTGTAAGTGCAAATTTTTTGGCTTGGAATAACTTTTTTCCCTGGTGATAATCTAACTGCAGAAATACATTCAGATCAAACTAAGAGGTATATCAGGTATATCTATTGTGACATATCTTGCTTTCTAGCCACATATACAAGTCTTCAACCTAATCTTGGAAAAGGTCTGAATTCCTTGTCCTCCCTGAAAGCTCCTGAAAACACCTAGAGCAATTTTAATAATTGTTTCCTAAGACCCAATCACCTACTCTACAGTCAAAGGCAATCAAAGTGAAAATACTAATGCATTTAAAGGCATTTTACCTTGGTCTAAGCTAAAGAGAATGACAATATGATTTGTTCTGGACAGAGTGAAAAAACTGTCCCTGCATCCTCTCAAAATCACTGGTGTCCTCTGCAGTTATCTTTATCTTCCTTTGTAAAATTAATACATATATGAGTTAAATTTATCAAGCCAGGTAAGGGCAACCCAGATCCTGCGGTTTTACAGTGCCGGGGTGCTGGCCCCAGGAGGCAACACTGCAGGACAAGTGAGTGCTCTGGCACTTGCCCACTATTCAGTCAATGCTGTTTCTTTTCATACAGCAAAACCTCCGTATCCACTGCTGTGTTTTGCTCTTATGCAAAATCAGAAAGTTTTGAGACAGCTAGAGTCTGTATGTTCTGTGATTCAACATGATGCAAAACTCCAGGTCCTACTCCCGGCAAGGACTCCTGGCTGCTATACTGCTGTCAGTGGTTTCACTAAAACCGCTATTACTAGCTCATTGCAGCTATATTTTTGTGTGTTCTGAAACACTTGCTCCACTGATCCTTTATATGTTTGTCTCATCTCTGTGTTTGTCTCCAGTTTGAATAAATTCCTTACTGAGTGAATTTAATACCATTCATTCTTCTTGCTCTTTCATAAACTGGATCAGACTGTGTCTTTATTTAATCTATTTGAATTTCCATTCATTTGCATTATCCACAGTGTGTCTATTATCCATCACAAAACCTCTTGATATTTCTTAACGATTCACTTTAAATCAATAAATAAAAATAGCTTAAGACACCATCTTGTGTCCTCAAGAAACATAGTGTCATTTGTTTACAGCTAAGAATCATGACAGCAGCTGCATGCAGTGCAGGATCACACTGATTATATACACCGTGTTATCATATGAATGTTATCTCTGTTTGTAGCTACAGATATATTAGAGCTATCAGCCAGAATGAAAATGTCTGCGTGCAATCCCTGATGACTGAAATAGATACTGACACCTAAAAACTTGGCACCTAAAACTGTAAGAAAAAGAAGTCACAGAAATAAATCTTTTCTTAGGAAAGAAAAGAACCTAAAAAGCAGGAAAGACAAATTTGCCCCAGGGTCAGCATAACTGAGGAAGCCTGGTTTCCAGCAGATTTGTAACTTTTGTCCCTATCTCTCTCCCTGCTTCTTGCCTCATTATAATAATTACAGCTCCTTCCATATCCCTTTGACACCCCCATTGGGTGAGAGACAGCATGAGCTGTTTCTAGTTAGTTGCTATATTATGCTGACTGGCCATGGAGTTGCTCTTAAATAGAGGGTAAGACAGCTGAGCTCTTTTTTGGTGAGTGGTCTTGCCCTCTCGCTTACTCCCCCTCCCCACTATCAGTTTTCTCAAAACTTCTAGAAGCTTAATTTGAGATTTACTTACCTTTCAGATTTATTTGAAATCACCAGTGGTGCTCAAAAACTATTAGGTGAGAGATGGACGACTAGACAGACAAACAGGTTAATTGTATAAGCTTAGCCTCTTCAGGAAGCCAGGCTAAGAAATTGTACTATTCTCTGTACTAGACAGCCATTGCACTGTTAATCCGGAATTGCTCAGGAGCTGAACTCTCCAGGTACCCTTAGTAGTCACCTAGCTTGTAGCCACCCTATTTTGAAGAGTGCAAAGACAGGCACTGGTCTACAATGTTGGCCTCGTTTGCCAGCAGATGTTTGAAAGCATTTAATTTGTCAGTATAGATACAGACAGAAAGTACAAGAACTTTGATGGGCATCTTAAAGAAGAGGTAGAGTATTCTCCTGTTTGGCAATGATATTACAAGATAATTGAATAGAAACATAAGTAGGAGAAGTGGATGGTGCCCCAGGTTACCAGTAAAACTGAAGGCTTTTTACCTTCCACCAAAGAGGTGAGAGTGACTCAGCTTCTTTTGATTTTTGGTGAGAGCAGAGGACATGAACAAGCTACAGGATGGACTGATGATGAAGCCAAGTATATTCCACACCTCTTTCTAAGGAGGTTGTTCTTCTGAAGCAGTATAAACTCCACTTTTCTTGCTGAAGTTGAGTTATGTTCTAGAGCAAGAGCTCAATTTTAAGCCACAGTCATGGCCCAGCAGAAAGCCAAGGTTGTGTGCTGACTCCGAAGAGCAGTTTACACTGTAAAAAGTTGTTTCAGCTCTGTCTCACTTTCTCTTCCTCTTCTCAACAACTGGAAGGGATTTACCTCAATGCTAAAATTTGGTCAAAGATGTAAACAATTATTTGACAGATGTTAGTCTTGGGCTTGAAAGTAAGTCTAGGAGCAGATGGCCATAAGGAGCGGAGACACTTGCGGAATGGGGTATTGAAAGAGGTGGAATTAGAATGCCAGGGAGCTGGGAATACTTGAAGAGAGAAGTGCAAGTCTTATTACTGTGTCAGGTAGTTTAGAGCATAGGAGGCAGCAGTAGTCCGACAGAGACTGAATCTTGCACAAAGGCCAGAATAGGAACGAAGGAAATGGGAAACTATGTTTATGTTGTTTTACACTACAAAATATTTTATTGGAACGAGGTTTATATATATATACATATATATTTATATGTATGTATGTATGCATATATGCATGCACATATGCACATATATATAAATGATAGTTCTTAATAAAATAATTGTATTGCCCTAAAATAAAACTCTTTTGGCCCACATATATGTCCTTTACCAGATGTGCAGGGCAAGAATTTGAGAGCTATAGTTTCCTGGCATATCCTCTCAACTTCAAGCAACTTGCAGTTTAAAGACATTCAGAAGCAGAGGTTACACGAAGATTATTGTGTTCAAAGCTCCAATCAAATTTTCTTCCTCAACTCTGTCAAATTAAGTTGTTTTACATGAGGTGTTAAAAACATTTCGTAGCAAGAAGTTCTGCAGTTTCATGGAGAGCTGTGCAAACTAGTACTTCATTTGCTTGGCTTAAATGCACTGCTTTTTCACTTAATGCCTTTAATGTGTTGTCAAAATTACTAAATAATAAACTTCAGTTAGAGAAAATATTCATGGATTTTTCTTTTTATTGCTTTCTGTAAATAAGTGTTTCCTTATTTATTTCACTTATTATTCTTATGTTTCCCAGACTAGACTGGGAAAACTCTGCACCATCCATTTTCAGTAGCCCTCAGGACTAAGGGAAACATGCTTTTAAGAGTAGCATGTTATCATTTTAAAAAAATATTTTATTTAAGTTTAGGAAAAACTGTATTCTGAGGAATATTTAGAATATCTGAGGAATTTCTAGACATGAAAAGTGTTTATAAAAAATAAAAGTAGTTCCAAGACAAAACTATTTTTCGGATGTCTTACAAAATTCCTTTTTACATCTAGAATTTAGCTGTGATGCCTTAAAAGCGAGAATAGCACAAAATCCTGAGCAAAGAAGGCAAAGAGGTGCCAGGAGAATATTCTTTTGAATGCATGGAATTCTCAGCTATGAGAGGGGAAAGAAAGTGGAAAAAATAAAACCAATAGCTTCTTAAGGGATGTCAGAGAGACAGTTGCAGCTATGAGACTGGACAGAGGACAGAGGTTTGTGAGTCATTTGCTTAGAAATGGTAATTCAAGTCCTGTGAACTGAAGGGGTCAATTGAGGATAAAGTGACTGTAAAGCACCAAATCTAGTCCAAATACTTCAATCCTGTTCTAGGAAATCCCAGACAATGCCCAGGTAAGGAACAATAAAGAATAAGCAGAAAGAGGTTAGCTATATTTTATGGCTAACCTCACTGAACTCAGTGACTGAGCTGATGATGATGCCTTAAGCTCTAAAACGCATGACTTTGGCAGGCTCGCAAAGAAAGATGATGGTGGAATTAGGATGCATTCCTCTTTTCTGCTTCTGACAAACCCAAAAGCCTAGACAGTAGCAAAAGAAATAATTCTGAAAGGATTTTTATTTTGAATTGTTAAAAAAAAAATACAGCTATTTGATCAAAGGTCCATTTCTTGTTTCTTCTACGTGGATTTAATTATCTCTGCTATGACTGGTCATTCCTTCAGCCACAACAGGTTGACTTTTGGAGCCTTACAGCCTAAACTACCAAAATGGGTATGTATATATTCTATGTATCTATGTATATATAGGTAGTTCAGTGTCTTGGAGAGTGCATAAGACTTGTGATCTGTTTAACATTTAGACAGCTCAGCCCCCAGACGACCTCAGTTACACCACTTTACATAAACGAGCATAAGCAATTATATCAATGAAACTTTTGTTTTACCTGCTGCTAAGGAAACATCTATTGTTAGGCAAAAGACTACCATAATAAGACATGCATATATATGTGTTGTTTTACTTATGTTGTACAGCTGCAAAACGAAGGTGGCACATAACCAAGTTTCATATCACTGCGGGAGCAGCTGCACTTCATCCAGGCTAAAAGAAACCTGAAAGTGTCACTATCAGCATATGAGAAATCCAGTCGCTAAGCATAGAGGATGTATGCAACTGAAAGGAGGGTTAGAGTGGTGATGAAATGATGAGAAAATGTACTTTTCATCCCTCCTGCCACACTATATTCTTCTCAAGAAAGATGCTGGTGAAAAAGTTTGGATTTTTGTCACTTCTTATCTAATCAGCTTCAGCCTCGTGGCCACTGAACCAGGTTCAAAGTAATTCTAGGCACACAATTTCTGTATAAACGGCCATCTATAATGCATAACCACTCAAACACATTCTGCTACGCATACTTACTACATAACTTCCTCCATCTGGTAGAGAGCATGAAAGGTTCACATATTTAGTATATAAGTCTCAGTCTGCTTTAGGATAAGCAAATAGGTTGTTAGAACCAGAGCAGAGAAGTTATTTTAGTACATATAGTTTACTGTAAACCAAGTAGAACATAAAATCTGGAGCTGTGCTTTTCCCACTGGTTGCTGTATTAATTACTAAATGCTAGCTAAGAACAGTTAGAGCTTACTTAACTTGTACTTCAAAGCAAGTATTTCAAAACCAGCAGGAGCAAGATTTTGTATCCTCCTGTATGCTGTTCTTTTAAAGCCCCCTCATAGTTCCCATTTGCTACTATGTGAAACTTTTCGTCCTTCTCCAGAGCACAGAGCGGGTGGAGTAGGGAGGGCTGAAGGGAGTCTCCTTCAAGTGACTTTCCTTTACGTAAATCAAATCTACCACTCACAGAAGATAGACCTGTACTGCAGTAGGAAGGCTGGGATGTGAACCTCCCCTTCCACAGGCAGTGGGAGGAGCAAGGGATAGATATACAACTGATGAAAGCTTATTTATTTCTCTTAATCTGCTTTTTCCATGGGTAAGTACTGACTGTTTTTCCATTTCTGGATGCCCTGTCTGAGATATCGCAGGTCTCACTCTGCAGTGTGACACAACTTAAAGGTGATGGGAAGACTTACAGGGCTCTAGAAGTGCCACCTGCCCTGCAAGGGGGAAAATAATAGCCCACCAAGAAAGAATAGGAATGGCACTCCAGTAAGCCAAAAATGAAAGTTAAACCTCTTATTCCAAAGTAAAGATAAGCACAAATATTTCCATGTTATTTGCAGTACTTCAAGTTATTTCTTGCAGTACTATAGTTATTTCATGGATATTACCTAAGAAGAATTCAAGAGGCTTTCGACCTCTCTTCATGAAGAAAATAAAACATGTAAATTCATCAGATTATGAACTATAAAGCATTATATCCCATCTCTTTGGAGAAAAAAAGCTTAAAGTTTGTTTGCTTGTTTTTAACTGCAGATTTCTTTCAGCTCCCTGTCATTCTTCAGTTCCACATCATTGTGACCACAGCTACATATAATTAACGTTTATATGCATATTTTAGCAGATCTTATAAAGCAGAACAGAACAGAAATGACTTTGTTCCAGACCTTTTGACTGCTCTGCAGTGTGCAAGAACTTCATCTTTGAGGCATAGGTAAGCTGTTTCCTGACTAAATCCAGTCCACTGCATAGCCTTATGGGGCTTTCTAGGGTTTATGTATCCCACTAGCTAAATAAATCGTACCCTTGACAGAGCTGTGCAAGCCAAAGGCAAGCAGCATGGGTTTTTTTTCGTGATGATTCCTGGTGAGCCTAATGCATATGAGCAGCAATGTGGCCTCTATCCAGTGTTAGCAAGTTTGCTGCACTTGTTAATGAGATATTCAAATCCTAGGCTGACTTGAGTTTTTGTCACTGATACCTTGCTATAGAGCCAAGGAAATTTCTACTGCACTCAGTCAAATGCTATTACAAGTAAAAGTTCTTACCTGGTCCTGCCCCAGATATATTTCAGTGTGTGTAGACAAATACAGAGGAAGAGGAGTTCCTGTGTAGTCCTTTGATGAACACTGCATACACACCACTTGACAGGTCCCTAGATGATTTCCTGTTCAGTGCTAGATGCAAATTACATCTTCACCATGAGTTCTCACCATTTAAAGACTGTCATTTAATGTTAATGAAATGCACTTGCATTCCCTCACTCTTGTTATTTGCTCAGCAAAATGGCATGCTGATAGAGTTCTTTGCATTCATGTTCGGATATCAGACATCTCTAGCTGGTTTACCTAGAGGAAGTATCACATCAAAAGCTCAGAGTGATAGGTACCGGGAACAATTTAAGTGCTAATGCTGTCAGATACAATAGTTCTTAAACTATCAGTTTGTGCTTTTAAAAATGCAGCAAGATACATTGTTCCATTTTGGCTCTGACGCTGCCTAACCAAGGTCATTTCAGGTAATCTATATATAGAGAAAGATCTTAGTCTCTTGAAGACCGTAGTGGGAAAAAAGACTATATAATTGACTGCTACAGGAAGAGGATCCAGCTCATTATTTGAATTACACATCCATCTGTTTCAGTCAGGATGGTTTATAAAGAGATTTTAAGAGTTAGTTGAAATTGTCAAATACCACATAAAATAATTTTAAACTATAAAAGAGATTTAATATGCTCTTGTTTTTGTGAATCAGCATTTTTTTCAAAGAAAAAAAAATATTGTGTAATCCAGGGATTTTAAGAAGCTTATGTCGCCCTCTTTTTGTCTCTGGACTATCTGTTATGCTGAGCCTGGATTTTATGCACTCCTTGCTCCTTTGCTTTCTGATTAATTTTCTGTATTCATCTTAGCCTCTCAGATTATTTCTCAATTGTAAATATTAAAACAGAAATATTAAATTATAACTACTACAACAAAAAATTATTTTAAAATAAAGTATTTTTTAGTCATTCCCCTCTTTAAAGTATTATGAAAAGGAAGAATGGAAACATCTCTATCCACAGACAGCCTCTCGTTCTATTTCATCAACATTCAATTTCTTAACATTTTGGCTACTCAGAGATTAAGCAGATTTTGACTATGTGACTTTAAGCAATCTGGTAATGTCATTCGCATGCAGAAACTCCAATTTTCTATCTTCTTTCCCTTGTTCTTCATACTAGTTGCTTTAAGCTGAAGACCCCAATATACCTGCTGCTGATGTGCAATCTACAATCCATAACCTCTACAATCCATTGCCTTTCATGAAATCACAATTGGAATCTCAGTTTCATGATTTGGAATTCCTTCCTACCTCGATAAGCAGCATTAATAGCAATTTTTTTCCTGCTTTATTCTTCATTATGTTGTATATCCTCTACTAACCTTGAAGTCACTGATTTCCATAAGCTTTGGGTGCATACAAAGAATTTGGTTTTATGGTTTCAAGTGTAGATGCTAAATTCAGAATGATGACAGATTTATTGCTTTGAAAACTTCACATTTTTTCACATGGTCTGGAAAAGTACCTCAGTTCTTGCTACACTGAAATATATAAATAAAAAATACTTTTAAGCTATCTGAACCTTCTATGTCTCAGACCTCTGACTGCTGCTACACTCCAAGGGAAGCTGTTTTCACAGAAAAGAATTTCTACCATTCTCAGCATACTTCCTATTTTCCCGTAATTTGAAGAATGTCTTCAGCTGAGTTACTTCATAGCTGGATATGGGGGAAGAGCAAAAATAATTACCAAAAAGGCAAAATGTATTCTATCCTAAGTAAGGTTTCAGGGGCATTTACAAACATAGAAGTGTATCTTTTGGTATACCTCAGTTGCCCAGTTAGAGAAAAGACGGTCAGGAAAGGGGATTGGAAAGTAGAGGAAAATTGTCCCAAATCTATAAACATCTGAAAGAATCACTACCTCCTCCCACAAAGGAATATAGTAAGGTGTGGAGAGAGTGAAGATGTGGAGCCTGTACTTCCTCACACTAGACAGCTCAAAATAAGCTCTTCAGGCTTCAGTATGTGGCTTTTCTTCTCACATATGGAGAAGAACTGGAATAAACAGGAAGCTGAATAGTAATTTTCAACTGAGCTTTCAGGATTATAGGAGGAAAGGTGATAAACTCTGAAAAGTCCAGATATTTTTCTTGCACCTCCAATTTAAACTGAGCTATTCAAATGATAAGTTCATCCTTCATATGTTAGACCTGGAGAGCCTTAATTGGAAAGTGTTCTTTGAGTTCTGCTTCCACTATAAACCTTTCATTAAAATTTGCCATTGTTGTTCATTTTGGACATGGACTTTTCCTGGAAGAACTTATCTACCTTGAAAATCCAGTTCATTAAAAAGTGTGACTTAATCCAATTCATTAAAACAGGCTGACAGGGCATCTCTTCTTAAAAGGACCACTAAACCCATATCTCTGCACTCAATCTTGCTATCTTTATTACAAAGAAGCAGAATTTTCCCAAACCTATGTTAGTGTACTCTTGTTTGAGAATACTTTTATGTCTTTTAGATAATGGATGAGGTGGGAATTTCCCAGTAAATGTGCACATGTGTCATTAATTATTAACAATCCACAGAAGCACCAGATTATTTCTATGCGGAAGAAGAGACTGAGATAACAATTAAGAGTTTCTCCTTTTTTTAACCACTGAAGATGTGGGAAGCCTAACCTATCAAATATGCCTGTCATTCTTTGGTCTTCTAGGAGGGCATTAGCTCCGCAATTAAGTACTGCATCCTTGTTTACACCGAGATGAAGCGTAACGAGAGAAATTACATAGTCCTTAAAGATCAGCCAGGATATTTAAGCAGGCTGAGGGTAACAATCAGTCTTTTATGAGATTGCCCTGATATTCTCTAACATTAACTTATTGGACTGCTTTTAATTTGCCCGCGTTAATACTACTGATTTTATGTTATTAAACTATTTTTTTCCAGATAACAATAAAACATAGATGTCATGAGTCCCACACTATGATATTGCAATTGCAATGAACAAGTTAGAACAGTTTAAGGAATTAGCATTCCCTTGCCAAAGAGATTTTCCACCCAGAGAGTAAGTACATTTCAGCTGAGGTGGCCATTTCCTCTTCAATTGCCCTTCTTCAATCACAAGCGGTCATCACATGAGATCTGCCATATGCCTGCAAGGCCACAGGTCTCCTCACAATCTGGAGGAAACAGTACAACTTGCAACGCCAGATAATCTTAGTACCTCTCAAACTGCTCAAATGGGAACAGACACAAGTGCATTTGAGAGGCACTAGTACTCCACTGAGGCCAGGGTTAGAATATATATCCTAGGGGTCCAATTTAGACATGCTGGCATCTCAGACAAGCAACTGACCTGGTTAGGGTGCTGGCATGGATGGGTATGTAAGCAGCATTCCCCCACTGAGACAGGAGAAAGACAGGAGACTTTAAAGAGGAAGACAGAATAAGATTCAGAGTGCCTCTCTGTGCCCCACTGGGCTTTTACTGCTTGCTCAGAAAGAAAAAGAACTGTGTCTACTGACCTGCCCATGCCCTCATCCACCAGTCCCTCTTTTTATTAATTATTTACATAACTTGCTTGAATAAGCAATGTAATAAGCCTTTAAAATGTCTCACATAGAACTATGCACAGTGCTTCAGATAGCCAGCCTTCTGGCCCACAAGCCCACCTGCCCCCAAGAAATGGCAAGGTTAGCCCATAAACTTTTCCTCAGCAGGATGGCAGGTTTCCAGATTGACAGTGTGCTGCAGCTGACAATGCCTGTTCTCCCAGCTGTGATGAAGGACAGGAAACGTTTGTGTCACTCCCTCTGGTTTTACATTAAAATGAAAGAAGACTAGAATTTGAATAACTGAACTCAGCAGAATCAGGCTTCAGACTGAGCAGCCTTGATTTTAACCATAAAAATGTCAGAACTGCTACAGACTATTTTTCAGATTGGATTTCAGAGGATGTAGGAAGACTGGCGATGTGGCAGTAGTGAATTTCTGCTATCCAATTTTACCTACTAATCTAAAGGAAAAGGAAAGACTGCAGGTTCATTTGAATTCTGAATCCGGAAAATACTGTTATTCAGTGCAACATTTATTCATGCATTTGTTAAGTGCTAAACTAAACTATTATTATTTGTTTAAGAGTAGCATGTCAATTCATTGATTTATTACAAATGTTGGATGGATATTCTTCGAAATGCAGGTATTGTTATAATATCTGGCATAGGTGCTGTCAACAAAGCTGCTCAGGAAGTGTCAGCCCCTGAGAATACGAGACAGGAAAAAATTTCTGCAATATAGGTTTTTTTCTCATCAAAAATCAGGTGATTTTCCTTCAGAATTTTCCCACAATGTTTTCAAAGCCTGAAGATAAGAAAACGTGCTGATATCTCAGCCAGTTCCTCAGAACACCTAAGATAGTTTTATGTGATAAAGACACATGCTATTCTTGCCAAGTGTCTTTTTCTGTCAGACCTCGTCAGGTTCCTCTGCAAGTATTCAAACTATAACCTGCCACCAGATTGCAAGCAATCTGAATGGAGGTCAAGGCTGTTGGGTGGGAATATATATGATACACCAGGCACAGGAAGAGACTCCATCGGTTCCCTCGGGCTGATGATGTGGTGTTAGAACTGCCGCAGAGTTTTGTCCTCAAAGCCTTAGATCCTGGCTCCTCTGCTGTTCATTTGAACTGGGCAATCACAGGCAGTCCAGTGTGGATACCAGCCCAATTACTCCTCCCACGCTTCTGGATACAGAACATTTAACCAGGCAGCCCAATAGGCCAGCTCAGGTACTAGAGAAGAAAAGTGTATTTTTCCTACTTTCCTAATTCAGAAGAAATGCCTCACCTGATTTAAAGGAAAAGAACATATACATTTCAGGCAGATGTTAGATATGAAAAATGGCAACCCATAAGATCACATGACTACAACCATGTTTTCCTGTATACGGTCGAATTAGGTTTCTTTAGAAACTTTAAAGCAGGGACTCAACATCCTACAGAACTGACCAATTTGGAAATAAAAATTATATTTATTTGTGGCATTCTAAAGAGCTTTGGGGGGATATCTGAGTTAGCTTGAGGTTTAAGAGGCACTTTAGCCATGTTAAAAGCCCTAAGTAGCCCGAGGAGGATGTTAGGCTTATTGTCACTACACTATTCCTGCTATGGCTTATGCACTGTAAACATAACCCCCCACCGATAATGCAAACATAACTTTATGTGTATGTGCAGTTCCATAAGGTAATAGAATTACTGATGCAAAAGGAACTACACACAAGCTGTGTTGGACTGGAACCATAATGTTGTGTATGCCAGCCATACTGAAAAAGATAAGATATTGTATGTTGTAATTGGATTTTTTTTTTTGACAGCTCCCTTAGGAGATAGTACAAAAGTATTTATTATTTATATATAAGCCAGCATGTCAACACATTTTTAGATGACTCTCAGCATGCTTTTTTCTGTCTAGCAATGGAAATTACAGAATAAACTATTTATGACATTTGTAACTATTCTAAGAAAGTTTTTGCACAGCCAGCAATCTACAAATTATATATAAAATGCTGCTTGGAAGTAATATTTTCTGGTATGTTACAGGTGTTCCTAATTCTTTCATGCCACTGTCTATATAAAACTTCAGATGAAATCTGCTCAAAATAGCATTCAGTAATCTGATAATATCTGTCCACTTTGTGCACTTTCAGATGTCCTGAAGTGGTATGCCAGCTGTTAGGAAGGTTGTATTTTGTTTCAAAACCCACAGGTATAGAGCAAACATATTTTGCTATGCATACCATCTGGTACCTGTTTTTACCAGAGAACAGAGTGTATTTAATCATTAAATCCCATCTTGCAGTACTTTAATCAGATTAATTCATACAGATATATGCATTTTTCTCCCTGTGGATTTTCCAATCAAAATAATTTAGTTACTTTACGTGACAGCAGATGAAGTCATTGGACCAAATTCTACACGAAGATAGACACAGATAAACAACAGGAAGTCAATAGGTTTGTACAGGTGCAAATGTTAGAATAATCAGATATCAACGACAGTTACTATTAATGTATTAAGTTTTATATATATATTAAAGCAATGCCTTCCATTTTTCTATTTTTATACCAGCATGATCTAATTAGTAAATTAGAATTAATTTTATATAAATGTTAAAGATAGGTATTCATATTCTTCACTTTATTTATTCCTGCAATATAGCATTTCTTCTGCTTCATAGCCTGTTCCACCCATTCTTTCCCTTTCTGCTATGTCTTTTGCCATTAATAATAAAGTGAAACAGGTGTTTAAATCAGATCAGGGCAGATTTTTGTCAAATGAGCTATAAAGAACATCCAGAAAAGCTTCCTGTTAAAGAGGACAAGAGAGTCTTCCAGTCAGCTCAAGAAGGAAGGAATTTTTCCTGGTCTGACCTTAGGTGATCATGTCATAGAGCATTTTAGTCTTAGTGAACAGGTTTTCTATCCCATGTCAGATTCTAGCTTCATGTGAACAATAGGACTCCCTGGTTATCTTAAAATGAAGACCATGTTATTTAAATGTCCCATGATGTTCTAATAACATTCATGATTTTGGCACAAGCAGATGCTGATAGTTGTATAGAAAATGAAGCCAGGTAGTTTAAAGAACATGACTTGAACAGCAGTATTAAATGGCATGCACTGGTTGAGAGACAGAAATAGAGGTAAGAGCAACATTGTAAAGAAATAAGGGTGATTACACAGATAAAATACAATCATTTGGTTTAGCAAGTGCTACTAGAAGACATTCTGGCAGATTAAGGGCTTGCTATGAATTTACAGGCTCATGTTTGTCAAGAGAAGGCATAAACTTCATACTTGTATCACATAAACAAGCCAGAAACATTCACTTCACAAAGACAAAGTGGAAAAGTAACAGCACTAATCATTTAGGTGTGTTTGAATGTTATAGTCACTAAATAGTCAAGAAAGTGACAAAAAGTGATAATCATTCTCCACTGTCTTTGTTAAGTCTCAAAACCGTTATAGCAGAGCTGGTCATTGAAATTAACCTTGCACCAAGACATCATTCAACAATCAGTTTCAGTTAAGTGGAAGAATAAATACAAGCAGATCGGTTACAAGGTCTTCATTTTCTAAAAGCAAATATACAAGTTAAGGGAACTGGTTAGTGGAATGAACTAGGCTGGAGTTTGTTACTCGTGGAGGAAGGCTAGCATTTCTTTCAAACAGAGGTGCAAATAAATACCTGGAATTTGCATTCTAAACAAATAGAAAAGAAACGTCAGGGGAAGGCTCTATATTCACTTGGATAAATAGTCACTTTGAAAAACAAAAACCGATTTTCACACTATTGAATAAAAATTGTTGACTGCAGTTTTTCACAAAACTTTTGTTTTTCCGTTTTTGATCTAGGAATCAATACAAGTTCATATGTACTTCCATTTTCTGTGAAAATAAAGTTAGCAAGTTTAAGATTACAATCCATTCCTCCCTAAGAACTCAAAACAGAGTTTTATTTTGTGGTTAAAAAAGTGGACCTATAAAGTTGGTAAGTGGTAATCCACTAAATTAAATCATTTTTTGGAAGTTAGAAGGCTGCAATTAGATGAATATCTCACTTCTCTCCCTGATATCAAGTTTCCTCAGGTGTCACAGCACTGCATATGGAAGATATTTTTGGGATCTCCAGTTCTTTCACCTTCAAGTTGTTTGCATAGTAAGATTCACTTCTGTTCATTTTTTTTTGCCCAGGATAGCTGACAAATTACACGTTACTGTCTTATAAGGATCTCAGGGTTGGATTTAAAGAATTAGAACCTATTAATGAACTGAGACTGACCTTTTCTTCTTGTCCTGGGTTGTAGATAGTGATCAGACCTGCAATATGTGTAAACTGGCATACCTCTGACCGGTGTCTGGGCCCTAACTGTGACAACTTCAGCAGCACCATGTGCTGGCTCCTTGCAGAAAGGTCATAGGAAGCTCTGTCCTTCCAGACAGCTGCCTTGCAGGAAGAATATGATCAATATTACCTGTTCTTCAGGGAATTTAGCATCTGCCTTCCCAATCAAAAGTTTCTGCAAAGCTCCTCCTTGCCTATAGAGCCAATTTTAGGCTATCAGATCTTGAACTGCTTGCAGTCCATGACCCAAGAACAGCTGAGGATCTTCAGCTGTGGCTGATCCTGCACAAGAAATGCATCCTGTCCCTCCCTCGTCCTTGTACAGATGTGCAGGCTTGACTCACTCTTAGCTCTTGCTTTATTTTTGCAGAGTGTTTGTAGAGTCATAAGCACCTGACTTGACATAAAGGATGGAGCTCTAAGTTGAAAGAGCTGCAGCTTTTTTTCAGTTCACTCCTTTCTCTGCAGCACTGTAAGACACTTAGTGGGGGAAGTGTGTGTGAAATCTGTTTACTGGCAGGCTCTTTTAACTTGAATAAACCAATTCAGAGCATCAGTTTTTAATATAGCATCTTAAGCTAGTCAACAGCTTTAGGGAAGTTTTTGAACTGTTTACCCCCAAATTTCTTTCTCAAACAGCTTTCAGCTGCTCAGAGACACTAAGGATGGCCTCTTAGTCATTTTACTTTGTTACAAGAATACCACATAGGAGAAGACTTTGATTTACATTGGTGTGATTTAGGTCATTAACTTTACTTAACTCAACCTTGCCAAGAAAATAAGTTCATTTTGTTCACTTTTGTAACCCATGTATCACCTAACAATCAAATAGGTGCTTGACTAACTTTCCAAAGATTAAGAATAAGGGTTCACACATCATTAAGAGCAGAACACTAGCAATCAGAAAGTGAGATACTGACCTTTTAAGATAGATTTGTCCACAAATTTACTGGCCTTCTATTTTCCTGTAAGCTTTATTCTACACTCTGCTACTGATTTTACTGACCTTGTGTTAGTTACGTTTGCCATTGTTTTTCTGTCTGTGATCCACAGACTCCTACTTGTCTGTAAGATATCAAAAGGTGGTCAGTGAGAAAGCTGTGTTTAAGAAAAAAACAACCACCTTCTCACACATTCAAAGATGGAAATGGAGCAAATAGAGACTAAAAGTAATATATGAACATCCACATTTGGTCTTCTGTTTATTTTAATTTCTATTGTAATGTAGCATACTGTATTTTTTGCATAATGCTTTTATTGAGACCTCTCAGTCTATCATGGGCTTTTAATGTTCCCCCTTTTTCATCTTGCAGTAGAATAGCAGAATAAAAGGCTTTCTTTCACCATTCCCTTTTTTATGACTATATAGTGCCACCAAAATCCAAAGCTTCATGGAAAACCCACAGATCACAGAGGATACAGTTCCTAGTTTGCCTGAGTTAGTTTAAACCTAAGCAACTGAGCCTCAGCACTCAGCAAAGACACTAATATCTTGGGCTGAGTTCTGTGACACCATGGCTAGGCTCATAACAGTGCCTGAGCCTACCTACCTGTCTATAACTGAAGCATACAAATGTTCCTCATGATGACTGACAGCAAGGGACAGAAGAAGGAGATGGCTTCTAGAGATGTATACATCTTTCCAGAGTATAGTCAGGTCAGTGGAATAACTGTAAATAAGAACACATCCTAAATTCAGCAACCGCACAATATAATCCTTAAATTAAAAGTGACTACATTTTCTCTCCATATGCTAACATTGTGTTCTGCTGTACCATAAGGCTGAGTGACTTATTTTTCTTAATGAGTGTTTCTGTCATTATTTTTTAAAAGTCACCTAATGAGTTTAAAAAAAGCTCATGGCTAACCAACTGTAGAAGAATAGTCCAGATGCAAGTACATCTTAGTCCAGGCCTAAGATGTCTGTGCAATGATAAGAAGCATTGAGAATATTGCCTTTTGTAAGAGTTGAAAGGGCAGGTTAAACATACTTATAGAGTCTACAGCATCTCGAATCTTCACAATAAATACAAGGCATTTTGACCTGTATGCAAGTTCCATGCGGAACTAGGAAGCTGACCAAAATGTGACTGGAATAAAGAATAAAAAAGATAGCAGTCTGAAGTGCCATAGTGCTCATATCGACATGATATTTCTTCATTGTAAAAGCACTGCCAGATTCTGTTCTCACTTGATGTGGTGGAAATGTGAGTATAAACTATCAGTTTCAGTGGAGTTATTCCGGTTGTATACTGATGAAAGGAAGTAAAATCCAGACCGCAGTACACAACCTATACTGCAAACATTTCTACATAGTCTTTTCCAGTCAAGTGTTTATGTCCTAATATTTGTTCAGAGCATACTGCAGATAGGAATTTCGTTATCTTCGCAAGCAGTCAGCAGTGAGCTGCTGTCTCTTTTGCTGTAGTTAAGCCTCAGACCTGCCATCTGTAATAAAACAGTGAAAAATTATTCAAGTAGACCATTGCTGAGATTCTAACAAAATATTTATGAGAGGCATTTTATATGTTCTGAGATGTTTTCCTTTGTGCTTGTCAATAGACATCTAACAGATGAATAAGAATGGAGATACAGGAGTAAGGACTGAAATACAGTCTATTAATTGAACTGACCAGGTTAATAAAATGAATGAAATAAATCATCACTAAATCATCACAGCCAACAAAATGGGCCTATCCCTTCATAGGTGTAATGGTATGAATCAGAGGTGGTCAAAATTTTCCAGTTTCCTAGTTTTCAGCACATATGTACTGTCAGTATTACACCATAATGTAGATAAAAAGGTTAAATTTTTCTTCCATAAGATGAAAACTTTAGATGAAAATACGGGCTCTTTTCATTAGACAGAAACTCCAAATGCTTAGAATAAAGCTTGCCTTTTTAGAAGCTGTGGCACTCTTCCTGTTGACTTCAGTAACAGCTGTGGATCACAGCTATACAGCCTGGTGCCTCAGCCTGGGAAAGCACTTTGACACATGCCACTGAAGAACAGAAGTTGCCTTGCTGACTCAGAATCTGTTCTAAGGGCGATGAGAGGTATTGCAGAAGAACCAGCTAAGATGGTTTAAGAAATCACTGGCCCCAGCTCTTAGCTTCACTTCTGTGCAGGAGACAGCTCAGGGCTGAATTCCTTCAGAAATGTGCAGTCAATTCGCACTCCAGTTATTGCAAAATTCTTTCACTTAGTTGAGGAAAGAAATGACATTGCAGTTACAAAGAGTAACTGACTACCCCTTGCAAAATAAGCACAAAAACCCTGTACGTGCACAGCTCAACTTCTTCTTTACAAAGCTTATCACATTAATTAAAACCTCTTTTCAGCAGTTGGGAAAAAGTTGCACAATCTTGCATGTATGTATACAGCTGAGGAGAGTTAAAAAGTTTTTCTGTGATGTTCTTCTGCTGTAAGTTCCCACAGAGGAATGTTAAAATATCCAAAAGCCACAGCTATACACTAATTAATTTTTAGTCAATATCCTAACTCTCTCCCCCAGATCTTTGCAAAAGTCTAAAGTAAATTTTGCACATGCCCAGCCACCAGCAGAATGTAGCACTCTGTGAGATTTACAGACGCAGTGCACAATGATAGAACTGGGCCCCGGATAGCACTCAGTAATGATTTATAAGAGCTTTGGGGGTTTGTCCTCTTTTATCTCTCCTACTGTCTTTTGTTTCAAAACTGTCAATTGGTGAAAAAAGTATTGGGGGAAAAAGCTAGGAAATTTCCAGAGATGACATACTAACAGTGATTCTGACCCATCAGTTTTAGCAATAGCACTGTTTATAAACGCTACACACATAACCTTCTGCATTATGAAGTTTACCCTTTGTTCTTAGCAATGACATTGTGCACGCTATAAGACCAAATCCAGCTTTTTGAGCTTGGATTTATAAGTATATAGTGCTCATACACAAGCCTTTTTCTGAATCACCTAAAACAAGAATAAAAAATGAGACTTTAAAATAAATTAAATTGTGTCATCCTAATGTCAGTAATGTTTGCCATTTTCATTTAAATTAGTCTTCTCCTGGCACTTGGTTAGTATTTTTCTTGATAAATTCTTTTTAAAGAACAGTTCAAATTATTTTTACAGAATATATTCAACCATTTTTCCCCTTTAGAAATTTTTTTAAACTTTATCCTCTTTTCACTTGAGGATATTTATGTATTTAAGTATGTTCATTTTCACTGTAGAATTTTCCTGGATCTCTGAGTATGCTGGGTCTTAGAAGGAGGTGTTGTAAAAAGTATTAAAATAATTAGCAGGGGGCCAAGTGCGTACTGTTCTTATCAAAACTAAAGAAGGAAGACATTTTTTATCTATACTCTCCCTCCTATTTTAAAATTAAAAGGAAAGTTTGAGAAAATGTTCCCCGTATTTTTTTACTCTTCACTCTATTTTGCACATGACACTATGTTCTTTCTTCAGATAAGTCTGAGGATTTCTAATTGACATTGAAGGGAGTAGTCCTCACGTTTCCTTAGCTGGAATTCACCTTGAAACATATGTATTCATTCTGCAATAAGTCAGCATTTGTGGAGGAGTGATCCAAAGTAAAGAACTTTGTCGTGCACATCTCTGAGCGAGTGAGAAATTAAGGCCTTAATTTCATTCAATAACCATCGTGTTTTATCAGGAACCTATTTTGCAGTATGGACTGAACACATGAATAATCATGCCCAAGGCAAGTCTCTGTGTTGCAGACAGCTGTCCTGCACAGGAAAAATGCTTGATATCTTGCTGAAGATCAGAGAACCATCCTAGGCCAAACAAGAGCTACCAGCCGCCCAGGTCTTTCAGTTGCTGGTCCCCTCGCACGCCCTGCGAGGTGCCGGCAGACAGCGCAGAACAGGCACAACAGCTCAGCTCGCCACGGCCGCTGAGGCCGGCGAAGGGCCTCTCATGCGAGGTGGTAGCTGCTTCTGAGAAGGGAGGATGGGGTGAAGAGAAGGGCCCCAACAATCACAGCGTTCAATTCCTGCCTCTCTTTAGCAGTAGAAAACCAGCAAAGACAATTCTTATTCTCTCTCTCCCCTAGTTTTGCTTACACTGCTGAGTAGCCTTGAGCCAGTTCTGTGATTTTAGTTCCTGTGAGAATATGATCCATTGTCCTAGGATAGACTGGGAGAAAACAGCATCCCCTGAAAGCTTAACTTTACCCTATGTTGGGCAGTTGCATGAAGAGTAATGCTGGGGGAAAAAAGTGAGGGGTTTTAGCTATATCGAGTAGGTATGCAAGCCATACCACATCTTCAACATAGGCACTCAAACCAGTGGCCACATCACATATTAATTACATTTAAGTATTTGCATATAAGACTGCAGCAGCCTTATAGTAGCAGTCACAGCCCTATACAGCTTTATAGTGGAATAGCATGCCAGGTTTCTGGTGTGAAGTCCTGTTTGACTAGGATTAATGTTCTAAACATAGTTCCATTTTTATATTTTCATTTTAGAGCCTTACATATTTGCTAAGGAGACAGCATGGTTGGGGACCTTAGCATAGCCAAGTTTCCTGAGCATACTATTGGCATAATTCTTTCATTTCTTTTTTATTCAAAGCAGAAGGTCATTGGAACAAATAGAAGAAAAATTCACAGGCTTTTCAGCACTGGGAGGAATCGAATTTCAAAAAACTGCATAGCTATTTGGCACAATATATCACTATAAACTGTGTAATATCTATCTGCAAAGTATAAACTGCTATCCCTGTGGTGTGACAGTTTCAATGTATCAAAATTGACACCTTTTCAATAAAATAGGCTAAATTTAGATAACCATATGCTCGTGCTGACAAGCTAGCTTCTCCCTGATATGTGTTTTCATGAGAGAGTACAGAAGGGCCTCAAACTTTAATCAGTTTAGAGTTCAAAATACTGTATTAATTTACAGTAGAAAGGTCATGTTGTTGAGTAAACAGCAGGGGATGAATATATTCCACTTGATGCACTAAGATTTAGCTGCATGACTCCCATTAATGTTAATAAGAGTCATGCTGCCAAATTCATAAATCGTGCTAGAAATGTTCTATCTTTCAATGCTCTAACTGCAGTGTAATAAAGGTTGTACAGTTAAAGCCCATTCTCTCTATACTGTCAGCAAGGCAAAGTTCAGGAGTTTATGCACACAAGCAAAGCACTCTTTTATCAACAGAGATGTATTTGTTGTTCATATTTCAGTAACCTGAATTAAGAAAATGTGGCCAATTTCAAAATTACATTCAAATCTTTATATAATGCTCAGAGCTTTTTAAACAACCATTTTGAAAAGTTAAGAACTAATGATTTTAAAACAAAACCTCTCAGTAGTCACATTGCTGTTTTGTTAGAAAGACTGAGTATGCAGTACAATGATATCCACTCATTTATGTGTGATTAAACTATAGACACTGACTTCATGTAAAATATATGCCATTTACAAGACCCGTGTCACTCTAAAATTCACTTCTTTTTTTGATGTGTCCCACTAAGCTCTGTGATTCCCTTGGTTGCTCACGCATTGTTGTCTTACTGCTCTAAAAGCAAGACAAAGCCTGAGATGCATGCCACATAGAAGTTCTCTCTCTGTCTGAAGGCAGACAAAATCGTTAGTGTCTACTTGCATACAACTCTGGAGTTTTGATCGGTAAGGGAAATGACATGAAGAAATACAGGTTTGATTTCTTAAAATGAAGTGATAATTTAAGTGATAAATAAAGTCCAACTACAGAAAGAAGTTGGACTTCCTTTTTTTAATTAAAAAACACAATTCCATTGACACATAATTTCCGTTTCATGCAAATTTGGTGAAAAAGCTGACTATGCTTGCTGACACTCTTTGAAAATTAAAATACTTCAAAATATATTTAGAATCTCAAGTAATTATTATAATTAGCAAAGAAAAAAATAGGAAAAATATACATCCCTGGAGGTATAATGGAAATAATAACCAGAATGTTAAATTAAAGATTAAGATGATCAAGAAAATTTGCACTATGCAGAAAAAAACACAGATGCTATGCACTTAATGTCAAAAAGTTAAATCTTTTTTCTGAATTGCACACTCAAGATTTCACTTTGAATTTGTTTTTGTCTCCTTTATGAATTAAAAAAACTCTATACTTTCATTAGATAGAAATCTGAAGTATTTCACTTCTAGGAGGTCAGAGCAAATACATAGAAGATAGAACAGATTATGTTCTTGCTTTTACAGTTACATACCCACTTCCATAAGAGAAAATGGAGAGAGATAGCTGAATGCATCACAAACTGCACGTTGCTTAAGCACACTTGCTTGAGGACATGTAGTGATGTCAGATGTGGAATTTTCTCTCTGAGAAACTGCAGGAGTGTGTGTGTGTGTGTGTGTGTGTGTATGTGTGTATATATATATATATATATATATGTATATATATATAGTTACACACCTTCTTACACAAAGGTCATTGCTAAAGGAGGCTTTGGGGGTTTTTTAAGGGGAAAATAAAGAAATTTCTAGGAGAGCCATCCTTCTTTAAAACACCTGAACCTTTTGTACATCACATTCAATGCAAATGTGAAAGTTGTTTTATATTTAAGTTCTACTGACCATACAGGGACTCTGTTCACAATGCATTTCACCTCAATCACCCTTTAATGTGAAGCTTTAAATCTGATCACCCCATGTATGTCTGCTAGCCATGTAACGCACTGCATGACAATCTGTTTTCCGAGGGGCACATTTTCTGACAGGAGTGTGGTTTTCATTGCAGACCAGTGGTGGAGAATGTGGTGCATTCTGAACACCTCCAGATGTGTTAAGTTCACTGAAGGCTAGGAGTAGCCACAGGGACATTAGTATTCATGATGGCTTTGGACAGTGTAATGTACCATTTACTCTCTTCAGTGAACAAGATGAAAAACATTTGCTAAATAGTTTCAAAAATTGTTTTTATTACATAAGAGATACTGCAAGGAACCTTGTATATTTGCTCATGGAAATGTTTTGAACATGCTTTTATTCCTACACTGCATAGGGAGAGAAAAGTAAGTCCATAGCCCACCTGTTTTTTCTTTAATACCTACAAATCCTTACTTTTCCTCCATTCCCCATTCGCTTCCTTAATCTATATCTCTTCATAGCCTGCCATTCTAAAACATGTTATAAAATCCCTTCCCAATGTTCATTTTGCCAAAAATCTTGTAAGTTTAACAAATAAAGCTTGTGATTGAAAAGGAAACCACCTCCTACAGAGACAATGCTGCATTACTGATGCTGAGAACATTTTGCTTTAGCACTCCTCCAAAAAGATTTTGTTAACAGATTTAAACTAGTGTTAACAATTAATGACATTTTTTCAAAAATGGAGACTGATTCAATTTCAACCAGCATTTTTGCCACCCTTCTTTGGGAAAAATGTTGAAAAAAACCCGATCATGATTGTACCAGACACTTCATAAAATATTTCAAAAATCATAGTTATTTTTAATTATGTACCACAAAATGTATTTATAGAGAAATCAGATGCAGCAAAATTCTGCTTTGCTTGAGGGAGCTTGAGAGACACCAGAAGTCTCAAATTTCTTAATCACGTTAGAGTGCATTAATTATTATCCAGGTACTAGTAAACCTTTCTCTGTCCTTCTTTCTAGACACACCACATACTGGAAAATAGATTTACTTTCTCATTCTGTTGAATCTGAGAGAGACTGGGGGGAAATCAAAGACGGCAACTGTATATGTGGGTTTCCACAAGCTAGAGATTGATTCATCCTTTTCTTCTGTCACTGTTAGAAAAAGCTGATAGATTTTTGGTGCTATGAATTGTGTGTCTCCCTTTGGCTGTGGCTTAGTTATGCAGCTAGTCAGTTAAAACTATAGCAATTCGTGTAGCCCATAGCCCCAGAATTTCACAGGAAAAGAGTCATCATGGCTGTCTTTGCATGTCAAATGTCCAGTCAGAACATTAAGGAGAACATGCACAGATTATGTGTGTGGTTTTTAATGGTCTCTGTGGATGCAGGACTTGTTCTGTATCCATCTCTGAGGTTCAATCCATAACACAGCAATATAATTTAGATAAAACTCCTTTAGCAATCTTGTATATATTTGCGTATCATATTATTTTATATATTATTTTATATATGGTTATATGGTTATTATTTATATATGGTTATATGGTTAAATATTATGTGGTTATTATGTATTATTGTAGATGTTTATTTATATAATATATATATGTGGCTTATTATTAATGCTTTTCTACAGAATTCTCCATGTCATCTGACTGCACTTACTTCATACTCCTGACTGACTGCTATAATGCAAGTTAACAGAGAGAATATGAAGTACTTCCTAATGCAATTTTTCTTCTCAGATATCATCATGTTTCAGTGAGGGGGGAACTAGGTTTAGAATCTGGCTTAGGCTTACTAGATGATACTGACCTTGTAAAGCTTACAATAAAGTATAACATCTGGAAAAAGTGCACCAAAATTTCCAGGAATGGGTGGGCAGTACAGAAATAAGATGATCTCCCCTATTAATATCATGAAATAATGGAACTGAGTTTCTCTTCAGCTGGGAATTGACTTGGTGCCACAAAAGACAAGGTCTCATCATTGGTGAAAGAACAAGATCAGACCCTAAATGAAGAAAAGTATGCCTGTTCTCTCCTTAATGCCTCTCCATTTTTTACTCCTATTTCTATATTTTCAGACCAAACAAAAACCTCTAACAGGTTTTGTTGAAGGAGTAAGGGGGAAGGGAACATTTACATTCAAACAAAATAAAGGCAGAAGGATGCAAGGACAATGTCCATTTTATGCATCCTCTTGCCCTACCATAAATATGACTATACCCTTAGTTATGGATGAAAATATCTCCCACACATTTATCCTTAACATTTCATGTACTTCTTTTCCTACAGTCCTACATATCAACAGCTCTGTCCTACCCTATTAGGTATAATGCAGGACAAATGTTGAGCCCTCTCTGGAGTTTCTGAGCCTTTCAGACTTCTGAATTCTCCAGCACAAAACAACTCAAAATCAATCTCACCACTTCCTTGATTTGTTCATCTCACTTGATCTTATTCTGCAGACTTTCTTTAAGAAACACAAAAGCCTTTATATTTCTTCAAAGTCAATGGTCTATAAAGCTGAACTAATTATAGGAACAATCAGTCAATTCAGCTTACCCATGCAAAATGCAGTGTTCATCATGAAAAGCAATTGCTAAATGTTTTTAAACCTTTTTACTGTATGTCATTGCAACTTACATACATCTTGTAAAATGGTTCAAAAGCACTATGTAAATTACTTTGAAATTCCCACTGGTTTGAAAAGCACAAGATAAGGGCTACATATAAATTAAATAATCAACATTATTTTACATGAGATGATATTAAAGTTCCACAGAACCAATATTACACTAAATTCTATTGTAGCTTTCCATAAAAGCTTAGTGATCACAATTTTTCTGTTTGCATTTATCATGAGATACACTATTGACTACCAGTACAAAACAGGATATTCAATGAATGAAACAAATGTAAACTGAATGCTCATAGCTAATGTCTCATTCTTCCATAGGAATCAGTGGCAAAACCCTAACTGCTTTCGGTGAGGCAGGATCAAGGCCTGAGTAGGCAGTAATGTTCCATTCAGCTTCATGGTCACTTGGTTCTGTTCAGTTAACACACTTTTCCATTGCTGTGATAATTTTAAAGCATTTATTCTGTAAATGAAAAGTCTGCTCTCATGCAAACAGTCGATTAACATTAATCATATGACTGACATAATACATCGACAAAAAAAGTGTTTACACTATTTCTCTTTCTTATGACAAGTAGTTGATAAGAAATGAAAAATAATAATTGAAAAGGATGACTAAAACAACCGCTCTCTTGACACCGTGTCACTTCTCTTCTGAAATAAGAAAAGCCATATTCTGTTTAGTGAAAATATTGAGGATTGCATTTCTGTTGATCAAAATATGAGTCTTTGCCTAGGTTATCACTGACCCTGCTGCATAAATTAATATTTGTGTTTCCTTATATGTTTCTCTTACAAAATTCTGAATACTCTCAACTTACTGGAGTACAAAATGTGCAACTGTATGAAATAATGGAATTAACTGAGTCACTGAAACTGTCTTTTATAAACAGACCGTTTCTTCATCTTATCTACAGGATTTTAAGGTAATAAAATCCTATAGCTATCAAGACATACACCTTCACTAGCTTTGACTAAATACTGCTTTGAAGCTACTGGAAATAACTCACATTAGAGCTTCTACATAAACAGGAAATTATGCTGAACCTGATCCAAAGCCCAATGAAGGCAGTAGAAGTTTTTTCCTCCAACTTTAATTGGCATTGGATCGAGCCCTTTGCACACAATCTCCCATTTCTTCAACATTAAAACAATGCTTATTACTGCCAAACAACATTTTTTCCCTTCAAATTCTACTCAAAAGGAGATTTTGCAAAACATCCCAGCACTCTGCAAAATGAAAATCAGACTTGGATTTGAGTGTCAAATAACAATCTTTAGAAGCTTGTTACATTGCAGATGGAGATTTTAGCTGCCATGTTGTACTTCTAAAAATAACATGCAGTTTTCCACAGTGAGCATGCAGTCAACTAGCAATATCAGTGTGCTTTTATATCACAAAGAATCATTTGAGAAATCCATTTTTGTGGGTTTCTATAATCAAATTTGAAAAACTATTCTTTTTTGACATAAGAAAAATGATTTTTAAAATATTGAAAAACATAACAAAACTCAAAGTCTTTTTATGTTTCAGAGTGGAAGGAAAAAATCCACAGAAGAAAGTGATAATACATTATGTAAGCATTAATCGACATTTTTTAAGTGACAATGCTGGCAAACGGCAGGAATGAAATGTTAACATATCCACTGTAAGCCAAGAGGAAAAGATTTATATGCTTGGTGTTCAGGCAAAAATACTGTAAAATCTATTGTCTGGCCAAAATAAAATACAATCAAGAGTCCATTTGCAAGTCTGAGCCCTTGTCTTCCTGTCATGTTATAAAGTATCCCCAAATTTTCCAGCACCATTTTGGCCCTTTTCTTTTAAGATACCATTTACTTAGCACTTGTATTGCTTTTGAGTCCTGATCCAACTCCTACTGTTGCCATTGGGATATTTGCTATTGACAGCAGTGGTAATTAAATAAGGTCCTTAAGTAAAACTTAGTATCCTATATTAAAATGGTTGCTATTAGTAGAGATTCATTTGTGACCCCCTTAGTGGCTTATTATTAAGTTGGTGGGACATGAACAGTGTATTTTTTGAACCAGTTGGAGGGTAGAAAAGCTGCAGTTACTATTTAGATTCTCCGATGAAGAGCTGCAATTGTTTCAGTTATAGGTAAATGTAGTCTGGCTATTCCCAGAGTGACCTTGGCAGCCAACTGTGTTGCCCTTAGCATCAGCAGAAAGAAGACTGTTGGTATCAGTGGGCTTTGGATCAGGCTTTAAAGACAGAGAAGGCTTGCTTAAGGAGGAATACAGACATAACACATAGTCCTGATTTCCCAGATTTTGTCACTTAGTGTTCAAGATATCAACAAGATACTTTAAACCCTGAAGAATTATTATTGTTAGTCAATTATTTTGACCTTGTATATTTCTATAACTATATACAATAATAAAGAAGAGCAAATCTCTCTGGCTTACAAAAAAAGGCAAGAACTTTATTTATCAATAGAGATTTTAGCTGCTTTTTACAGCTTTGCAATGACTGAACAAATAGCATAAAATAAACAAAGGACAGTATAAAATCACTTTATTCCAGCTGGTATCCCAAGACAACCTTTTGACTAAGTACAGAGTTAGATGTTTCAAGTATGGCACTTATATAAATAAGAGCAGAGAGAAGGTGATATATTCACAGTTAAAAGCAATGAACTCTGTTCCTTTGGTATGTGTGTCATCATAGGTAATCGTAGGTAAATACATAACTTCGCTGATGTGAACCAGCTCCGTCTTATTTATGCACATATTAGGGAATAAACTGAAATATATGGACATATTTTGTAGGTCACGACTAGTGTAAGATGATTAAGGTCTCTGGTGTATGTGTGGGCAGGCAAACAAAAAAATGGCAAAATTATATTCTGCATTTATTGTTTAGCATAACTAATTGTTGTACAAACTATGTTAGAAAATAGCTAGTAATACACACCAGGAAAAAATGCTGTGATCTGGACAAAGAAAATAATAGCAGACATCTATGAAATAGGTGTGCACAGATGTCCTGATCAAGCTGTGGTCAGGTTCCTAACAGTGCAATTACCCTCCTTTTAAAACATGCTTACATTTGCACATTGCAACAGTTTCCCCCACCCCACCCCACCCCATATAGAGTATCCTTGCAGATTTTTAATAAGAACATTCTACACGTTTACAACAATTAGTCAGACAATCCAAACTGTAGTCTCATCCTAATGATAACCAAAAAGCTGCTCCATCGAAAGATAACACCCAATCATTAGAAAGAAAAAGAATAAGAATAGTAACTGTGCTGTAAGGCTAGATCAAGCATGGTTTTATAGGTGTTTTTTCAGTCTTTTACATAGCACTGCATTTTGCATCTAGTTCAGTAAGTGCAGATCCAATACCTTAATGGCTTTCTTGGTGGTTTGATAAAATGCTTGCCTAAGCAATGTACCTTTCTCTAATGGTGTCTGGGTCTGTTCCACCTGGCACAGTGCTTCAGTTCTGTCACAGCCTCACACATAAGCTGAGTCACTTGACTGAGTCCTGCCAAAGTTAGGCATGCTCATTCTTGGCAGGTCCTTATTTCTGATTTCGTATATGGATTTCCTTTTTGCCTGTACTCCTCTCACTGCCATTTTGATCTTTCTCCAGCCCAAGTGGTTCAGTTCTGCCAAATTGAGCACCACACAAATCCCACTGACAGCAAACATGAATACCAAGAATACAGTCTTCTCAGTGGGTCTAGAGACATAGCACTCTACTTCTTTAATGCAAGGGTATCTGTCACATTCATACATGGAAGGGACATTGAATCCATACAGAAAATACTGTCCCACTAAGAATCCAATCTCTAGCGCATTTCGAAAGACAACTTGGATGATATAAAATCGAGAAATGCCTTCTTGCCTCCTCATCTTTGACTTTGTAGTTCTGATAGCAGGATTGGGGATTTCCTTCACTTCTAAGCAGTCTGGTTCTGCCTCTTTGGTGGAGTTCTCGGTGTTCTGCAGCACCCCGTTGACAATGGTGTTCTTGATTTTCTTACTGTCCTCACGCTTCATTGAGTCCTGGTCCCTCTCCAGGGTGAGGAAGACAGTGGAGTACCTCCGTTCCCTCTGCTTAGCAGACTGGTGAACAGAATACGTTATGAAGCAGAGGCTGGGAGTGCACACCATGATGATCTGGAACACCCAGTACCTTATATGAGAAATAGGGAAAGCCTGGTCGTAACAAGCCTGATTGCAGCCTGGCTGCAGCGTGTTACACACAAACATAGTTTGCTCGTCATCGTACACCGTCTCCCCTACAATGGCCACAATGAGTATCCTGAAGATCACCACCACGGTCAGCAGGATCCTGGAACAGAGAAGCCCGTCAGAGCGCGCCGCCGCCCCGCGGCCGGGAGCTGTCCAGTGCTGACGGTGCCGCCGCGGCCGCGGCCGGGGCCGGGGCCGGGGCCGGGGCCGGGGCCGGGGCCGGGGCCGGGGCCGCGCGGGGCGCCGCCGGCGCGGCAAGGCTGCAGCCCGGCAGCGCCCAGCGCGGGGCGCGCAGCGGGCGCGGCGTCGCCTCGGCGCGCCCGTGTGCGTCCGTGTGGATCATCCGCGGGCAAAAAGCTCAGGCGGCGGTCAGCCCCCACCGCCTCCCCGTGGAGGAAAGGCAGTCACGCGGACCGCGTGGGCCCGCGCGAGCGCGGAAATGCACGGCACCGGGCTGCCCCCGCGGCGGGACCCCGACGGTGCCGGAGCGCCGCCAACTTCTCCCCCATGGTTGCCCACTGCCCCCGGCTCCTCGCGGACGGGGCGGGCGGTGCTGACGCGAGCCCCTCGCCTCGGTGACCTATGCCGCGTACACACACATCCGACACAGAGGCACAGTCTCAGAAAGAAAGAGCCCCGGGGGAGCGGTGCCCCGCACGGCCGGGAGCCCGGCCGGCCGGCCCTACGGCCCAGCCCTCCTGGCCAAGGGAGGGGAGCCCCCTGGAGCCTCCGCGGAACCCCCCCTGCAGCCCTTACCTCCCTATCATAGTAGAGTGCTGCTGCACGGCAGCTTCCAGTAGCCTCTCTAGAATAGTCCATTCCCCCATCGCTGTTCATCCGGAGACAAAGACTTTTGCAAGCGGCGGGGATCTCTTCACTTCTTCCTTTTTCCCCCTCCTTTTCCTATGGGGGGTGGGGGAGGGAACAAACAAACGAGCACCCCCCTCCGCCGTCAGCAGTCCGGTGGCGGGGAGGCGGCTGGGCCCGGCAGCTCTGCCGAGGACGCCCGGCCCGGCCCGGCCCGGCCCGGCGCGGCTCGGGTCGGCTGAGCTCGGGGCCCCGCGGCGGCCGCTCCCGGCCCGGCCCGCTCTGCTCGTGGCGCGGCGCGGCGCGGCGGAACCCGCGCCGGGGAGGGAGGAAGGTTGGCTTTTAATGTCTTGCTGCCTCTAATCTGCCTTTAAGTAGTCCCCGCTTGCGTCACTGACAGGTTGGTGGAGAGCAGCCAAAAGCAGCGCTCGGATTTTCTCATTTTTATTATTCTGGTGAAAATAAATAAATAAATACAATAAAACAGAAAAAAATAAATACATGAGGAGGAGGAAGAGGAGGAGGAAGGAGGGCGGGAGGAAGAACTGCCCCCGCTGGCATGAGGCTCGTTGTGCTGCCGAGTGTCTGTCTCCTCGCCGGAGCGGGCAGCGCCGCGCTCCCCGCCGCACCGCGCCGCGCACCGCCGCGCACCGCCGCGCACCGCACCGCCGCCGGGTCCCGCTCCCGGGCGCCTCCGGGCCGCGCGCGGCGAGCGCCGCCGCCCCCCCCCCTGCAGCGCCCCGGCCCCGCGCACCGCCCCCGGGCACCCGGCGGGAGCAGGCGCTGCCCCTCGGATGCTGCCTTGCAAAGCTGCGTTGGGGGGTGACTGTGACACTCCGGCCCCTCCGCTACGCGCACCTGGCTGCCAGCGGGGGTTCCCGGGGGCCGGCAGGCGTTGCTGCCCTCCCAGAGTTTGACCGCCTTTCCTAGCGCTCACGAAACAGTGGTGTCATGGAGCAGGAACCTCACCTATGAGCACTGCTTACCCTTGGAAGATATTGGACTTAAAACCGCATTTTCATTCCCACCTGATTACAGATATGTGCACAATACAAGTATCACTGGGGAGAAATAAAATGTATATATAGCTATTCCAGAGAATTCGGAGGTTGAGAGTGGATTCATGCTAGGAAAGGCACCTTCACACAAATCATCTATAAACTATGCAAGAATAAAGTGTTATGGATAAGTCCTTGCATTATAATCAGTCTATGCATTTTATTCCCCTGAATTATAATTTTATGTTTAAAATGCTATTTTCTATTTTGTGTTCTTCAGGAACTGAACCAGAGGCACTACAAAACAATTCCACATAAAATATTGACACCAACTGGAATCAGCTACTTTACCCTCCAGTGATGAAATCTAGTGTATATTCTGTACTTTTCTATAAAGACCAACTACAACTTCATACCTGCTGTTCACTTTCCCCAACTAATCTCATTTTAAAAAGCAACATAAGAAAAATTTCAGTCAGTCAGATTGTAATGTTCCTGCAGCCAAACTCAGTAAAATCAGACTGTTTCAGTAGCAGAACTGCTCAGACCACTGTAAGCTGTGTAGTCCTTTGTTTTGCTTGCAGCTCTTTCATGAACCAATTCTAGCTTGTGTTAATGACATTAAGTGTTTTCCAAATAGATGGGACTAAGCTTCATCTGTGTAGAGGGCAGCTGTGTATTTTAGGCACTCTAAGGTTGGCTGTCTTTTCAGTTGGAGAGTGCAGATGGATCTCTGAGTCACAGGATACTGGGTCTGTTGTGTGATTCGATCCTCAAATCTTTGAATTAGGAAGGTATAAAATACAAGAAGAGCAGTGTATACCTCTGCACAGAAATAGGTAGATTTTCTTCCCTCCCAATCAGGGATCTGTCAAGAAGCATTTAATAATCTGGATTGTTTCCTTCCCACACTGTTAGGAATTACTGGGCAGACTGAGTTATCACTGTCTTTCCTTGAAATCTCACTGTATTTTTCCTGAAACCTGGTTCTCACACTTCCTGCATTTGCTTTTTGTGTGTCGTTTGTAAAATCTCCAGCTGCCTGCAGCACCATAACTGAAAAAAATAGATTGTTTCTCTTTCTTTCAGGGGGAATCTAGTATCTAGCTAAGTACCCTGACAGTTAACTGGGTCCATGGTTGAAATTATGGAAGAGAGGAGAGGAGAGGAGAGGAGAGGAGAGGAGAGGAGAGGAGAGGAGAGGAGAGGAGAGGAGAGGAGAGGAGAGGAGAGGAGAGGAGAGGAGAGGAGAGGAGAGGAGAGGAGAGGAGAGGAGAGGAGAGGAGAGGAGAGGAGAGGAGAGGAGAGGAGAGGAGAGGAGAGGGGAAGGGAACAGAAATTTTCATTCACACTCAAATATAAGAATTCCTACAAAGGAAAGCTGTTCTCTAGCACTGGGATATAAAAGCCATTTATCTGAGTTTTTATGACCAGTAAATAAAAAGTAACCAAATTTTGATGAAATCAAATGCTAGACTTTTAATGAACAGTCACTTAGTGCTTGCTGTATGTAATCAGTTCTACTTTAAGTCAGTAGCCCAGCTGTGGAAACATGGAGGAAAAATATCATCATTGAAAATCTACATTATCATTAATGTTACAAGCCTGTTAGCACTACTTAAAATAGCTTTTGATGTAAATAGAGTTTAAAGTTAAATACTTTCAGGCATGTCCTTGAAGGGGTTGCATCTCAGTCCAAAGTAGATGACCTCTCTTTTCTAATGGTAATCTCATATGCCCCACCACAACCGTATTCACATGCAAGATATTTGGCCCTAGCCTTGGCAATATTTGTTGAGTTTCAGGCCTTAGTGACTTTGGGGAAAAAGAAAAAAATCAGTGTGAAAGTCTTTTTCATGATGCCAGGGTACATTGAAAATGACTGGAAAGCTCAAAGGAGTTTTGTCTTTCACAAACTTCTATGTATAGTTTCTAGAACTATGAAGTGCTGTTAATTAAGTGCTGCTTAATTAGAGCTCTGATGAAGAGAATTGATAAGAATCAATGGTGATGCTCTCAGAGTGTTTACTGAAACACTCAAAGGTGTATGAAAACTGCAATTATTTACACTTCCATTATTAATCACATGTATATCAGCAACCGGTGGACTTACCTGCAAATTGTCTAAGCCACAGAGTGCTCAGACTAATCATAGTCATGGCTGTAAGAGAGAGTTGTAGGCATAAGAAGATTTTCAACTTCTGAAGGTTCATCTTAGGTTTTACATCATTCCCCTGAATGCATCAGCCTGTGGTAGAGCAAGGATTTGAACAGCAGCAGACTGCCAAGGATGCTACAGATGTATGTTGTGTTGCATATGGTATTCACATTAGAAAATCATGCCTACATTTCATTCACAAGCATCCAGGATTATTGAAGCTTTGCCTCTCCCAGCTTACAAAGAATTGTTTCCTAATGAAGCAGCAATATCGATTTGCAGCAGGGCTTAACCCATCCACTTCAACATTTTGTCAGTTGAATACAAAGAAATCAAAATCAGTTTCACGCCCTACCTAAGGATATGCTTTTGGGGAGAGGGGAGGGTGTATTTTTGTTTGTTTTGCTTTGTATTTAAAGAGAACGAGTGTTCCACTATGGCCAAAATTCAGTATAAATTCTGTTGTTTCTAATAGAAGCGCAAACAACCTTTTCAAAAAGAAATCAAGACTTCAGAGTCTGCATATGTTCAAAGATGACACTGCCTCAGTATTAATTCATGTTAAAATAATATAACCAAGTTGATCTTGGATTAAGTTTGAAGAATGAGACTCTATATCTCCTCAGCTTAGATGCCAAACTGAGGTTAATCTGTCTCTAAGAAGCTGTAGGCCAGATCCCCTCTGAGAAATCCAGCCCTTTTGCTCTGCTCTGATTTTGCAAACAGTCCGGAAAGCAGCCAAATCTCTCAGGCTGCACATTTCAAGCACAGAGCTGATCACACTGGGAACAGAGGTGATGCAGTTGGGTCTCACATCAGGCTCCCTGCAGCCATAAATGTGGATGGCATGACTGGGGTGGGACAGGGACTGCATGGCTAGTTTCAGCCCCACTTCAGACAGCTCTAAATCACAGTGTCCCCCCTGCACTTTGCTATTTGCTGTGCTCAGGTGAACCAATGTAAAAACAGAATCCAGATACTACACAAGCATCCCTCACATACTATCTCCTATTAAAAGTATACACTTATTCCAAATTTATTCCAAATGTTTTATCTTAAAATAAGGCTACTTGCTTTTAGTACTTTCCCAAGGACCTTTCTTCTGTTTGTAGCTGTTTGTAGTGGATGCATACCTGCAGCAAAAATAGATGCTATGTTTAGATTCGAAAACTACATGGCAACTTACTGTATTTCATTGTTATATTAAAAAAAAAATCTACTTCTGTCAATTGTAGCAAAATTTCAGAGACCCCAGAGATGAGCAAAGAAAAAGCTTTTAATTAAGAACTGCAAGTTATTACTCTGATTATAGAAAATAATAGGCTTTTCTTTTAAAAGTTTTGTGAAATGTGTTGTTCCACTTCTACTTTGTGATTGCCCTTTTTAGCTATTGCCACAGAAGACAGACTTTTCAGCATTACTTTTATAAAACAGTAGAAATTTCTTTGAACACTGATATGACAAGTGCTTCCTTCCTGAAAGTATTTGGTATAATCCACAAAATCTTAGTTAGCTACTAAGCTGAAAACACCCATTTAAGACCTCTCATAGCCATCTGCTACGCTCTGTTTTCATTTGGTGCCATGTGGGTATTAATGAAATGATTGCATCAGATTATATCTTTTATTCATAAAATCATCTAGGTCAGCTGCCTCCACCTCCACTTTCTGTCTCATTAAAATGAACATTTGTGTGTATGTTGTCCCCTCCATGTGTGAGTACAATCCTAGCAGCAGTCAGCTGCTATGTGCAGCTTAAAAAAGAAACCGCTTTTTGTGTTTTTTCTTAAATGAAATTTCCTCAAAAGACAGTGCTAATTTTCACACCACACCCCAGAGGGTGCATTTTTCCTGTAGTGTGAAAGGTAAAGACTTCCTAAAAGGAACAAGATCTGGATGCACTTATGACCCTTGTCCCCCACAATAGAAGCCAGCACTTCAGGAACACTGACATACTGCTACTAAGAAATAGCATTCACATCCAGTCAACAGTGTTTGCATCAAAACTGTAACCAACAGGGCAAGCGCTCCTGTCCCTTGTTGTGTGAATGGACTACAGCCTGCATGTATACACTTCATGTTTGACGGCAGTCAGGTATCAAGCTCACAGAATTCAGGGCTTTGTGTAATGCATAAACAGGCAAAATATTCAGTTATCCTAACAACCATGCTAAGGCTCTGTTATGAGTCAGAGGGCCATATCTACAGCTGAAAGCTGCTATACATGGAGAGTTCTTTGGCAAATCAAGGATATTATCAGTAAAGAAGGAATAAATGTATGCATGAATATCCACAGACATTTTAGCTGAGGGCTTATATCTCGTGCTGAATTTCTTGCAAATGGATTTAGTATAAGAAATATTGAAGTTGGAGGCAGGTGCTCAGTCAATATTGCAATATGTTCTGAAGTAAGAGAATTTAAAACATCTAAATGTGACTGTTTTGAGTGGAAAACAAATTCAAAATATTGAACTTTTCTACAGAATATTTCATGCTTTGACAGACAAAATCACCCAAGTTTTGTGGAAGTTTTGTCACTGTTCGCAAGGACCTTCTCACGAACAAATTAACAGCTCAAGTCAATTTGCTTAGAGAGGATTTAGACAAATAATACTGAATCACAGCTGCATTTACTTCTTCTGGCATATATATAGCTTCCAATACCGCAGGGTCTGCACTCCTTGCAAACTAGTGAAAGTAGACTCCAGTTTGTTTGCAGACAGGCTGCAGCCAGAAGAAGGAAAACTTCATTGAAAACTTCATCCCTTATGAATTGACAAGTTCTGGAAGGAAGTACAGATGAAGTAAAAATGTCCAGGGGCCAAATCATCAGTTGCCAGTCTCCTGATTTTCTTTACTTTCTCTCACCAGTGTCAAAAGAGCATTCACATTCTGCTACAGCATCCATTAATACAGCTTCATGGACTGTGACGGATTTGTATTTGATACGACTAGATAGCATAAGTATAAATCTGTGAGCAAATCTAATGTGCATTCCCATTATAGCCTGCATTAAGGTTCCATCCTCACCAAAGGAAGAGAGCCTTTCAAAAATACTTTGGACACAGACTAGCCTGAAGGATTCTGTATAATCAGATTTAGTTGCTACCATGCTCATTGTAAAGATACAGAGAAATACACAAATACTGATGTAATAATAAATTCAATATCAGAATGAAAACTATCTTACACTGATGAAAAATTGTTTCTTTCTTAGAATCTACTCTTTCAAAGATGCATATTCAGAAAGATATGCAGTGCTATGTAACTGATTATTGTATGGTAAAATACCAGCCAATTATACAGCCACTGTGGCAAAACTGATACAGAATATTGGCTCAATTCAGTTTGGCAAACCTTATATTTCTCTTTTCTTTATGAATCCAAAGGAGCTATGATTGGAAATCAAAAGAAACTAGACTATTTTTTTAACTGACATCATAATATCTTGGTCCCGCACTAGTCAATTTTTATAGCACTAACAGCAACTCCCACTGACTTTAATGCAGCCAGAATTTAAAAACCTTTAAGATCTGATTTACATCAGAACGTTTTAAAATCTCTAATGGAAAAACACTAATGATGATAAAGTTAGTAAGAGTTTCAGAATACCCAGAATAGCAAAAAATAAAATCAAATAATAAGGGCAGAGTCCTGTATATTGGAACTCAAAGTAGCATTTTGAGGCTTCTCTTTTCCATAGGAAAAAAATAATTATTTATGAGAAACTATTCATTAGTATTTCAGTACAAATGCACTCATACAAAGCTTTTTTTTCAGACCTACTGCTTTGCTTTGCCTTGTCTACATTTGTCTTCATCCAAATGCTGAATCTCTGTACTCCCAGCTGCTTTCGATTCAGTGACATGATTTATGGCAGAATTGCTTTCCTTTGTTATGCTTGTTACACCACCATATGTTTTCAGTATTCCTTGTGCCCCTCACTCCCTTCCCTCCCTCCCCATCTCACCAGTCTCAGAAGAGAATTCACATTACATTAAAGCATCCGTTTGGAGGCTATGCTGAAACAGTCCCCTGAAATAAGTAAGGCAGTGCAATGACTGATTTGAAAGTAAACTACTTCAGTGAACGGGAGTGAAAAGCAGGAGCTTAGTAAGAAATGCAGAGATTTTTTTTAATCCTTCTGTCATTCAAAGATTCCACAGTTACAATAAAAAGTGGATAAAAATATTTGATCCATTATACATATATAATATGTACATGAACACACGCACACGCACACATAAGTACATAAATGCATGTATATGTGTGTGTGTTATAAGTAGTGTCTATCTGCATGATGGACTTGTCCTGAAAAAAGAAAAAGGGAATAACCTTTAATAGATAAATCCATAGGAATTCCTAGTCTATAGGATTGTATGAGACAATATAAAAGGCACATGTGGGGACAACATAATTAAATTCCATATGATTTTAGACTTTCTCACAAGTAAGGCCCTTAGCCTTAAGCTAAGGCCCAAAGGTATTTAGTTATGTTTTCATTGACTTCAGTATGTTGGATCAGGATTATATAGTAGTGGGTTTGAGAAAAGAATCTGATGTATTTTCCAGAGTTTACTCACAGAGTATTGAAAATTTTTTTCTTCAAGTTAATTTTAATTTTATAAAAGATTCAGGAGTGACAATCCTTTACTCTAGAATTTCTGTAAACCTCCACAGTTTCATGGGAAAGCACTGATTCATAGACCCATGCACATCTGGAATTTCACAGGTGGTGATTTAAATTAGCAATTTTGTCAGTTCCACAATTGTTATTAACAAACAGCATCTGCTCAGTCCTAAGGAGCATATTTTGTTTTTGAAAAACCATTTGTTATCCTTTCCTAAGCAAAGAGTTTTCCAGGATGTGTATTTCATTAAACTTTTGTAGTGTCTCTGTTCCAAATGGAGCAGAAACAAATTTGGAAATCAAAATTTTCTGTGAATCAAAAATATGGAGTTTTATAAAGTTGTGGTTATGATATTCTATTTCTTTTATCCCACGGAAAATTGAAATGGTATGTATTGATTTTTCAATAAACTTTATGTTGTAAAATCTTTGATTCATAACTATATTTTTCAGAATCTATCAGAGCATGTATTTTTGACTATGCTGCAGGAAAGTTGTGACATAAGCCAGAGGAAATAATAAACTCATTCATTAATAAAACTTTGCAGAACACACACAGTTGTGCATTATTTATTTCTGTGTTTTTCCTAAAGAAATTCAGCACTATGTATAATGGCACTGGAAACCGCCACTATGGTACTGGAAATTACACTTTATTTTTCTAGATAACAGAGAAACCCACATAATTTCTCGCATAGGTCACAGTTGCTCTAGGGCTACACTGATTTGCACACATCCTATACTTACTTTACATTTTAGATTTAGAAATTCTGCTATGTAGTTGGTTGCAACCCCTTTCACACTTTTGTGTATCAAAGTAGGGGCTGTTTTCCTATTATAAACTCAACATAAGGTTTTATTTGATACCTTGCTCCATAATCTAATCCTTGCTTCTTAATCTGTGTCTATCCCAGGAAATTACACAAATACTCTGTCTGCCCTCCTGAGTGGGAAGCAGCAGGCGAAAAGGTTCCTTCCTCTGCCCTACCCACACCTCCTTTAGGGCATCCCTTGGAGGCTCAGGGCCCTGGTCTGGGCAGAACAGTTCGTGCTAACAACAGTGCCAACCAGCTCTTACAGTAATGCCTGCAAAACATTTCTGCTTGCGCTTGGCCAGCTCCACGTCTAGCTAAGGATCAAAGGAGAAACTGGAAGACCTCGTTACCCAGCTCTCCAGGTTCAGCACCTAATGCAGGTCCTGAACCACAGAGTCTTTTACTTAAGCTGTTGGTCAATTGAACGTTAAAAGGCACAGTAGTGTGAGAACAGTGTAATAAACTTAGTTACATGCAAAAAGTATTTTGTATGTATATTTTTATGAAATACTATTTCATATCTGTTCATTAATAAGATGTGCTGCAAATATTACATTGGACTTCAGCTTCATTTTCTGTTTTCCAGGTTTTTAAGCACCTCTTGCATTTGTGCATTTGTATCTGTTCAGCGTACAATTAAAAAAAATTTCCTTCAGTCACCCCCTTCAGAAGATCTCTGTTCTGCACACAAATTCCTTGGGGTGGATTTGCTCGGGCTTGTTCAAACTAATAAGGTGATCACACTTCCCAGTGTGGGTCAGAAAGCCACCTTTTCCCCATCCAGATGATACCATTTACTGTCATCTTCCTTGTTCAGTGCAGAGCTGTGATGGGACCCAGCTTTTCTTGTGGAGACTTCACAGAACTGCTGTGTGGACAGCTTGTCTCATCCCATAGGCTTCACTCTGCCTAAAAAGAGGAAATGGGCTACAGTGAGCCAGCAAAGCAGAAGGACCAGGGCATTAGCTGGGAGTCCTGCTGGCAGATATGCCGTGCGTGAGCCCCGCATAGCCTCACTGCAGAACGGGGCAGGTCAGCTGCCAGGCACCGTGCGAGTGCATTTACCTTCAAAGCCGGAAACCAGCAGAGCTTCCAGGCTTGGTGCGAACTGTGTAGAGAGTCAGGGGGCTGAATTTTGAGGCAGGCACAAGGGAAATCCTAACTATAAGAAGCGAGACAGCTGCTGGAATTCATTTGCGATCAAACAGTATAACTAGTCTGATCTGGGCATGAGATTAAATAATTGCTCTGTTATGAAACACTTGTCTTGAGCATATCTGGGCTGGCCCCATGTTCTTTCTTAAACTTTATACCTAATAGACATTGCGGTTAAAATAGGTGAAGATAAATTATTTCCACCACCACCCCCAGTATTTTCAAACAGTGATTTTAAGGCCTCATATTGAGACACAGATATCCAGTATTTTCTGCAAAAGATTTTTGATACTGAGGAACTGAAACCAGAAGGTTTCCAGCCCTGATTTTGCTATATGAGCATATCCATCCTATAGTTTCAGTGGACAAAAAGCAGGAAGTGGCTTCAAATATTGGCTTATAAGCACTTTAAGACTTTATCTGTTAACATGTCAATAAGTAATATGTCAATAAGACACGGATAAATGATTCATCTGATTCATTTCACTGATGTTCTTTATTACATTTCATTGTTTCACGTATTTTCTCTGAAATGTGTTTGGGGCAGAGTTTATGTTATAAAGAGAAAAGGCTTACAGGAAAGCTAGTGCAGAGAGAAAAAAAAATGACAGCCAAGTCCCCACAGGACTTTAATAAATATTTGTGAAGCATATTTAGTTTAATTACACCAGCCAGTTATCAAAGTCCAGTGTCATGCTACCTGAAATGTCAGTGCAAAATGTTCCTTGAGCTTGAAGGCAGTACGTATGGCAAAAATGAAAGTGTGAGATCCAGATATGACTGCCACAAAGACAAACAAGGCATGAGAGAAAACATGAGCTCACAGATAGATCAATTAATTCAAAAAACACCAACTAGACAGATGGATGAGTCATCAAGACCATGCAGACAGAGTTTCCATTGAATGTATTTAATCCAGCATGTTTCATTGTGGAAAGACAACGTGGTTGACAAGCTGGACTAAATTTGGTGGCAAGCCTCCTATCTGTGCCATGATTACAGAAACCTCTTCAAGCAGAGACCAGGAACTGAGTTTTTCCCTTTTTATAAGGTCTCTCCTCTTATGATCATCCCTTCCCAAATCAAATAATGTGGATTTCTTCAGCTTTTCAGATGACATTGGAAAAAAGATGCATAGTGTACAGCAAGACATTATCTTGGCCATATGATAAGTAAGTGCTATCCTTCGTTTTCACTGGTGGGGGGAGTCGGTCAGAGAAATAAATCAAGTGGAATCAAAGAATTAAATAAAAAATATTTAATTGTTCTCTTCTCTGGCTGCGGGAGAAAGAGTCTTTCCAGAACCAGGAAGTTCTGATATACTTTTAGCACTGAGTAGAGATGAGGGGCCAGCAGCACTGGGGGGGATTTCTAGGGGAAATCAGGTGCACTGCTACAAAAGCTATGAATAACTTGTTAAAATATTTTTCTTTTTAATTAAGTGAATGTGCCAATAGAAAAAAATGAAACATAATATATATAGAAAAGGCAAAATTAAAATAAAACATTACTAAAATTCTAAGTAGTCTCCTGTGAGTCCCTAGCATTGTATTCTTGCTTAACAGAATACAGAAGTATTTTTTATGTTTGTTATCTAAAATAAAGATGTTTTCATTTCAGAAAATAGAAGCTGAAAAGAACACTCAGAAGTATACAGTTACATTTAATATGACACATTAAACCTCCAGCAGTTTGGTGGGTGTAATAAACAATTCAAAAGTTGCACACACCAGCATTTATGTTAACTCTCAGTGCCTACAGCAAGTTGCACTAGAATCTAGCCCAGGACATGTAATTAAAAAATCCACACTGAGTAGTATAAGTGTCCTTGTACAAAAAACAGACTTAGAGAATGCCTCCACTTGACTTTTTTGAGACACTACATTTAATGATTAATTAGAAGCACACACAGGAGATTTACAACACAGGAAGAAAAAATACATACATTCAGAAAAACAGCCATGCCTTCACCTGCTCTAGACAGTCCTGGTATCACTGGCTTCAAAAGCAGAGCAGTGTTCAGATTTATCCAAGCTGAGAATTTGGCCCTTAGATTTTTTTGTGGTCCTGAGTGTAGTGCAGCATTTTCATTCTACATTTAAGTTTTACTTGAATTTCTAGTCCTCCAAAAGAAATATTTACTGAAGCAAAACACATTCCACTCTTCAAGAGAATTTTTTAAAAGTCAGCCTACCTATGGTCTGGAGAAAATTTAAATGATTATAGAAATGACTGAAGTTGGATATAATCCCCTCTTTCCCTAGTGTACTTCCCTCTGTTGCTTTTACCAGGTGAATTAGAGATGTGGAAGTAGCAGGGAGTTTTAGGGAGAATGCCAAGTGAATGTGAAGCATTCATATTAAGGACCAACAGGGGAAATCATTTGTAATACACAAGTTTTATCCACAGCCCAGGAATTTCATTACATACTCTTCAGTGCCCTCTGCAGTAACCAGATGCACTCACAGTAGGCAAGAACTTGAAAGAGAATCAAAGATCCAATCTCAATAGCTCCATGGCAGGGAAAGTATCTAACTTGAGGGTTAGCTCTGTCCAACAAGAGTAGGATCCCACTAAGGATCCTGCCCAGTGGAACATTTCCTAACCTTCATCTTCCAGACAGACCCCATTTGTCTGTGTGAATGATATGGCGTGGTCTGTTTTCTATTAGCTCTTGGACACTCAAGCTCCAATGGGGTCTTCATTGCTTAGAGGCTACAAACACACAGACAGAAATATTTACAAAAGAGTTTTCAGTCTAAATGGACAAGATAAAGGACAAGAAAAGCACAACAAGCTCTTTCCTTTTCTATGCAAAGACATTCCTAGTCAGTAGCTGCCTGCAATGCATTTCCAGAATGTGGAGCGCTATATGTTCAGTAAAGCACCACCAGCAGTTTGCCATTTTTGCACAGCAGTATTTATCTGTTCTGTGGTATTTGTCTCTATACTTAGATTGGGGAATGCCACAAATACCATGGTAAATTTAACTACTGTGAGTGATAAATGTCAAGCTTTTAATAGCACCCACTGTCTCCTTGTCACCACATGACCCTATTTGGAGTTTGCACAATGGCCATCTCTGTAATATTGCTTGTAAAAGTAGTCTTTTTAGCAGTTTAGATTACATTTATTTTTTTTTTTTAGTTTGCTATTTTACATAGTATACATGAACAGACCCAGCAAAGTTGTATATCTTTTGACAGAAGGAAGAACCTGCAGGGTACTAGTCCTGATCATTTCATATGTTGTCTGTTTACAAAAATATGCTCTGAAAATAATTCCCTGTTTCTACTAGGTATCAGCACGATGGGCAGAATTCATGGTCTCAACTGAAATGAAAGGGAAGAAACAAATTTGTCCATCCAGTTAGTGACAATGTATGAGATTACATTTGATCAGGAAGGAAGACTACAAAGCTGTCGCCGCAACCTTTATAATACTGCATGTTACACCAGACACTGCAAACTTACTCTCTACATGACTTTTTACACTTTCGGCAGTACACAGTGCACTCAGGCTATGTCTGAAGAACACACTTCTGTGGCACTTTGTCTGTAGGTTATAAGAAGGAAAGCATATATCACATAATCACTAAAAATATTTCAACTATGGTCTTTTCTCAAAATCCCGAAGTTCTGAGGTTTTCACTTGAACAGAAAACTAAAACAGGAACTAACTACTGTCTTAGGAACTAGGCTACAAAATGTCCACAATTTTGTTTTAGCCAGACATCTCTGCGATATTTCTGGCATGAAATATTTGCCCTTCAAGTTTCAACTATGCTACCTTTCCAGAGGGGATACCATATCCTGTGTCGTATAGGCATGGTCTCTGAAATGCACTAGCGTGTCAGGAACACTCTTTTGTTACACAGTTACAGACAAGTTTTAGGGCAAATATTTGTGAATACATACATATGTATATATATATACATAGATATATATATTATTATAGGAAATACATTGGAGAACCCAGAACCAAACGCAGGACAGACTATCACCAATAACATAACCACTCATTTTCCCATATACAGTGAAATCATCAGTGCTACCTAAGTCTTCTTCAAAGTTCACTAAGGTTAGCTGCCAAAATATACAGGCAAAAGATCAAAAGCTACTGCATTACTGCAGTTTGTATGGTTGCCCACAGACCAGAGCCACATGGGAGAGCCCTAATTCAATTAAAAAATAATCTGAAATCATTCACACACCAGTAAGATAGTATTTGTAATATCTGATTGTAATCCATCATGACATTTAGTATGCCTTAATACACATTAAGTCCCTATTGTATACCCATTACCACAAATAGGCATTTTTTTTAATATGGATCCAAAAAACCACTAAGCATTTGTAAGATTCTAATGACAGATTAAATTTTCTCAACTCACATTTCTCAGACATCCACTCCTAAGAAACATTTTCTAGATTTCAGTGATCTTGAAAAACAAGATAATTGGTAATTTTATTTCTCCATATCTTAAGTTTTGCATCCTCTTTCCCAAGATATATAGCTTTTTGAGGGTCAAAGATATTAATATAAACAGCAGGGAAAACCGCCTTTCAAGTACTTGCATTATGGATTATTATAACTCCCTTATTGCAGCAGTTATTGACCTATATCACAGTTAAAATAATAACATAGTCCTGTATATTTTTTATTGTTTATATCACCAAGAATAAAGGAGGAAATATAAAAACTGTGGATAAACACAGGCCATCTGCTATAAGTTCACTATATTAACTATGAAAGAAACAGTACAATAATAAAGTTGAATTCATAACCAGTGCTGAACCAGTAATTCAATTGCTTTATGATATTTAGATCATCAGTTATTCAAATTGTCAGATTAATATAGCAGATAATGAAGTCATAATCTTAACACAAGAAAGCTGTTTCTGTTAAACCTATAATAGAAGATTGAGGAGGACATGATTCCCTCTAATCTTCAACCCCAACTAAAGCTACAGGCAGAAAAATGGTCTTGATTTAACTGATGAAAAGCAAGCTTCCCTTGTAGTCCCTGACAAGGATGGATCGCCTATTATAGATGGTAAAAAAAGACATAATTTATGTTAAAGTAAAGGGCAAAGCATTTTTTTCTTGTGCCTTGTTCAGTGGTTTGGGTTTAAAATCTCTCTGCTGAGATTTATATTTTTGCAAGAATTCTTCTCTCTTCTAGCTTACCAGAGAATCAGAGCATTGCAAACCATCTTGCATTGGACTTTAAATCAAACAATTTTGTGGCAAATGTTGGGCTTTTCACCAGAAAAAGATTCTAGTGGTTACTGTTAAAATGGTTTTGGTAACCAAAACTATTGAGTTAAAAAAAAGACCCGGAGTGGACAATTTTCTTGCTTAAGACTAACACATTTCTCATTCTATCTTTGAATTTTAATAAAAATAGAGACTTAGCTTTGAAGACAGAAGTCTGTCTCCTGGAAATATTTTTTTAAGGAAAATAAAAAAAGAATTTGAATGAAATTCAGTGCCAAAACTCATCTTCTACATAGGCATGAGGATATGTCTTGGTCCCCCTAAACTTCTTCTCTTGATTGCAGTCTTATTCTAAAATCCCTGTACTTCTGGATGCTGTGGAAGATCTTCCCACACCACCTGTCACAGTTATATGTGGTTCCCAGGGCCCTTCCTCCTCAGAAGGTTATGGACTCGGTTTGCTTAGCATTGTCTTTATGCCAAGACATGTCTGAAAGACAGAGTGTAGTTCATAAGGCATTCATCTGGGATTCATTGGAAAGAAAGTTAGCGCAGTCCTCAGTACCATTTGCCAATATTCTTTCTGGTGATCTAAATTAAAAAGGCTTAGAGATTCAAAACCAATCTTTGCACTCTTCCATACTCCTTTCATACCTAGATTTTATTGGGTACCTTCCCAGACTCACTATATTGTTTACACATCAGGTAAGTTCATGCCAAGTCCATGTCAATATAGCTCTATGACCTCCCTCATCCACTTTTTCGTCTACATATATATGTTGCCTGACAAAAAAATGGTAAAATATGTTTCCAAAATTTGCAGAGCAATTGCTCTCCTCTAAGATATCCCATATTCGGTAGACTAAGATTATTACTGTATTTTTTAAAATTATTTCTTTATGGTGAAAAATAAGATTGCTACCGGGTACATTAACTTTTGCTAATGTCTACTAAATTCATTTCATGCAGTGTTATTCACATAGGACAGCTTAATAACAAATTAAAGCTACCCTTTAATTATATAGCACCATAATAAACTTTTTCCAGTAATTAACATTTCTGTATGCTGAGTTTGCAAATTTCAGGAATCATGGTCATCCTCGGGAGAAATGCAAAGATAATTGGTGATATGTTAACTGCCTGAATTGCTTCTTTCTTGACTGTAATAAGTGAGATTTACTAATCATTTTGCAAATGATTCTTTTTTTCCTTTATCTTGTGTCTTGTTAATGAGAGAGGCTTCTGTCACCAGATGCTTCAGGGTGTAACTGGGTTTAGCTGCTATTAGAAGAAAGCAATAATCTTTTTCTAGCTGGGCCTGGTATTCCGTTTATCCAACCATCAGAGAAGAGGTTTTTCAGTTTTGTCTATTGTCATACTATTATTGTGGGTTAAGCTAATTGTCACATATACTTATGGTCACCTAACGTTTTTAAGTAAAAAGCCCTCTTATCCTACATGGAAAAACTTATCACTCTGCCAGAATTCAATCGTTAAAGCTATAAGTTTTCATATTAGGGCTTTGCCTCAGGAGGACTTTTAAAGCTTTAGCTAAAACAGTTCAGCCTGTTTAGAGATTAGTGCAAAACAGACAAATCCATCAAATTTAAAATGACTGTTTTACCATTTCTTTGAAAGAGCCTTGAAGCAGTAACACATGACTCCTGAAACATCTCCTTATTTCCTGTCAAAAATTCCATCTGTTTAAGCAGAACTGTAGGCTTTCCAGATTCTTAGCACATACCTAATAGACGTTACAAGCTCTCTCTTCTGATCGCAGTCCCATCCCTCAATATTCCTTAAGTGGCAACATGCTCCTAGATCTACAAAGTTTTGTGTAAGATTTGTGGATCAGGCACCAGTGGTAAAACCCTAATATCCTTGAGCCAAAAGCAGAAGTACTGGCCTGTGTGTCTGCCAGAACAGATCGTAAGGTTTTGTCTCAGCTCTTTCTAATGTATATTAGCATTTCCTAACACTTTTTAGCCCTTATTACTAAATAAAGCCTCTTCATCTAGCTTAAAAAATCAAGTCAAAATTATTTCCATGATATTTTACATATACAGCAACAAGGAGCTGCTAAATCAAATAGCAGAACACACTTCTTTAGTGTGTCAGATTCAAGTTTTAACATATTTCCACACTACCTTTTCTCTCCTCCATCCAAACGCAATACTATCGAGAGCAAGGAAAGTTAACTACAAACCTTTACTTTCAAAATTCTGCTGTCTGTGAAATGGCTATATAGAGGGCTCTGGCAGTCAAATCGTGGTAAACTTTGCCATCAGCTTAAAAAAAAAAATTTCTCCAATGCTTCATTCCATCTCTCCGCCAATGGTTACTGAACCACTACGTACTCTATTACACTGCAGAGGAAGACACAGTTATTCCAGTCAGTTTCTTTAATTTAACCATCCAGAGCTTAGGTCTGTGATAAGACTGTGAGCACTTTCTGCTCATACCCCAGTGGGGACTCTGGCCTCTAGCCGAGGGGCTGAAATGGAAAAGTGGGTGACGTATCGTACATACACACATATCTCTGTGCCTGGGGATGATCAGCACAGAAAGTAACAGCCTATCATTTTATGTCAATGTTTTCATTAGCTGAGGTGTTTCAGAGGTAAAGACTGTAGGTTCACCTCCTATGGATGACCTCAGGAGAGTTTTGATACAGTTTTTCATAGTATAATTTCTGTACTCTTTTTTAAAAAAAACCTATTAAATGACATGCAAAAATTCTGCATTGTGAGGATATTAAGATACCGATGTCAAGGCACAAAAATAAATGCCAAAATTATAGATCCTTGTTTTTTTTAATTTGCCTTTTTCAAGGACATATCTGCAATAATCTCACAGATTATCACATAGGTGCTATCCAGTGAATTCCTGCATCCCATTCCACCATCTTCATTTACCATACAAAATGTATGCAACTGTAATTACAACTTGTTGTAAAATGGAAACAGAGACTGAATTTAAGTAGTGGCAGTGCTTATCAGTTTTGATTCTACGCTTACATAACTTTACACTCAAACTCCTCTCAAACAAATTGATGAGTTGCATTATCTATATTTAAAAGATCTAAACTTTTCCCAGGTTTTGTTTCCATAAGTAACTGTCATGCTCCCCATCCCATTGAATTACTAAAGGCTGCACTGCACTGAACCTATTTTACAATGGCAAAATCTGGGATTATTGCCTTAAAAATAAATACATGTGGACACATGTGCTATAAGAAGAGATAAAGGATAAGGCAGTGCTACTTTTTTTAACATATCCTACATGTGTTCAAGCCTACCATACTTTTGCAGTTTTTGCTGTTCATATCCATCTCCATAAACTGTAAATTACAAAGCAAAAAGTGACTATAGAAAGATTTTTTTTAGTCATGCAATCAGTAGCTTCCTTCAGTTTCCTCCTCATACCCACATGCTCAGGTGCAAACTCCTCATCACAGCCTTGAATATGCTGCCAGCTGTATGCTTGCCATGCCCAACCTACCAGACCCAGTCAGGAATCGACTGGGTCTTACTTAACGTTCCCTTTGCATGCTTGCTTAACATTTTGAGCTTCAATTAATTGCAATTTATGTATCACTCCATTAATTCACAATAATACTTGGGAAGACCTTTTTGACCAAGAGAATCTTTCAAATCAGCTAGCATGATAAAGCAAGAAAAGTGCAATGGGTCTGAACAGCAATATGTACATTTAACTGGCAAACATCACTTGAGTTTGAAAAACTGAGTTGTTCAGAAATCTGATAATGTTCCCATATTTTCAAAACATACAAAATTTCTCCATAGTGTGAACTTCAGAGTGATGCCTTCTTCCAAAACCTTCTTGAGAACTGTGGAAACTGTTGAACTTGCCTTAATAGATTCACCGATTAATCAATTTCTCTTATATTGTGAAAAGGTATATTTGTAGAAGAATTTCAGTAATACTGTGTACGGTGTGAGGATAAGTATCTTATATTTGTGTCTAAATTTTATTTATATTTAACAACTCCATCCATCTCCTTTCTGCCCAAAAGCAAAAATGTCTAGATATATGCTGAATATTTAAATTGCAGGCCGATGGTATATAATTACAATGGTGCCTTGGAAAACTCTCTTCTATTGGTTAATTAGAGAAAGATACTAAAAACGTCTTTATATATTCGAAGGGTAAAATCAGTTCTGCTTAATTGCAGATCATATCCAACAGCCATTTGCAAGGTCTTTTCAGAATAAGAAAGGTGGAAGCAATGGAAAAAAACTTCTATTCGGCTGTGCAAACTGCCTGTTGTTGTGTTTATTACTTTTTTTTTTTTTTGTAAATCAGCATTTGACTATAGAACTAGCATGAAATCCATTTTCACATGAATCTTAACACCTGTGTAAGTCCTCAGCTGAACACCTGCCTATCTATGTGCATAAAAATTGATATTTGCTTTAAATGATTTCTTATACCAAATTTAGGTGAAGTCTAGTGTATACATATTTCAGCCTATGATACTGACTGTTTTCATTATTTCTGTGGAAGTTTCACAGGTCATTTTGTACTTCACCTTTTAGTTAGTCCCTTTTTAAAAACATCAAAGAGCATAGTTATAAAAAGTCAGAGTTAGGAACAGAAAAGCCCATTAAAAGTAGACAATTTATGACTGTAGTATCTGGGTCAAATGGAAACAAAGAATAGTAAAGATTAAGAAGTGCCTAAAAACATAATGAATAATGATGTGAAAAGAATCATAACAATAACGTTTATACAGCTAAAGTTTGGTTCCTGTGCGTTAGTGCAATAAAGGCTTCATTTCTTTGTCCCTGGCTTTGAAGAGATAAGGGAGGTGAGCAAACTGTCAGCTTGAATTAATGTTTTGTCATAAATATTTATAGCCCACAGAATACAATTATATGACTCTTCAGGATTAAGCTAATTAGTTATAAATAGCATTCTAAACATATTAGCATAATTCTTTTTCAGATGGCTGTGGCTTTCAATAAGTTGGTATTCAAATACTTGGGTTATAATTAATGCGACAGAAAAATCGTTTCTAAATTCAGTGAGTGAATGTGAGAGGTTTCCTTCCACTTGTCCCACTTACTGGACAGGAAACCTTCAGGCTACTTCTTTATAAGCCTTAATGTGATGCTTCTTTCATTTCAAGTTTCAGAACTAAAACCACGTACTCTTAATAACAGTAAACCATGACCTGATGCCTAAATCGCTTAGAAGGACATGCATGCAGTGAAGGCATTGATGGGTTTGATTGGAGTTTCCAAATCCCAATGTGTTTGCAGGCTAATGTTTGTAATGAAAGAATACAATTTAAAAAAAAAAAACAAAATCAGACAAAACCATTTGTAGGTTGCAAGTCCCAGATCTTGTTTATTTATAAAGCAATAAATATTAGAAGAAACACAAATAAATTGCACGGATGTGTAAACAAACTGTACAATGACTGAAGAGAGTTCAGGAAGGGTTGCCAGAAGACTCCAAGAAGCATATTGTCATCATCCTGAGTGGGAGGTAAATTGAAAGAAAGGTGCTTAGAAGCACTTGCGGTGGACAATGGATGGACCAGCTTCATCATACTCCTGTTTGCTGATCCACATTTGCTGGAAGGTGGACAGAGATGCTAAAATGGAGCCACCAATCCAAACAGAATACTTGCGCTCTGGTGGGGCAATGATCTGGGATAAAGGGAAGCAACCAAATCCTCATCAGTTAAACAATTCCATGTCTGAACAATTAATCCACATTACTGACATACCAAATAGCTAGGCATTTCCTTAAGCAACTAAAAACCTTTTCTACAATATCAGTATCAATAATCTTCAGCAGCTGGTATAATGTATGTAATATTTTCAAGGAAAGTCTACAGCCCAATTTTCCTCTTTTCTACTATTTACTTCTACTCAATATAATTATGCTGATTAAATGCAATTTCTCCTAATCTGTCCACCAGTTGCTGATGCCACTTCTGAGTTGTTCCTATATCCCAGTTTAATGATGTAGACATTTTCCCCATCCTTATCAATATGGTATAGCACACAGCCAAATTCCTTACCTTGATCTTCATAGTACTAGGAGCAAGTGCAGTGATTTCTTTCTGCATGCGATCTGCAATACCAGGGTACATTGTTGTACCACCTGAAAGGACGTTGTTAGCATACAGATCCTTACGAATATCAATATCGCACTTCATGATACTGTTGTAGGTAGTTTCATGAATACCAGCAGATTCCATACCTAGAGAAGAAAGAATATGGCAGATCAGTAAGTTATACAAGAGGTCTTAGTGAAAAAATTCTCAGTATTTTTCCTTGTTATCAATATGAACTTCTGTATTTCTGTAGAAGTACACTGTAAAACAGAAGATCCCTGTCCTAAAGGACTGAAGCTAAACAAAATATGAATTCATGATCCTGGTGAAGAGATAGCATGAAGATGGTTTTTGTTGTAAAATTACTTATTGATAATTAAATGTTACAGAAGAAGAATTTAAAAAGGATTACAGAACTAGCTTAGAAAACAAAAATTTGGTAGAAAAGTTAAGGATAATACAATGCACGTGCAAAGGACAGACGGTACCCAAAAAGTGTAGTAAGAGAAGATGAAGGCACACAAGATAAAGTTGTATTTATTACATGGGGATGTGAGGAAATTATACAGAGCAGAAAATGTGAGTGTCAGGTTATGTCAGAGTCTCACAAGCACCACTAGTTGAATCCACTAAAGGCAGCAATAAAGACAGTGAAAACAGCCAAAGCAGAACTAAAGAAGATGTTAGTAACTGCATGTTGGGCAGACTGAAGAAGAAATGAAGAACCTAGATTGTTTATAGTCATTAAGGCAAGCCATAATCATGATATGGAGAGGGATACTAGTATTGGGTGGTAAGAAAGAAGAAATTAAGCAAATGTTCATAGGTTGCATTCCAATCTATTAATTTTAACAGGTGCTTCCTGGAAGGGTTGACACTAGATCCACAGTAAGATGTCAGCTGATGAACAACTGCATTTAATGCTCAGGACTTACACTATAAGCATTTGTTATATCCGTCAGCTGTGTCCACTACAGCAGAAAGCAAAGTTACCACCTTGGTCATGGCAATGTTAAACTACAGTGCATGTAAGTACACACAAATATCTTTTTTCTTCCCCAGACACTTTACTTCTTAGTGGAGTCAGATACTGTTTTAAGCAAAAGCTCCGTGAATACAGCTCTGAAAACTGTTCTTACCACCAGCAACACAATGTTCTAACTGCACATTTTAATCACTAAAAATTGCAACCTAAAACCTGCTCTAAAACTTGCATCAAGATCCCAGGGCTCAGCTAATTGCCAACTGAGCTCACATTCAGCAGAGCTTACAGAGACCAGAGGCTGTAACTCGTTATTTATGTTTGATTGTATGCCAAATTTAGATAAGCAGGAAGGGGAGTGGGATACTTTCTAGATCTTCTGATTCATTCAGACCTCTTACTAAAAGACAAATTTTCTGAAAACACTTACCAATGAAGGATGGCTGGAATAAGGTTTCAGGACAGCGAAAGCGTTCATTACCAATCGTGATGACCTGGCCATCAGGCAATTCATAGCTCTTTTCCAGAGAGGAGGAAGAGGCAGCAGTGGCCATTTCATTCTCGAAGTCCAGTGCAACGTAGCACAATTTCTCTTTGATGTCACGAACAATCTCACGTTCAGCTGCAGATATACAGAAACCAAGTCAAGGTTTGGAGAAGCAAAACACTAGAGGAAGAAGACCCATGGATCAAGGGAGACATGAGTATTCACAAGAAGGCGAAGCTGAAGCACTGACCTGTTGTCACAAAGGAATAGCCACGCTCAGTGAGGATCTTCATGAGGTAGTCAGTCAGATCCCTGCCAGCCAGATCCAGACGCATGATAGCATGAGGCAGAGCATAACCTTCATAAATAGGTACGTTGTGGGTGACACCATCGCCAGAATCAAGAACAATACCTGGGAGAGAATTGTTAGAGAGTAGCTGAAATCACCTAACAAATGTTTAGAAATATGACAAGCAGTAATACAGACAATAAAACATGTAGGATTTTTCATGTGGTGTAAAGCAGTGCCATTCTATTTTAGCCAATTACTAAAAATAGATCTTGCCCATTCCTTCTGCCTTTGCCTGCTTGGATATTCCTGTTTGGTGTGACCATTCACATGAAACAGTTTTCCCCTTACGTATTTTAAGCTAGACACATCTGAATTGCCTTCTACTACCCAGTGTACGTGTGATGGTGATTGCCCTGATCTGAAAATGGGCATCTTTTGGGCTCAAGAGTTCAAGTCTTATACAAGCTTTACACCAGTGTAAGTATCTTCACAGTAATTACTCCAATTTACATCATGACAAGCAGGAAAATCAGTTCCACAGTGCCTCCCTTTTAAGGCAATGCAAACAAATCCACATTGTTCTTCCAATAGATTCTTGTGTGTTGGCTTTTCTGTTACTGTTATCACCAGTAACTATAATCAAAAAAGCTCCCATATACTTTTCTGTAAATTTGAATGAGTTACTTTTTTTTTTATTTGGACTGTTTGTCTGTTTATTTTACCTGTTGTACGACCAGAGGCATAAAGGGACAGGACAGCCTGGATTGCCACATACATAGCAGGTACATTGAAGGTCTCAAACATTATCTGGGTCATCTTTTCACGATTTGCTTTAGGGTTCAAGGGGGCTTCGGTGAGCAGGGTGGGGTGTTCCTCAGGAGCCACACGCAGTTCGTTGTAGAAGGTGTGGTGCCAAATCTTTTCCATGTCATCCCAGTTGGTGATGATGCCATGTTCAATGGGATATTTCAAAGTAAGGATACCTCTTTTGCTCTGAGCTTCATCGCCTACATAGGAGTCTTTTTGACCCATACCAACCATAACACCCTAAAAGAAGAAAATGCAGAAAACCATTATTTGAGGAAGACAGTATCACAGAGCCCAAACAATTACGCCACACTGTGCTATTCTGAAGAAAGATACAAATAGTCATGCAAGGAAAAGGTCATTTAGGAAAAGAAATCTGCATTATCTAAATGGTAATTTTACATTTTACATTTTTTAATAAAATAATTTTCCCTTTAATCAGATTAAAGGATCAATTTTTGCCTCTTTTCTAAGTATGACACTGATTTTCAATTAGCTTCTTCCTTCTGGTCCAAAAGTTTGACTGAAAGTAAACTGCACAATACAATGAGCGGGGAAAGATACAGAGAGAGATGGGAAGAGAGAGAGTTTACAAACAAAAAGTTATGGAGGGAAATAAATCTTCTAGTGAACAAGAGAATACTGCCAAAATTAGTCTATTGCTATAGAGTCTCAGCAGTAACGTATTCATAAAAACAAAATGTCAAAGGCAAACTGTTCTAGTTAAAAAAAGTGTATTGCAAACCTTTTAGCATGAGAATTGTAGGAGAAAGAGTACTCTGTATGCCCATTTAATTGTGACAAAATGGAAGGGCAACAAAATGGGAACGAGCAAAGGGAGGCTTGAAGGGTGGTAAGAAGGTAAGATTAGAGACAGACAGAGACACAGAATAGGTGAGAGGAAATTCAAGGAAAGGGTCTGCTATGTGAAGGTTAGATAGGATGGGCAGGGAGGAGAAGGGCCCCCAAACGGTTGTGTGGGGTGTAAATTCGGTCAATGGAGATCTGTATGGGCGAACACCAGCAGCAGCAGGTCTGGCCTACCAGGAAGCAGCTTTGGAGGAAGCTGGGCTCGGCCCGGGTTCCCCCACCAGGAGAGCGAACAGGGAGAGAGCGAAGAGGAATTGGCAGTAGCTGGGGGAAAGGGAGAAGCTCGCAGAAGTGAAGCAAAGGGCACCCAAACAGCGGAGCTGGGGGACAGGAGGAGGCGCGGGGGAAGGAGCGGGCGTCGGAGGCAGGACACCCGAGCCCGGGGAGCAGCGAGCCCGGGCGGCTCCGCCCGGACGGGGCAGCCTCGGCCCTGTCCCGGGTGAACAAGTCTACCTGGTGCCTCGGGCGACCGACGATGGACGGGAACACGGCCCGGGGAGCATCGTCGCCGGCGAAGCCCGCCTTGACGAGCCCAGAGCCGTTGTCGCACACCAGCGCGGTGGTCTCCTCGTCGTCGCACATCTTGGGGCGGAGGCGCGGACCTGCAACACAGCGCGGCGCCACGTCCAGACCCCGCAGGTAGCGCCGCCGCCCCCTCCGCTCCCGCGGGGCCCGGCCCGGCCCTGCCCTGCCCGCGGCCCCCTCCGCTCCCGCGGGGCCCGGCTCTACCCTGCCCGCGGGGCGCTGCGCGGCGCGGCGCGCACGGCGGGCAATCGGAGCCGCCCGCCGAGGCTGCTGCGCGGCCCGAGCGCCGCGGGCAGGGTAGAGCCGGGGACTCGCCTGCCGCTTCCTCCTGGGCTCCTCGCAAGGCGCCCCGGCTGCCCGGACCCTCATTAGTACCATGTTCATTAGCGGCACCCTCGGGCCGCGCGTTTTAACGCAAGAGGAAAGCGTCTGCAACCCGCGGGAACGGCTCTGCCCCGGCGCTCCGCCCGCCCGCCCGCCGCCGCCAGGCAAGGGCGCAGCGCCCGCGGCCCCGTCCGCCCCACGGGGACGGCGCTGGACGGCGCGAACCGCCGCGGCGGCCGGGCGAGCGGACAGCGCCGCGCCGCGCCGCGCCGCGCCGCGCCGCCCCGCCGGCGCTGCCTGCCGCGGGGCGCTGCCGCGCTGCTGCGCGGCGCGGGCAGCCGAGGGCGCCGCCGCGCTACTCACCGGAGCGGCGTGGCGGGCGCGGCGCGGCGCGGGGCGGCTGGGCGCCGGCTCGCGGGAGGCGCCGCTTTATACCCCGCGCGGCGGCGGCAGCGGCGGCGGCGGCTCCCGCGGGACGGGGCCGCCGCCGTCTCCTTATTTGGCCGCCCGCGCGCCATCGCGGCGCCGCGCGGCCATGAATGGCGCCGGGCGCGGGGCGCGGCGCGGCCGCCCGCCCATGTAAGGCAGGCGCGGGGCCGCGCGCCCCCGGCCCGCCGCATGCCCAAATAGGGAGCGCGCGGCCCCCGGGGGGACCCGCGGGCGCCCCGAGGGGCGGGCGCGCAGCGCAGCGGGCGGCGTCCCGGGGGCGCGCACGAAGGGGCGCGCGGAGCTGCAACGTGCTCGGGGCTGGGGGAGGTTGTGTGGGGCTGAGGCGTGTTTCCCCCCGGATTTTCCCCTGTCACCGCAGAAAAAGCCATGCTCTCGTTTAATCGACGGCGCACGAGGTTACGTCGGTGGCAACGGCTCGGGCTTTTCTCTGCGGGGAGGCAGCATCTGCTTCCTGCGTTGCTTTAGGAGGGAACGCTGCGCACTGAGCTTCTTCCAGACTTCGAGGAGCGCATGCAGGGAGCAGCGGGGCTTTGCTATGTGCGCTATAGCGCAAAGTGGGATCTGTTGGTTTACATTAACATGCATGTATTTAAACTCCCCGTTTTTGCCCTTCTAATGCGTGCTGGATCAGTAATGCATAGTGATAAGTATAGGGCGGAGGAGCAGAGATAGGAATAGCTTGGACAAAAACTAGCTATGGTATTAATGTAATGTGGCAGTTGTTTTCCTGCTCAGTTGTTGAAACATCCACACTGATAATTTGTTCCAGCGGTGGAACCTAGAAAATCCATATATCTTAAAGAATTTTTGTTCAGTTAAAAATAGAACCGCTGGAGAGGCATCCCTTGAGTGGGTTTGGCCTGGTATGCAAAGGCAGAGGCTGTCAACGTGTGTCCTAGAGGAACTGGATTATAATGCAGAGTACAGTGTCTTTCAGGAGCTTATGAACTACCCCATGCTAATGCCTGCCTGCGTAAGACGCTCCGGAAAAACAAGAATTGAGTTTGGGGGCCAAAGGGAAGGGTGGGATGTGGAGGTCAAGAGGGGAAAGCTCAGGTAACTGGATCGACCGCCGAAGCACAGGTCGAGTTTATTAGCTGTTGTAAAAGGGCGTAACGTGCCTTTTGAATGAGGTGGAAGGAAAGAGCTTGTGAACGCCATCCAACCTGCAATTTTTTGCTTGTTTGGGGTTTTTTTTTGGTGTACGAGCTATCTTTGCACTGTGATTTGGCTCTGAGAAAGGGTACAAAGACTGGAAATTGCCTACTACTCATTTCTACATTGTACATAACCAAAGGGGGCGTCAGACTTTAATTTCTTCTGAAATAGGAGATAGTGGAATCAGTTTGCTGGTTTCTAACACATTTAATGAGGTGGTTAGCTCCACCCCAGGCCCAGCTTATCTTGGGCCAGGGCCCAGTTATGAACACAACTCTGAGGCACATGTAGCAATACACTTCTTGGCCCTTGTTAGCTCCTGCTTTCCTTTAAATGCCTTGAGGAGAGACAGTCTTTCAGGTGAGACACTATTTGTATATAAAGATGTGTGTGTGTATTTATATATATAAATATATATATATACACAAATATATGCAAAATGTGTGTGTGTGTGCGTGTGTGTGTGTATGTATAAAACACCTATTTCTGAGCTATGTGGGAAAGTAAGGTGCAGGATTGTGAAGTGCAATGACCTAAAAAGGTTACAGGAGGGAGAGACTGTGCTTCAGTGCCTCTGCTCTGGAACCAGTGGCAAACATCGACTTTGTTAACTTCCCTGCTATTGATGAAGAATCATCCAAAATCAATACTGGTGGGATAAGGACCCCAAGTAAATATATAATTACCTAAAGCCGTTAGGCACAGGTAGCAGGGTTGAAAATATTTTGGTGATAGCAATGTAGATTTATGTATGCCTATTTATATAAGAATTCATATATATGAGTATATAGCATGGGCTGTGTGTGCGCAGAGTAGCATTTCAAAGGAAAAATACGTTATTGCACCCTGTTTTTCAATTTAAAAAAATCAGTACATTTTACTGCATACTAAGTTGCCACGTACAATTTAAATTTGCTTCTTTTTTCCCTACCCCATCTTTTCTACAGAAGCCATGTAACGTGAGGGATTGGCCAGCTTCAGCGGCACGCGAGATTAGCTTTCCGTGTTATCTCAGCTGTTGCTCCGTTCGGAGGTGTTACAGTATTTACATAGAAGCCAGCTGCTGATAGCCGCATTGAATTTCTCCCCAGTCAGACCTTCCCTGTCACATCCTACATTCCCCTGCGCTGGGGAGACAACTGAGACAAGCAGAGCCAGTGCTTGCATGTAAAATCTATACAAGGCAGTATAGTGTATTTTCTTCTGTTTCCTTTATACATAAATATCAGCTTTCTCTACCCTTTCCTCAAGTTTTAAATTTCTAATCCAGGAGGATTCGTATCTGGGATCTTGATACACTTGAGAGCTCATCAATCTCTTTCCTCTGCCTCTCTGCTTACTGTATATTGCAAGGTCACATGTGCAGGGCGCCACACAACGTACGGAAATCCAAAATGGCATCCGCTCCCTCACAGCCGTTTCTAAAAGTGCCCAGATTAACTCATTCCTTTGGCCAAAATTGTCCTGCCCTCTTCAGTGAAGTGATACAACAGCCTCAAATACAAAACAAGCAAACAAATAAAAACGTGCTGCAGTGTGTTACGTAAGGTCAGCCAGAGGAAAAATGTTGCAGGTTCTCCACGAGCAGGGTCTCTACCTGCTGTGTGCATTTCCCGTGGCTTAGCTGCTGGGAGGCACCCCAGAGGCAAGGAAAAGCAAGCAGAAGGGAGGGTTAGGGCAGCAAACAGACCTGCAGTGGGCATGATCTGCACACACCCTGAAAGCTTGAACACACAGGAATATGAAGGCTTAATGAGTAGTCGGAGTTAATGCAGTCCCACAAACAACAGATATATAATGGGGTAGCACAAATAATATATTTATCTGACACATGCATGTAAGCAAAACAGGATGTGTTATTCAACTAATGAGACGCTTTTGTGACTAGAGCCAAAATCAGAACACAACTAGTGAATTAGTAGTTCTTGTCGCTGCATACAAAAAAATGCAAATAAATCGCACGGTGATCTTATGATGCCCAGAAATCCTCACATATCCTTTTCATATTCAGCTTCTGAGTGAAGAAAATATGTAGTTTAAAAATAAAGCCTTGATTCAAGCACTGAACACTTACTACCTCAGACGTATTTACAGTAATAAATACCGCATTTAGATAATTAAAATGTGCAGGATCAGGCTCTCTTTGTTTGTATATTTCAGTCTTTCTGATTATTTCTGATTATCTATAGATGCTCCCAAAAAAAAGATAAATTTTCTTAATACACCAAACTCTATCATTATGTTGATTTCAAAGTACAGTATATGCTGACCTGGTATGTCTTAGAACAGAAGACTCCTCACTGGCTGAAATCTGCTATTTCTGAACCCAATGGATCATGATATAAAATCTGTCCTGGCTCAGAGCTGACCGTTACCTTTCCTGAGCCTCAGGCCAGTGTAATCTTTGGAAGAACTTTTACCTTCGCAAGAATAAGAAGCAAATGCTGCTCTGACAGGTTTTCTTTTGTCCCATGACAGCTGTTTGGAGCCGTATGTGCTTTAGGAATATAACAAGCATTGCAGGGTCTTAGAACTGGGCAGGAGTCCTGATGCGATGAGAACGTTAGTACACTGCAGTGTATCATATGACCATCACCACCACATACACGAGGGGGGCATACGTGGCTGGTTGTGTGTGTGCAGTTATGGCTGGTATATATCCGTGTGTGTGCAGATACGCAGAGAGAAGCCAGAAAAGGCAACTCTGTGGTCGCCACCAACCTGCAGGCATTCCCTGTGAAACATTCCCTTATACTTTTCCCAGTCTGATTTTGAAAGTCCCAAATGAGGAATCTTTCTCCTGTTCTGCTAAAAGATAGTCTCCCCGGTTAATAATCACACTGTCAAGCAAACTTCTCCAGATAATTCATCAGATGTTTCCCTTCCTTAGTTATATCCCATTTGCCCTAGTTATAGCCCATGTATCATGCTTCATACATTCTCTGTCTCCTCAGCGTTTAAACCCTTCACATAGTTGCAGGCTGTTATCATCTCTCTCCCTCTTTCGCTCACTCACTCATGTACTGCTGCACATCTATAATTAACCTAAAACATCTTAAGTGTGCACTGTAATGATAGAATAATGAGGTGGGCGCTCAGAGTTAGAGATGCAGCTAAAACATCTTGTTATGAAGCTGAGAGAAGCAGGGAGAGGCAACATAAGTGGGGGTGAGTGATAGTGAAAGGAGTTTGTGCTTCTGAGTCTCTGACCCTCAAGAACTGTTATTTGCAATGTCACTTGCAAATAGACGCTGAGCCTCTCGCTCCCATTATACTCGCTTTGCAGCAGGAAGAAGGGCTCAGGGACTGCTGCGAGTTTCCCAGAACAAGAAGCCTGCATGGGAGGAATTTCTCTGTTTCCTTCACAAGCTGTAGCATGGCAGGTGTGACGGGTAGGACGCAGCATTTAGTACTGTGAAGTCTGCAGGCTCCTCTGAGATGAAATGCAACCCAGGGAAACTGCTACAGCTTCAGACAGGCTACTCGGGCTATCTTACACCCTGAGGGACACAGAGTAGTTCAGGAGGATGGAAATAGGTCCTGAGCACTTCAACTGTGTTTCCAGCATGTGCCAGTCCTGTGCTGTGTCTCTGAGAGACACCAGCTTCACATGACACTGCTGACGGACAGTTTTTCTAACAGACTCTAAATCTCATTATGACCATTTAGTTATAAAAAGAAAATCTGACTTGAACACCAGAGGAGATGAAACATGAAAGACACCTTTGTGTATGTTTGTTCAGCATCACACAATCATCCCTTGACATCTGAGGAGTCTCCAGATGCTAGCACAATATAAATAAATAGCAGCTCTAAAGGCAAGAGGTAGCTGATAGATGAACCAAAGATGGTTTGAGAGTCTTTTATATTAGGAATATTGCCACAAAACACCAATGCTTAAGGCTAAATTCTACCCGGTCATCTGAAATTTGTGATTGATTTGACGTGAAATTTGATCACCCATCAGGTATAATGAAGTGACAACGGAGTCATGGGAGGTGTTCTGTAAGTATATAAATTATGTAGATTAATACCTAGGTACTTAAAGATGACAGAGGTGAATAATTAAAGGAGAGAGAGGGAAAGAGAGGGGAGAAAGAGAAAAGAAGAAAGAGCCATCTGTATGTAAAGAGAGCGGCACAGATTTTGTGAAGATAACAGAAACAAGGATTCAAATTGCCAAGGAAATGTTTTCCAGAGAAACAAGAAACATTCCTGTTTTCTTCCCCAGCTAATACACTGTTGTAATAAGATGAAATCTGATACACTTATCTTCCCTTTACTGGCATATCACATATAGGCTTGTGGTCTCATTTATAACCAGCCACGCAACTTTGGTCCCACCACATCTCACCGAGTTGCATGAGCTGCCGTTTGGAAACGACGGCAGCAAGCCGAGCTCAGCAGTGGGGAACAACCGGAACCTGAACCTCCCAGCTGCTGCAGAGCGGTCTGTGCGCTTTTCCAGACAGCCTCTCAGCTGCCTGTTATTTTTCAGAATCAGAGACAGATATCTCCAAGTTACAAGAAAAAAAAACAACAAAGCAGTCCATTAATGAATTAACTTCTAATAAAGGAAACCATCAATTGCTGACTTTTCTGTTAACCTTTCTACATGCATTCTGTGTAGTGTGCATTAAAGCTCGAGGACCTGTCTTTCTCAATCTGTGTACATTAGCAGAGAAAGAAGTGTTGTTTTACTGATGAGAAACTAAGGTACACTGGGATTAAGTGACTTGACTAAAGTCACACTGGAAATTAGGGGTTTATGTAAGAATTGAATCTTACTTCTGAAGGCCGATTTCAGCACTCAAATAAGAAGTGCACCGTTGTTCTGAAATGTGAACACCTACCTAAGGCTCTCTGCAGGTGGTGTACACAGACAGAGTTGGTTTTGCCGTAGTTGATATATATATATCCTTCCCAAGAAATACAATTTTATAGGACTGACTGGTTCTACTGCTGTTAGAAACACTAAGATTTGATGAATCAGACAAAGAATGTGATGATTCCAACCTACCAGAATTTTGCAATGTTATGATTCAGATAAGAGCATCTGAGTTATTAACAAGGGATGTAGTTGGACCGTGATGTGGAGAAAATGTTGCAGTACTCAGTGAATTTGGGAGTGAAATTGAAGCATGCTGAGACTGCCTCAGGACTTTCTGGAAAAATTATTTCTCTTGCCAAAAAAATAGAGATTCTTCAAAACATACTTTAACCCAGAAATTATTCATTCCATTTTTCAGAGAATGTTTTCAAATCAGCTCATCTCATTTTCATGTAGGTTAAAAGAAAAAAAAAGAAAAGCTTCAGTCTTTCTTCTGAAAAGCGCTGACTGAATTATGAACAAAACATTTGAATTGACAAACTGTTTTTTCCAAATGCTTGTTTCTGAGTACTTCAGAATTTTTACCTTCTAGCCAAATTCAGTAAAAAATATTTTTATCTCACCTTTCACAAAGGATGGAAAAATTACCCCAAACTATTTTAGAAGTTTGTGCTACTAGAAATGCAAGACAAGCAGATGTATCCTATTCCAGCCAGCAAAGAAGGTTATATTCTGATAGAGACTGCAGCTGCTTTTTCAGTAATTGTGGGTTGAGGATCAAGATTTCTTACCAGCACAGATACTGGAATGTTCTTATGCCACAGCTCTCTGTACTGAGAGCTGATGTGCTAAATTTGCTAATATATCCTCTTGTCCAGTAAATTGCAATGTATTAAAAGTGATGGAAATGATGGAATGGAGGACAGTGCATTGATCAAAGCTAAAACTTTGATCATCAAAATAAAGCTTCTCTGGAGTCTTGCTGACCATTCAAATCCATTGAAAACTAAGCAATTAGCAATAGCAGAGCCAAAGATGTTTGCTGCTTTTTTCCACAGAAAAGGTGCTTTTAAAAGACTTTATGGACTATTGAAAATATATTATAAATGTAAACTTATGTATTGTGAATTTATATCATATTGCACATGCAAATTTTATCCACTTTTTGCAATTTATTTTTTCTTATGTCAGGTTGGAATTGAAGAGAGAGAGGGAAAGAGAGAGAGAGAGAGAAAGAATCATTCAAAAATCTAGACTTTCCAGTGAAGATAATAGATATGCACATGGATCCAATTTTCTGGATTTTCAGTCAGCCAGTGGACCATGGATTTTACTTTCATGATGCATTCATAATGTGAATACATTTTCTGTACAGTTAATGGAATGAGATTATTTTTTTCTACTGGCTTTAAGAACAGTTAATTGCCTAGTGTGTTTTATGAAAAAACCAAAATATTTACAAAATCACTTTCCTACAGTGAGTTAAATCTTCAATAATGCAGGCTTTATTTCAACCCAGCATTTCCATATGTTCATAGAACTCAGAAGATTTCATACCAGATTGACATTTTTCATTTTAAGTTATGTGTATACTGAAGTGTACGTAACATATTTTAGAGTTCAGAGAGCATTTACCAAGGTAAACCTTTTAATGTACATGCAGAGTAAAAAAAAATACCACAGCAAAGAAACTGAGGTCAGCTGAAATGAAAATAGAAAAACCACATTTTGAGCCATTGTAGAATGCTTGGTGATGGAAAAAATTTCAAGGGACTAAAGTCAGAAGATTAATTCTATGGATGAATAATTTTCTAAGTAGTATTCTTGAAGGCTAGTGGGGAACATTTTCTACCAGTACTTATTTTGTCACTTATGTATCCCCGGTCCTAACTACTGACAAAAAAAAATCTGGGTCTACTTGCTTTTTCTTCTAAAGAGGTGCTGTTCTGGACAAGACTAAAGCATTTACCAAGGTGATAGTAAGTTTGCATTGAGTCTTCCGTACATATCCTGTGAATAATCGCTGCATTTCAGACTTTGCTTAACATGCTTCATTAACAGAAGAATATTGTAGAGGCATTTCTGATTTACCTACAGAATAGAATGCTTGATTTTAAGTGTATTGGGAATGCCAGTTACTGCCATCCTTAATGTAACACCTGAAAGACATTCCAAAGTACTCTAACACCCAAACTTTGCTTTCCTAAAAAGATAATGATTCAGTTCATTTGTAATTCATTGCAGGGTATATTAAGCCTAAATCCAAAATGAAAAGTTACAGTAAATAGCAATTTTAGAGACTCTCTACTGTGATTTCACAGGGCCCTACAAACATTTGAATGTAAGGGGTTTTCTTGCCAGAATGAAACAGGCTGTTGACCTGGTTACTTGATATGGGATACACAGGCTGCTTGGGCATAATATTTGGCGGCACTCCACCTTTCACTCACCATTTGATGCAGCAACTTGACATTAGTAGGGCATGGATCCACAACGAGCAAAATACTATTACTCAAGCACTTGCTTGCCTGAATCCCTTGACAGATTATTATCTCTTTTGTTGGAATGATTGACAGCCTTCTGATTATGGTATATTAAGGGATTGTTGTGCATTTTTTTTTTACATATTAAACATATTCCTCCTCACTTATGATACATGCATGGATGAAATTCACTTTTCTCCATTTTGTACTTCCTTTACTGCATTATCAAGCAGTTACATATAGCATGGTTCCAGAGGCAGAGTGAAGAGGCACATAGTCATGGCCATTTCACTCAACAAGTTGTATTAATTGCAAATTTTTGCCTTAGGAGTTGGAAAATACATTAATTGGTCAACCACCTCTGAACTGAGTGTAGCAGCTATTGTACTGTGTTATCTATGCCATTCAGTGGTTATTGGCTCAATTCAGTAATCACTTATGCATAAAACATAATTTGGGCCTGATTTTTCCTTCGTTTAAGTTCCCCAGCCCCGTCTCATACTGTTTTTACTATAATTTTACTTTTTTCATGCCATTCAGTTGACTTCAACAAAGATGCAATGATGTCACTCAATTTGGACTGGTTTCTTTGCACCACTTTTGAGAGATACTCCTTTACTCAACTGTATGACATTTTGAGAGCACATATTGAAAGGCACTGCAGAAGAAGGAAAAGTGAGTTATTATCAATGTGACAAGAGTTACTGAAATATTGTTAAGTTACCTTTTTTTGAGTATAACCCATGTATATTTCACCTGAACAAAATTTCTCAGACAACGTATTATTTCAATTTATTTGTGGACTTACCCTAAGTTTTAATGTTTGTCCACATTTGACTAGGTCTGCAGTACTGTAAACCAGATAGGAAATTTCTTTTATGTTAATTTAATGCTGTTGAAAACAATGAAATTACACAAAATATTTGGAAAAAAAATTCTTTTTCCCTGAGTAAATGTAAAAGAAGAGATTACCTACTGAAAATCTTAGTGATTCAAGATCAGAACAAGTACCATATGACATCAGCAAAAGTCTCACTGGCAAAAACTACACCATTTAAGTCAGTTAGGGAAAATGTTGTGGAAAGACGATTTTCATCTGCTGCCTTAAGCTTATTGGATGTTCAGAAAAAAATGTCAATGTGATGGTTCATAAGGCAATTATTTTCCCATAAAATATCTGCTAAATAACCCTCAAGACACAACCAAAAGGCAATCACTACAAAAGGTATTTTTCTACTTTGCAAAACAGTTATCAAAACTGTGAGGCCACATCGTTGTCCTCATAAATATAATAATATGATAAACAATTGTCTCCCCATGCAAAATGTCTTGGATAGGCACTTGATAAAGCTTGAAATACAGAAAAATGCAAATATAGCATACTGCCCTTTAAAATGAGGGGGAAAAAAAGTGTCCCTAAGATATGGAACATGAGAAAATACAGTAAAAAGATTTTTTTTTATTGTTAATTGCAGAATCAACCACACTATACAAAGAATACAGGCACGCAGATGGGTTGGCATTGACGTCATTCTAAGTATTCAAGCTATATTCAGACTGACTGGCAGAGCAAGGGGTGGGGAAAAAGCATTTAATTATTTTATTTAACTATATGACATTTAGAGACTATACATATGGAGACTTCTGCAGCCTTTCCCAGAAGGAATTCTGTGCTCATCAACAGAAATTCTTCGTACAGCTGCAACTATAGCACAAACAGCCCTTTGCATCTCTCCAGGACAAGACTGGGTCTTAGAGGATTTTCTCTGGATTTCATAATTGTATACTCCTGTAAATGGCTGTCTTTAAAAAGCAGCAGTAATTTCTATAAGCTCTTTCTGCAGAAAGGGTATGTGCATATGCAATAGTTTTGGTCTTATAAATCATATCAGTTTAGGACAGTAATTTAGAGAGGACAAATAGGAATGTTCTGAATATCCAGGAGCTGAGGTTCAAATCTCAATGGTGTGTTTTGACCAAAAAGCTGTGATACTGTATTGGCAGCATGAACATCAAATACATCCAGCCTCAACTGACCCCCAAAATAGCCTGTCCTAAAAGCCTTTATTATTGTCTTCAACTTGCACCCAAGGGATGCAGCCTAATGTGCTGCCCATTGCTGGCTGCTTGCCTATGGAGATACTAATTAGAAACATCTGACCTCATCCTCTTGCCCATTAACAAAGCACAAGTGTTTTCCAGGTGGCAGACTGACTCATTTACAGTGCTTCACTCTTCTATCTGTAGAAGCACGACCTTAAAGCGAAAGACTATTTAAAAATATCCAGGTCTCATTCATGTACCTAATGTATATATTAGCTTGTGTTCTTTGTTCAGATGCTGTCATTATTAGTCCTTAGATCAGATATGGAAGATCATTCCTTCTGTCATGGGTTTAAGTACTAGAAACTTTAAATTCAGGGGAAAAAAAAAAGCCAAATGCTTATTTTGCTGAAATGAGGGGTTTTTTAATTCATGTTTCTGCAAAAACTAGAGATTTCAAAGTATGGAATAATGATGTGAAATATGCTGCAGCAAGAAACAAGATGGTTGCAAGGTGGTGTCAGCTTCCCTTCTTAACACAGAGGCTTACAATTTCTTATATTCTGAGCGCATTCCCTTCCCACATTTACTCCTTGCAGCAGGGCTTCACTAACATCATCCAGTCCCACCAAGGTAACAAAAGGGGAGAGAAATCCGTAGAGGCCAGCCAAGGCCATGCTCAAGGGCCAAGCAAAGAAGATCAATATCAACAGCCAGGTAAAGCTCTGCAGCAGATTGATGCAGACTGAAGGGAAGCACCTGCAGAAACATTTAAAAATAAGATGGTTTATTCCCATCAATTTCTGATGATTTTTTTTATTCCTTTCATTTTTTTTTCAGTTGCTGGTGTGTTCACTTAACAACCCATTGAGCAAAAGAAATCTAAATGTTTCAAAATCGACTTTGTAGCTACAAGACAATAGTGAAGAACAGCCATTTGAATGAGTTCAGAAACCTAATTTAAGGAACTTTTTTGATTATATCATATAGGGCCTGAGTTCTGAATGATATTTGTTGAGCTGTAATCCTCAAATAGAGAAACTGATTGTATACGTTGCAGTCATCCTGTAAGAAATAATGATTTTGCAGAACAAATTTTTCAGTTAAATACACAACTGTTTCACTTAGGCTTTTCATAAAATGATCGATGATATAGTTATTTTGATACATTAATTTTCTGTGCAACTACTGTCAGTTATTACATGAAATATGCAAGAGTTTCAGGCATTTCATTAAATGGCAGTGCTTATGTTGTAGTCATGTTGTGAAATCTGGTGGTGAGGGCATTCAGTTACAATGTATCAGTGATCTTATTAACAACATTTGAGCATAGCATTAACAAATAAAGCACATCAACTGTAACAGTAATTTCATTATCAGGAATTAAATGTTAATTTAAGCCTTAACTAGTTCCCAAGATTCTTTACTAAAAATGCAATATTAACTCAGTCCCTGCTCATGAACCTGAGGAACTGACATACACTTTCTAGACACTGAATGCACAATATTTCTCACTCTAAAGGAATGTGTTAAACAAGCAGTTAAAACCAGACCTTAATATGGAAAAATAATATATATTATTAACAAGGAAATGAAACTACACACTGACAATAACATTAATTTAATTTCCCTACTTCCACTGACAGTGGTAAAAGACATATCCAGAAAAGGACAGGGGCATGCTCTGCTTCCTTCCTTGTTTGATGTCTAGGATCTGAAAATGGGCAATTCAAACAAATTGCGTCCCCTATGATGAATGATCAATTCCTAGCATTCTCATGTCACCCCGCTCTACACTATTTTTCTGCTGTAGAGAGGCCATACCAAAAGTCATGCTACTGATTTTGTTAGCTGCTCCACTCATTACTTGTTGCTTTTGGTCATCAAGTTGCTACTCTGTTCTTCTAGCCAATATAATACTTGCTGCTGCTCTGCTCACCGTTATTCACAGAGGCATGCACATGATCCAGGAAACGTGCCGGACATCATTATAGACAAAGATAAGAACCATCAATTAACTCTTGTTGTGATAAGTTGAATATTCCATGGAAAATGTGGGAATTGGTGTGACTTTGTCTACATCAACTTCATGTTGATCAGGATATGAATAGGGATAAGGTAATATTGCATAAGGCTGTTTTTTTATGAGTAAAAGGATTTTTTTTAATACAGTTGTAGATGATCACAGAACTGGTAAAGCAAACATGCGAATGCTACAAGGCAAAACTGAAGTATACCAGTTTTATGTCAAAATGTATTAACCAAGTAAAGGGGTGTATATCACTGTATGGATTTAGAGAAAAATATTTTCACATGTCTCTGAGTTGGTGTTCCAAATAACTAGAATTAAGACATGTAATCTAATTTCTGTTATTTTGCAAGATGGTTTGTTCATAAAACTAGGTAGCTAGAGGGAGGGAAAAAAAAAAAACCCTTAAAGCCTAATTTGTAACTTAAATTGAAAATGTATATTTTCAAAACCATACAGGCTCAGATACTGAGGCCTATATTTTCACCAAACATCTTCCAAATTTTTACCAGTTAGCATATATGCCAATCTGGTTCTGACTGTACTCAGCATCAAAACCTATACCTATCTCTGTCAAGCATAATCTAGTAGGCAGGCTTGGCACACATCATGGACAGGTGGTAATTCCCAACAGTGTTGAGAACATTCACGTGGGATTTTGAGATCAAATTGTTCCCTTTAGATTGTATAGAGTCCCTCCTAATCAGTCCCAATAAAGCTTTTCTGGAGAATGGGCAGGGAAAATCCAAGGGCAAGGAAAAGAATATAAAGTTTGTCAATGTAGCCTGCAGGTTCAAACGCTTAACTGGCAGATGGAGAGCCCTGCTTTACGTAGTCATTGGGTTATAAAAGGGAAAGCAGATACCAAGGACACCTTCAGTCAAGCATAGCTACTAGATTGTAGGGCCTTGTTTCATCTCTTTTCTCTCCCTCTTTGTTTTTTCATACTCAGAGGGCCAGATGCAACAGAAAGAGGGAGAAATTTATCTGTCATGCTTCAATGATATTATGGTGCTTAGGATGCCATCCTAAGAGCTGTAGAGAGCATTGACCTCTAACCCATTAAAAAGGATAAAAAAGCAGCCTCCTTTCTGCCTCCACATCCTTTTCTATGCCCAGGTACACTTAAAAAAGAACCCAACAAGACTCAAACAATAAGTCCTGTTCAGATTCTCAGAAAGAACAGATACAGAAAGTTTCTTAAAAAATTCCAGGTCCTGGCTCCCAAGTGAACACGGTATCTATCTGCTAGATGTCCCAATTCAAGCACACTAACTCCAAAAAGGAGCAGGGTTTCAGATAAACCCCAGGATCTGGTGTTTCCAGCATGTTAGTTCTAAAGGGCTTGTCATTACTTTAGCTTTTTCTGGCATGTTCCACTGCCTAAATTATCTCATGTATTTTAGGCAGAACCCACATACCTATGTCAATTCTCTAGATGCCTTTCTGCATGATAGACGACTAAGAATTAGGTACTGTAGCACTTCTTAAATCTAGCATTCTGCATGTATTTTGTGAAAGTAGCAATTAGAATCTATGGTGCTATCAAAATGTAGATCACTTTAAAGGTAAAAGACTTCAATATAGAATCTATTTTGGAACATAAATTATGTCAAAGCCTTTGGAAACTGAACAGAAATACTATACCTTTTGTAAGCGTCATCTGCAATTTTTCCTTTTTCTATCATTGATGATCAGGCTGGTTCCAGCTGAAAGTCCTATGACAAATCCAGTAAAAATTATCCAGATGACTGTTGTAAGAATTAAACTGCTATACCTAGAATATTGCAGAGAGTTCTAAGTGCCCAAGTGTAAGAGAAATGGGAATTAACAACAGAAAGTTCTGAAGGATTAATATATGCTTGAGAGAAGGTCCCAAGAAGAAAGCTTAAGGGGTTGATACAGATCCATAATAAACTGTCATTGTCTTTAATGGGCTTGGGAGTAAGCCCAGAGAGAGCTGTCAATGGATATTGCTTTCTTTTCAGAAGATTAAGGAGGACACAACTATTTCTAGTTAAATAAAAGGCCTAAATACACAAGGGTAAAGAAATATCTATTTGCTAAAACTATAATTAGTGGATTTACTCTGGCCTTTAATTATGAATCACTGTGTACCCTATAAATTTATTAATTTAGGTTGTAAACTTCAAAGGATACTATGGGAGTCCAAATCCCAGCAGGGACCTGGCAGTTAATTCCCTAGGGCTATTCATATTAGATTAAGTAATTGAAAGATTATTTTGTTGATAAGATGCTAATAATTCTGTAGCACCAGGAAACAGGTGAAATTCAATACAAGCATAAAATAAATTCAACATGAACGAAATAACAGGATGAATCCTGACAAATTCATGTCTAAGAGTATTCTGAAAATTAGATCATCTGGGCAGGAAGCAGCTAACTAAGTAAGCCTTAAGAGCTTGAGACATTAAGAGCAAAAGCTAGAATATACACTGCAATTAATAGTCTTTTGCTGGCTAATGACCTGCTTCTATCCTAAAGTTAGTAGCTTTCTATCTACACACATAGTCCTTCCACTTTGGAAGGTATCCACTTAAGGTATCGCCAAGTTGTGCATATTTATTAGTGGATTTTGAATTCCTGTAAGGTTTTATACATAAGGCAACAAGGTATAGATTAACTGTCTTAACGATCAACAGGAAACTGTTGACCAACCTACAAAAGAAAAATGAATTTTGGGAGTCCCATTCCGGTGCTTTAAGCATCAGTCCAATGGTCCTCCCATTTTCCACTTATCACCCCATTCCTACTGGCATTTTTGGGCATGTAATTCTGCCCAGGACTATAACAATCGGACTGGAAATCATTACATTACACTGCCCTACATTCACAAGCAAATGAGACTCCAACATGAAATAGTTGTCACAATGAAGGAATGGCCCTGCGCAAACAATGTAGGACCAGACTCTCCAAGCTGATCTGCTTGAAAGCCGTGCAGAGTTAGGCTGCTTTCAGCAAAGTTACACCCGGGTGAAGCTGTAGGGGTGTGAGGTTCTGAGTTCAGTTATTAGCAAGGAAATGAAATATTGAAGGGCTTACCTTTAAGAAAAAAAAGCTCTGCAGTGTTTAAACGAAAAAAGGTAGTCTTGGAATTCAACTGAACACAGAAATGCAAGTGGGTTGGAAATCACAACACACAAAAATTCTTGTTTTGCCTCTTGCACCTGGAAGTGTTATGAACATACAGTTGGGTATCAAAATGTCACTGCTGCCAAAGCAACTAATATGATGTCACAAGCAGATTACTGACTTAACCTGGAAAAAAGTTATATGAAGTAGATGAACTCTACAAGGAAAACTGAAGGAAGAAAAGATCACTTTATATAGCACCACAGAAATTTGAATTAGGGAAAAAAATGTAATAAAAGTTAAATGTTAGTTAAATTTGTCTGTGAATAAAGTTTCAATAAAGCTCAACATGAGGCGGTTGCTTCTGTAAGTATTCATGACTGAAAATGGTCTTTCACTTGTAAAGCATGTTCATTTAAATGATCATATATAGAATATTTATACATCAGACTCCATCAATTCTTATCTATTTATCATGTGTCCTTACTCTTGCAGGAAACGAAAGACAATAAATTTAAAAGTATTATAAAAATACAGCTTGTATAGTAGCATTCATTGTGGGAGACCCCACAGGCTTTTTCTTCCTCTGTCATTCAAGGACAAAACAAAATGGATAAAGTAATGGGAGCAGCACTGCTAATCATACAAAAGTGCCTGATTCATTCCGTATTAATCCCTCCTATGATCAAATGGAAATAATTTCTTGCTGTAGAATTACATGCTGACTATGCAGACCCAAGCAGTTTCTAATATGAGCACAGCATGCTGTGCTGTTGTAAGAAGAAATTCAGTTACAACATCTATCAATAATGAAAGACGCGTGGACTGGTTTAGAGCATAACAGCAATTCTGTCAGACTGAGCAGAAGAACCTTATATGCCCTTGGGTAAAAGGGTGGCCAGTTTGTAAACATATTTTGATGTTTACTTTTAAAAAGCTGGGCAAAGAATACTCAAGAAAGGGAAGAAAATGGAGTGAAGGAATATGAATATGAAGAATTACTGTTTCAGCTAACTCTATTGCTGTACTAGCTATTCTGGAGCTGTTAAAAATCTGCTTCTTTTATAGATACACTTTGAAAAAAGAACAGTAAACCCAGAATGCTTGCAAAACTCAGGTGCTCCTTGGAAGAAGTGTTTGGGGGTACTGATGCTTGTTTTGTGAATGTCTAGAATACTTACTCCTGAAGTCTCAATCCTATAAAGAAGTAATAAACACAAGGATGGAGTCCAAAATCTGATCAAGGATGGATGAACAAGTTAACTTAACAACATCAGGTTTGCCAAACTGGGATCCAAACACAACAGCCCTTTAGGACATACATAGCACAAAGAATTCCACGAGAGTTATGTTAGGCATAAATGGAGTTTTATAATTATAAAAGGAAATTCTACAAAATAAAGGAGACAAAGGGGAAGGAAAAAAAATAGCAAAGGAAAATAAAATCAATAAATATAATGCTCAATCAAAAAAAAGTCAGAGGCCAAAAATCTCACCAGTAAAATTAAGAAGATGCAAATGAACCAAAATCAATAAAAATATAAAAAAACATGCAAGAAAAAGATAAGGAGAATAAAGAAATAAAATTAGATTAGGATTGAAGAAAGGAAACAGAGAAGAATGGAAGCCAAGCTGGCAAACATTCACAAATCTCTTGCTTGCTGGAGTCGTCACACTACACTCCAAAATGTTTTAGGCAATCACCTACTAATTTCTACCTTGAGAGAGATGGGGCAGGAAAAGCACCGTAAAGAGATGCTCATACAGATCCCTCAGCATCCTAAGTCTCAGCTTGTCTGCCACAAATCCTTCTGGGATCCAGTGTCATGGACACACGGTCCTGACACAGCTAGTTCTCTGTGGTACCAGCAAGACATGTAACAGAAACAGAATGAAGAGCAGAACAACTAATGCTCCAGGACTCCCAGGAAGGAGCTGCTAGGTTTAAGCAGTAATTTAAAAATGTTTGTACATTTCAGGCTCCATTTTACCAGTTATCACAATTGCTGTTGGAAGTCACACAGTAACATTTATTCTATTATGACTGAGAAGGCAATCTAATTATAACATTGTTTTCAAAAAGCTTATTTATATACAGACAAAAAGTTACCACAGACAGATATTTCACAAGCAGCTTTCAACAAAAATGTGATTTTTTACAGAAGTTTGTTTCAGTTCTGTTTGATCATTATGGAGTTAGTTATACAAGAGGGGGGAAAAAGAAAATATCCAAGCAATTCCGTTTGTGCTGAATAGGTCAAACAAAAAGTATTTTTTTTTGTGAGCTGTGAGCATTCACCAGTATGCAGCAACCGATACAAGAACAGTTATGGCCAGGAGTACACAAGACTGAATCTCTCACTGTAGCATATAAGATTGGGTGCCTACTCAAAAAGAGGGAAATGACAGGCATTCTGGGGCTCTTTCTCTTTCTGGTCCTGTTTTTTCAGTACTTTATCAAGTAACTGTTATGTAAACAGGCCTGGAGCTGGTTCTCTAACCTGCAGGCTAGAGAAGACAGATTAACTCATTTCCTCAGGGATTTGCCATACAATTCTTTACTACAGAGTTTCACGAAGGCTTTGTGAAATTGAATGAGATAGTAATAGCCATATTTGAGAAGCTCTGAGTCGAATCAATCTGAGGATATTAAAATCCAAAATATCAGTTAACTCCAGGAGCCAGAATTGAAATATTTCACTGTTCTTAGTATTATGTACCACTTTGTATGTTCAAAGCACAGATCCACGGATATCACTTGCAGCCATTAGTGCTCAGCATTTATGCAAGTGTCTCAGGGAACAAAGCACACACACACATTAGGTGGCCCCACAAAACTTCAGCATTACCTGCGGCAAAGATACCTGATTTTGGTTCTTTAGAGGAAATATCAGCTGCCTTACCCATGAAAAAGCTACTGTACTTTCTGCTGACTTCTGCTTTATCTACCAGCCATCAGGGCCCTCAGGGCACTAATAGGTCTTATTGGCCCTGAACAGCTTCACCTGCCCCTCTATCCTCCCCACCCCTGCCCATAGCCCAGGACCCCATTTCAGCTCAGCTCTGGGCTGGCTGCCCTGGTGCTGCTGCAGCTGTGCTAGCCTCCAGCTCTGCCACAGCTATGCCCCTGCCTGACCACAGGCCCTGCTGACCTGGGCTCACAGACTGACTGCCTGGCTTGACCTTGGATCTATCTGTTTCACCATTATCGCCTGGTGATCACTGGGCTGTGTCTGACTCTGGCTACCCTCACCAGACCTGGTCCCGACCTGCAGATTGACCTCCTGTCTTGACCTCAGACCTGCCTCATCACCGCAAACTTGCATGACAATCTGGACTCTTGGTTGAACCTGGCTACCACCATTGGGCCTGTGCTGTTCACCTTGGTCAGATGCTGTAGGACTAGGTCCTGGCTGGTGAGGCCCCTGCTCTGCCAGCTCTGTTAGTGTGATCAGCTCCCCATCCCTTAGGGTGCAGCCAGCCCTGACACCAGCCAGCTTCTAAAATAAATGAAGAAATTGTGTAAACAGGAGTGTTTTTCTCAACATATCTCAAGCCATGCCCAGAGCATGTCTCTGTAGTACCCCGAATGAGGCCAAGACCCCTGCTGAAGAAAACACCTGCAGTCATTTAATTTTTATTTCATCAGTAGCTGTAAGAGCTGATTCCTGACTATGGGTGTTTGACTTTACAAGCATAATACTCTTTCACTGAACTGAATTTGCACAAAGGTTTCAAGGCTTTTAAAAAAGAAAGCTAAAAATCAGAAGTGACATCATATGGCATCATAATGCCACTCTCTTTCCCCAGCAATGCCAGAATCTTTACATTCACCACTGCCTGTGTCGCAGGAGTCACAGGTTGCTAAACACACATAGGAGATGAGTATTCCCTCTTGGGTGTATGTTCTTTTTCTCCATCTCTTCCAACCATTTCTCTCCCCCACCCCACCACCCCAATCCGATCCATCCCACACCCCTCATTCTTATCTACCCACCATCAAATCCAGCTCCTCCACATAGTCTTGTCTATGCTTCTCTAGTCTCCTAGTTTCAATCCTCTTCCAGAAATCCATAGCTCTGCTGAAAATAGCAGCTGACTGTGCTTGGCCCATCTCTGAACCCAAACAATTTGGTTTCCACTCCCAGTTTCAGTCAATTTCCAGTCTACAATTAAGTGAGGAACTTTCTTCGTTCACTTTGTAAAGAACTGCAAGCAAAGGGAAAAGGATCTCCCTGTACTGACCCCATCTCAGCCCACAGTTGTGGGGAAAAATCAGTTAGTTCCCCTGTGCATGAATTGTCAAATGCTGCACGCTCACCTGTTCTGTGGGAATGGTATGGGCATAGTCACATGTAACAGAGGTGCACAGCCGAATATAGGCAGATAAGGCAGATTCTTCAGAGATTCCAGCTGCTCCACACATATTCATGGCTTTTTAAGAGCTTTAAAGCAGTCAAATTTCAGCAGATTTTCACAAAAATTGCAAAAAAAAAATCCATCATACCTATGCTTCCCTCTGCCAAATTTCAAGCGTGTAAATAATGGGGTGATTAGTCTCTCTTGACAAAATGGCTGTACTTTCTTATTTTTACTGAACATATGCATTCTTTTCACTTCAAAAATGAAAGCAAAATACAACTTCAGAAATGAAACTTCGCTTCCAAAAATGGCTGAGTAATTTTGGCTGAAACTTTTTCAAAATATCCAACCTGAGGTAGACACTTTACGTGAAAAATCTCTGACCAACTGGTTACAGTTTTAGCAAGATAAAGGAGGTCTCTTAGGCTATCAAGTCGAATCCCTAGCTACCACAGAGATCCATGTCATATTATTTACCCTTTTCGTGAACTAATAAAAGCCTTAGTCAAAAATAGTTAGGCACTTGACCCTGCTGTGTCAACTCTGTTCCAGTCTCTCACTGCTGAATTGGGGGAAACTTTCTTCTATTTTCCAGACTAAATATATTCTTTCAGTGACAAACTGGACAAAGTGATGAAGAACTGAAAGTGATTAATGAAGAAAAAGCAGTTCTTGCAATGGATCTCTCAGATAACATTTAATTTTAATGTTAACACAAATATTAAGGCATCACTATTCTACAAATAAATAACAATAATAAATATTGTTTATTCACTTTATTATTTATAAATAAGCAATAACTAAAAAGATGTGCCTATCCAAAATCAAGGATTGAACCCACAGGGGCCTGCAGCAGGTGCCTTGGAGGAGCTGTCCTCTGACCCAAACTTCTATGGTAACATGCACAACTCCCTGTAGACTTCTCTGTCTTCAGTGAGTTTGTGTGTAACTTAGGGCATACTCGAGAAAGCCACTATAGACCTCTTTGAAGGTTTTCCGATTTTCAAGGGGACAACTTCTTTCTTTTCTTGGTAAATCAACATGGCATTGGAGCATTGGTCCATCTAACCATAATATCCTCTGGATCACTTAAGCCCCTTTAAACCAGGCTTGATCATTTCTACACCATTTCTGGAAACACAGAAAAATGTATAGTTACTTTCACCTTGTTAGCTCGTCACTATAAGCTAAGCAATGCCTTTTGAAGCAAGAAAAATAAACTTCTAGAAACCCAGTCTCATTTTTCATATAATTGTTCACTGTAACGAAAATGTGAGATGACACAGCCAGAAAACATCAGGCCATAAAAGCAAAATAAAAATATTTTTTCTAGAGACCCACCAGAAACCTGAAAGGTTTGGGTTTCTTAGAAACCCAAAGTATTACAAATAAATGGTTGGACAATGCTTAGTGTTCAGTGTATCATAAAATATAATATACATCAAACAAAGGACAAAGTGGAAGAAATTTAAATGAGGGTGTTCACAGAAGTGGTTTATTTATTTAATATAGTTGAAAGTAGTGTAGTGAACCTACACAAGCAAAGTTGCTCCACTAAAAAACTGCCTTCACAGAAAATATACACAAAATAAGATGGTAATGCAAAAGAACTCTAATGTCTATTAAAAAGGAAATAAACTAAACAGGCACTGAAATGTAAACATGAAAAAATACATACTGTAAGGCCATCAGATCAGAATTTCTCTCATTACTGAGTGCAGATTTAAAAAATTATTCACAAAAAAAGATTCACAAAAATAATATTCCAATTCAGAATCTACTCTTCTCAAGTGACTTGATCAGACTGATTAGGTGCATTCTACCTCTGAGGCAGTATTTTCAACTGTTTAATTAGGTTTTGACACCGAGCTCAAATCCTGAGAAATATGTACTTAGTTAACTTCTCCAAATATTTGGTATCATTTCTTATTTTCAAAACAATAGCTGAAACTTTTATTGTATATTTTAGAAGAGAAACAGCTGGATTATTAAGTTTTCTTATAGACACCCTCAAAAGAAATTTACACAGTTAAAAACTAAGAAGAGTTTGTTTAGAACTGAAAACATTTAAGATTAACAGAGTAAACTATGAAAACCGGTAGTATACGGCAGAATGCTTGTCAGACGCAGGGCTGTCTTCATGGCTTAACACAGGGGCTTGCCATTGCGCACATTCTGAGCGCACTGCCTCCCCAAAGACGCTCCCTTCAGCAACACTTCACTGAATTCATCTAGTCCTATTAAAGTAGCGAGAGGGGAAAGGAATCCGTAGAGGGCACACAAGGCTATGCTTATGGGCCAGCCAAGAAACAGCAGCACAATGAGCCAAAAGAATCCCCACACTACGCAGCTGCAGTCAGTCATCTCAAACCTAGTGACACAGAAAAGAAGAGTTGTCTGTAAGTGATATGTATAGAAATATATAGACTTGTTTTAAAAGTTGTATCTTGGGGGAAAAAAAAAGAAATTTTCAGCCAAGAAAAAGTTGCTTCCAGTATTTAAAGTAACAGTGTAATGTAACAAATACCAAGTCACATGCACCTCCTGGGATACTCACTTGTAAGGAAAGGGAAGTATCAGAATCCCTTTAATGAGAAGTCTCCTAGCCTAGAATGACTTGGACACAAATTCTTAACGTAGCTCTAGAGAGATAAGTTGCAATGTTCCTTTAATGCATGAGAAAATATGACTATAGATGAAGAACATAATGAATGTTTAGAATACAATGGAGTGCGTTAAGAAAATCCAGAGGTCCAGATTATGGCTAGCCCACAAAGTTATACAACTTCCCAGGTTGTCAACAGGCAACCTAAGGAGGACACCCTTGCTTATTCTCCAGCTTAGTGAGAAACAGGTTGCACGCAACTAGAACCAGCTTAATTGAATTTATGTATCTTCTGGTCCTTTTCATTATCACTTACTCCTTCTGCTGAGCTTCAGAGACAACCTGCTTTCTTTAACAGATCCATCAAGCTATGGCCAAGACGGTTAACAGTTATCTCCCCAATGACTGAGATCGGCTGTGAGTTGTCAGAGCATTTTATTTCTGCCTTGTTCATTCTTCGAGCAGTCTGGGAAAATGCAGATCTATATATATGAAAATGCTGCACAACCCAAAACACAACCTGGCATTTTTTGCTAGTATTGTGAGGTGTCCAGTGGCTATTTGGTTATGATCTCTTCTCTCCTGGAGAGAGTATACAGGCTTCCTCATAGTTGTTTTTCTCTTGAAAAAAAGCCTCCTTCCATTCTTATACACGCCAAACATATTAAGAGACAAAAGCTCAGAATGACTGCTTCAGAATGCCTGTAGTGACCCTGTAATGGGCCTAACAAAGACCCCAAACATTAAACACTAAAATTCTTTAACCACAGTCAGCTGCTTTCTACTTATTTTCAAAGTTCAGGGTCATTAGATGCATTGTCTGTTCATTTCAAATTTTAATTCATTGGAGATTTAAACTGGAGCTAAACTTAGCACTTCCTACAAGGCCAAGTCAGAGCTAATTACAGTGTTCCTAAAAGGGATTTCATTCTAAATATGGAATTCTCAAATGTCACGTCAGTTTTTCTAACTTTTCTCTGGAAATTAGTATCATTTCTTATTTGTGAGAATACACGTGGTTTACTGTGCTTATGATTACAAACTAAGAGATAGTCAGAGATATACATGAAGAATGAGACAGAGAGGATCATAGATATGCCTAAGTATAAAAGAGGTACCCATCCTTGCTTTAAATGAGCAAACATGTATTGAAATTCACAGCTTGTTTGCTCTGACAAAACCATCATAAACTTCCACAATGTCAAGAGCTAAATCTCAATCTTCTGTTTTCCAGTGTCATTCATGTATTAGTAACAAAATTATATTCTGAATATCCCTACACAATGACTATCTTTCATTCAATAAGCAGTCGGACTGAAGACAATGACTTACTGGAGTAAGGATGTACAATAATAAAAATCAATTAAAATTACACACATAAGGCATTAGGTGTCAAAACATCTTTAGGTTTTAAGAGCAGGCATCTGTTCTTTGTAATTGTCCCTAAATAATTCCAAAGGTACAAATGCAGTGTAATTTATGATATATGAATTACAAATAACATATTTTTAACTAAATACCTTTAACTAAATACCATTAACTAGAACTTACTGTTGCCACTCTTCTCAAAAACTGTTTGGCACAAGCTTCACCTAAATAAACCAAAAAAAAAGAAAAAATTAAAACATAAACTGACTGTACTTAAAACACTGGATCATTTCTCAGTGTTTCACTTGAAATACTTCATTATTTGGATTTCATTATAAAAATATAGACAACTCAGATACTAAGGACATTCTTATAAAATTTAAGTTTAGCTTACTATGTTTAAATTGGTTATCAAAAGATTAAGAGAATGCTATTAACCAACCATAAATATAAGGTGATAAAATTGTTAAACATCGAGTAGAAATAAAGGGATGTAAAAGAGCAGTAAAAAGTAGTGTTATCACTGTGGGTGCCAGAATATTATTGAGTTAAATAGGTTGCTTCAATTCAGATGCTACTAAAATACATGAACAACACAGCAACCGGCACTACTTCAAAATCATGTGATTAAATAACGTCATGAAAAATAACAGTGCCTCTGGAGCTATAGATAGCCTGAGCAGTTCCACTTCCTTACCAAAGTTCTGCTTGTGAAACTTTTGAAACTTGACCAGAAAGTATGTTTTCTTTAAGAATATAGCTAGTGGTTCAGGTACTAATTTCATACTAATATTCGTACTAATATTTCATGCTAATCCAGTAATCTTGCTTTTGCAAATGAAACTCTAAGAGGGAACGGATGGTAGAGATTTACAAAGCTGAATGTGCACTGCTTTTTGGTATCACACTGAAAAGTACACAGTTCGCTCAACTCTCAATAACTGCAGAAAAATAAATGGGTAACAGCCTTACCTTTGCAGTGTAACTCTGTGGCCTTTTAAATGACCAGATTTTCTCTTGCAGGCATTCACTGAAGCAGGAAAGCAAGAAGAAGCCTATTGCTTGACACGAGCCCTTGTCCCCTTTCTGCAGCTGGACGCCGCCACCAGCGCTGTATGGAAACACGGAGGGGCCCACAGCAGCTCGCGGCCTGCCCCGCGGCCTGCCGCCTCGGCGGGGAGGCAAGGCACCCGCGGCCCGCCGTGAAACAGCAAGCGCCCCGCGAGCACCGAGACACCCCTGGCGTTCACACACCCCAGCCTGGCACCTTGGGACGAAACTTTTTGCATCTATGTGTAAAAGCTACGACAGAAAGAAAAACGCTGCGCATGAGGGTATCTTTTCCCCAAAGGAAGGACCCCTGCTGCCCCTTACGTCTGCTGCAGGCATCGCACCGCGGGCTGCCCCTGAGGCGCTGCCCCGAGGCGGGCCGGCCCTCACGGCCGCTCCGCAGGCCCCATGGAGCCGCCTCCGGCCCGGCCGCTTCCTCAGGGCTGGGGGGGGTGATGGCAGGCTGCGGTCAGCCCAGCATCGCTCAGCCGCGGGGACAGCAGCAGCAGAGGGACCCGGGGCCTCCCGCCGCCGGGCCTGACTTGCCCGCAGAGAGGGGAGGCAGGCTGCACGAGAAGTCCTCTACACCCACCCATTTTCACCAAGAGGGAAACAAACTATTTTGCTTCCGTATTTTTTGCCTTTCCTCTCGTGAGGCCTCCCTGCTCCCGGCCAGGGCTTGGTTTGGCTTTACAAGCCCTGCCGGAGCCTGGCCCTTATGTTTCAAAGGGGCCCTGTGGGGTGGTGGCCCGCCGCCATTAAACCCAGTTAAACCCAGTCCTGGTAGGGGCAGGCAGGGAGGGGAGAAAACTAGGTTAGTAAAATAAATGAAGCTCTGAAACAACCGTCAAGAGCCAAAAGCAGTCAGTGGTTAAGCTGTTCTTTCCGAAGAGGCAGTGATGGAATTGTACCCCTTACAAAAAAATAATAAAGAAAAGACATGGAAAAGATAACATTAAGGAGAGATGAAGAAGCCTGAAAAAGATTAGGGAGAAATCAGGCAAATTAGAAAGCAGAGAAAAATGACTGAAATCCTTTGCACAAAAATGAGTGTAAATTCATATAAGCTAGAAAGAGGTTTGTCCCCTTCTTCTGGCCTGAGGGACCAGCCGGGAAGAGAGAAAATGATCGACCACCTGCATGGCAGGGTGGCAGCCCCAGCCACCCTCGCGTGTGCTGGCAGAGGTCACCCTGCGTTGGCGACAGCACTGGCCATACCTGTAGGGCCGCGATGACGTCAAGTTGAAGCCACCAGTGTCAGCCACGTCGGGTCGAAGCCACCAGTGTCAGCCAGTGCTTGCCCTTCACTCGGGGAAACGCCGGCTGCCCTGTTAAGGCAGTGGTATGTCTCTCAGGCCACAGAGCTGGAGATCTGGCTTCCGGCTTTAGCTACAGCTTTCGCAGCTGCTTTTTTGGCTTAGTCAGTATCTTATGATCTCAGCCACAAAAAGGAAGAGGCAGGAAAACTGAAGATAGACACTAATATGTGTGTGCACGATGTGTTTGGTCTGGGGAAAACTTCGAGGAGAGAAGCGGCATATCCCAGAGAGACTAAAAGTCTGTCTGCCCCATCCTTCCATGGCCAGTATAGAGACATAAGGATGGCTGAGGATGCTGAGGGTACAGCGGTCTGATAGAAAACTCTGGCAGTGCCCGGTGAAAAAGACAGCATTTCAGGACAGGCATACAATAGAAATAGCAAAGAACCAAATGGGCAGGAAAATGTGTGTCCCCAAATTCCTACGGGAAGACTTTTGTTTGTATCAGTTATACAGTCACTTCAGAAATTCCTCAGATCCTGTTTTTCTTCATTTTGTCTATTCTGTCCTTTTGTTAAACATCAATAACATTCTGTAGTTTCCAAAGAATTACAAAGTGTTTATTAATTTCTTTAAAAGGTAATTTTGCTAATTATATTTTATAGGCAGCTCTTTATAATCAGACTATATGTGTATACTTCAGAAAGTCCTGGTAAAATTCAGTTTGGCTACGCTAAATCACATCAGAGCGAAATGCCATAAGAAATTCTAGGTGACTTTCTAGTTACCTGGATAGCTCAAAGAAAGACTTAGCCACAAAATGATTTTGGTAGGTAGTCGTTCAATTTGAACAGCTTACTAATGCCAGGACTGAGAGAGACGCATTTATTTTAACATAACATCCTACACTGAAGGTAAATACAAGGCGATCTGAATTTTATGTCAGCATTCTTTTCACAATAACAGTGTACACAAGTAGGTGATTTTTTTTATTCATAAAATTTTTCAGTATTGAAGCTGCTAAATAGTACTAGAGTTGAAAATTTAAGTGTAAAATTATCATGAAATTTACAGTTATAATGCTGCTGGCAACCCTGACTTATCTGTAAACATCCAGTGAACTTAAGCAGAAAAATGAATTCAAAAAAAGAATTAAACTGCACAGGGGATAGCAAAATACTGGTATTAAATCTTCAAACTCATCTTTGTTGAGCAAACCCTTAATACTCAGTCGTAAAAGTTTGTTTTTTCTTTCATTAGAAAACAAACAGGCTAATCTTTACTCTAAATATGTACTCACTGAAAGAATATTGCAAATTAGTGCTCCATTTTTGATTGCCTTTCATAAACAAACTAGTTAAATAGCTAATTACAACTGTCTTCAAACATCTTTCAGTTGCCAATACATTCAAGCTGTCCAAAATCTGGCTTCAGGCCAGAGCAAGATAAAAATACAGTCTTTGTTCCTCTAGCGAATGACTTCCCTATTTTGAGAACCTTCCCTAGGTCTTACGAGGGTATCTGAAAAGTTTACAGTCTACATATTTTAATAGAAACATTGAAAATATATTGAAGTCTTTTCTCACATTAAGCAAAAGATTGTTATGGAAAACTGTTCCTGATCTCCAAGATCCCTGATCTGAAAGGGGTGCTACAGGGTTGTTCTTTGTCTCTTCATATCTGTGCAACCTAGAATGAGATCTGAAAAAAAGACTTCTGTGACTATAATGGGATATAGACATCAAAATCTAAAACTGCAGCCTGAAAATCTCCACTTAGCCTAATCACAGAGTTGTATGGTTCATGAAAGACTTCGATGTACATGGCCTAAATTCAGAGTCAGGCAGTGGCAAATTAGGTTACTGGCTACTAGGCAATTTAGGCAGATTACCCTAATACACACTTGAACTTACCAGCATGATTAGTCTGTTGCACATTATACCTTTCACAGGCATACTATATCCAGTCCAAAATGTAAACATGGCTTATATCTTTCCCCTCAGCTATGCATATACTGTGACCATATCCAGACTGCAAAATGATGCAGCAAAAAGTAGCAAAACTCAGCCAGCTAACAGTTAACAGGTAAGGAAGAAAGTTCAAGTCACCAGCAAACAGAGACAGCAGACCTCATGTCAGGAGGTGGAGTAGGGGGAAGATTCCCACTTACGCTTTTCTGTTTGACCCAGGAAAGAGGGCTTTTCTCTGCATGCCTGAATAGGAGGAGAGGCATGAACAGCAATCAGTTCCCTACCTTCTCAAAGGAGAAAGGTAACCTAAGGTGGAGACAGGTGTCCATTTGGGAAAATATTTGATCAAAGGAGGTGAGGGAAAGGCTAAGTATAGCCCATGGTCTACTGTCCTCAGTCCAGGACAAGTAGCTCCAATAGCAGTGACCCATTTGCTTCCAGGATTCTTGTCATGGTGCCCAGCTTTGGGTCCCTTCCGTACTCTTATAGACTCAGTGCTGTCTGCTAATTTTCTTGGAAGAGTGCTATTGTCCAGACCCTGAAATTAGCATTTGGGACATCCCAAACTCAGAAATGACTTAGAAGTGCTGGGCTGTTGGTTATCTAAACTGTCTTGTTTGAATTCTTTGAGATAACTTGGCAGGAGAGTGAGGAGAACGAGCTCAGTGGATGAATCAAACAGTGACTTCATTCTCAGTGAGATAAATTACACACATCAAAAGAGAAGTTCTGAGACACAGCAATCATCTTTATATCTGGTGATGACCAACCCCCCTGAATAGGAAAAGCTTTTTAAGTAGTTGTTTCCTTACCATATGCTCCATTGGGAGGTTTTAATTCTCTCGCCACAGATGCAAACTCCTGCACAGAAAAACAGTTATTCTGGGAAGGGGTAGGAGTCATTTGCCAAGATAAAGTCAAAGTCGGTGTCCTCAAGTTACTCTGTGATGGCTCTCCATAGAAAAAGCACTTGAGTGGAATGAAGTGCAGTTTGTGTAGTCTAAATAGCACCACACAAAAGACATCCAAGATCCATCGGACGTACGTGGTGAAAGAGTACTGCAAAACCTTTAGGAGGGAGAGAAAGTAGCCATCTTTCACACCTACATACAGACCAAGGTATGTACATTAACGTGCACACATATGCTTAGTGCTCCTGAGGTTTGGCTTTGGAAAGAAGAAAAATAGGCTGATCTTCAGTCAGCTGCACATCTATCCCAGTTTTTTAATCCAAAATCACTAGCGCAGTCTCCTTGTGTATTTTTAAAAACTTTTTTTATATGTATGTATGTATATACTTAGCTTAATGTTACACATCATTTGAACTTTATGCCCTCATAATGTGCCTATTGCTTTGACCTCTGATCTAATGCTCCCATCAGTTTCTATCTATTGCCTTCCAGGTCCCAGTTACCCACAGCCATGCAATCCCTTATACAAAAAAAAAAAAAAAAAAAAAAAAAAAAAAAAAAGCAATTTTGAAGAGAACTTTAAAAGTTACATTGGTATATATGTCAACTTTCCACTCTTAGGACTTAGGACTCTTAGGAGGACTGAGATAAAATTCCTGACCCAAACTCTCTGCTTGTATTCTCTCCTTTGCTGGTGGAACTAAGAAACATAGGAGAGGGATTACCTTCTCCACACCTCCTCTCACAGTGCACGAGCATCAGTAATAACTTATAATATATCTTTATTGAATTGTATTCATCTCTCAAAACCATAAGTCATGTTTTCGAAATAAAATAAAATAAACCCAAATCAGATAACTTAGAATTTGCAGGCCAAACTCCTGTTGGAGAAATGAGATGCCAAAACACCAAATAAAAAGGCACTACTTTTTTTTTTCTTTGAATTGAAAGGCTTTTCATGTATTCCTATAGGGAGAGAGCATGGGTATGTAATCATATAGTTCCATATATTGCAATAACACCTACAACATTTTATGGCTGATTTAAACTAGTAGTTTCCAGAATGAAGCTTTACCTTGTATTAAGTAAAATGTCAGGTTTCTTATTGACAAAATTAATATATATATTAATAATTATATGTATAATATATTAATAATATATGTATTATCAAGTATATCAAGTTTGCAATTATAATAAATTCTCTTATAAATAAACTTTCTGTATATAAATGTAGATGCACAAAATGTGCATGTATGTTTCCACTGATACTTATGTTTCAATACATGAAGTTTAAAACACTAAACCCACCATGTTTCCTAAAGCCTTCTTTCCAATTTATAATGATAATTGTTTCAGCTTGGAGTTATAGGAGGATACTGTGCCTAGGACTGAGAACTAAGATGAGTCAAGAACAGCAGCTGTCCTCAATGCCTCATCTCATTACACAGCTCACAGTGACAGAACGCCAGTGGGTGAACACTGCAGGAGTAGGGAGCAATCTAGGACAACTACCCCATCACTGAAGTATCTATGTGAGCAAGAGCAAGATTAGTTCATAGTGCATTAGAGATGAAATGAGTTAAGGAACAGAGCCTGTGAAAATCTGAGCTAACTTGGGAGCATTTCTTATCTCCAAGGGAAGCTAGCTGGGGCCTGAAACATGGTGAATCTGAACAAGGAAAGAAAAGGTCTGTTATTTCATTCTGTAACAGGATAGAAAAGCAGGCCACTGAAGACTCTTTTAATTTAGCTTGAACTTCATTAAGATTATAGTGTCTCATTCATTTATGTGCCCAGGTCAGTTTCCAAAATAGGAACTCAAATGGTATGGCAGGAAGGGTTCACTGTCCAAACATGTATTTGATCAGAGTTGGTCAGAGCTTCAAGTTTTCATTTTGTGTGAAATTCCAAACTTTAAAATTTCCTTTCAGCACTAATTGGAGCAATAATCAGAATTTTTAAACACACTGAATTGATGTTTTTGATTAATTGGGAATACACCATCTTTCAATTTTATTGCTTGTTTTGACTTCCTGATAATATGTAATTCGCATAAGGGAAAGTGCACTACCAAAGGCAAGGACTTGAACTTTTTTTTTTTTTTTTTTAGATCAGATGCAACAAAATGCAACATTTAGGTGAACTAACATTTTCCAGGAAAAAGTACTGCTTTGGAAAAAGTTTTGATAAATTCTACAATCCCATTCTTCCTTAAAAAGTTTCCTAATTCCCTAAAATGTTTTCTGTTCTGCCAAGCCCTAGCTGATCACCTGAGGTTTTTGTAAATCACATTCATTACAATAGCTTAAATAAATTACAATACAATAGTTTAAATAAAAAAGCAAGTCCAGAATTGAGCAAAATGCCATGCATGCTGGCCTTTCACTCCACATGGTAACTTTTTCTTGCTACATAAAGGTGACAGAAAATGACTCCAGACCAATACACGGTAGGATATCACTAAAAGCTAGTCCTCAAAATGACAACTCAAAATTTTCTAGCGGGTACACATATATACACATTCAGGATCTGTATGAAACCACAAAACTTACAAACCACAAAAATTACAAAAAAACTTCTACTTTCAGTAAGAATTTCTGTCCATCAAAGAATAATATTTTCCAACATAGCATTCTAATAAGCAAAAACATTATCACTTCAATAGCTGTTCAAAAATTTTAAAAAGTGAAAGTGAGCCAATATTTATACCTAGAGGTTATATATATACATATAGACACACATATTAGAGTAACTGATACAAACAGAAAAAAATGAGTGAGATGAAACTTGGGCACACAAGTCCTTTCTAAGTAACAGAAGACAGACTTGACAAGTTTCTTGAAGAGTATTTCCAATAGACAAAATGAACAAGGCACGTGCAGCTGAACTCATTTTTTTGTCTCTGAGAGCAGCAGTGTGGTAACATTCAAAATTACAGATACCGTTTTAGTTATTTTTCATTTTTAATTTAGGGTAAATTTTAAGTTAATTTTGGATAGGTTTTAATTTAGCCATCCAGAGACAATATTTGGATATACATTAGTTCTGTTCAAGCTTAGATCACATTTACATACATTGCAATACAGCAATTGCATATTTAATTCCATTCATTTTTCCAGAGGTGGTCGGTAACAGCACAGCAGGACAACTCTTGGGCAATTGAGCTTTTTCCCAAATAGTCTTGTTTTAGTGTTCTTATGCATGTCCTCAGTATAAGGGGATTATCCTTCAGGCGCTTTCTCCCCTCTCTGACTCAGCAGGCAAAACATGTGGTATGGTTCATTTTAGAAAACATGATATTGCTCAACAGGACATTATTGCTGCTGCCAAAAATCACTCTCAAAAATAGGGCAAGTCTATGCTGCTGTGGATTAAGGTCAGAAACAGAATTTTAGTACTTCTATACTGAGCTTGTCCCTGTCCACTTCTGCCCCTAAACTACTTCCTTTACAGTAGTTAAGATACATTACGTCCCTAACGACCATCCCATCTAAAAATAAGTGCTCTTGACACACGAGAGATGTCAGGCTAGCACAGCAGGATGCTGAAGCGTCTGTAGATGCGTAGCAGGGCTTCTCTTACATTGGGTTGCAGCAATTTAGGAATTCACACTTGATAAATGCAATAAGGCGGCTTCTTTTTATCTCTTGCAAGCAGTGCCAAGACTGATATGTTCCTGACCCTTATTTGGATCTCTACCTTACTCTTTCATGCACTTCTCCAGAATCATAAAATTATGTTTCATTAGGCACGCATGCACTGCAGTTATATGCACTTGTTCACTGACACCTATAGATGAAATCTGTAACTGACGACAGAAGGGTCAGCTTTTTGCTTGGGTCTACCTTTTTCTGAAAGATACTCATACATGCATATGAAAATGTTTTCCAGGCAGTGAAGTGCCTGAACATGGGGAAGTTTCTTAGCTATAGCTCAAATAACTCTTCTTCAGCTTGTATTTTATCTCGTTTTCCAGATACATCAATATGACAATAGGCTTCTGCATTACATTTAAGTATGTTATTACTTGATCCAAAAATCCTTGTCCGTGCTATTTTCCCAAGGAGAGTGAAAATCACAAAGGAAACTAAATGCAATTGTTGTTACTCAGTAACAACATGCTACATTATCCATGGTGCAGGTTAGATTAAGCTGATTAAAGCCCTTCCAGCACAAGGCGGAGAGAGAATAATCCGCCCTTGTTACCTAAGACAGGAGTGGGAAAAGATGACCATTTTCTTGTTGCAATAGTAGAATTTAGTCTCCTGAAATCTTACAATTTACAAACTGGCCAACGAGAGCGAGTGGTGGGTGGGTATTGTTTCTCCCCTTTTTGTTGTATTCTTTTTGTTGTGGTAATTTTGTAGATGCCTGTGTTAGTAAGGAGAAGTTACATTTTGAAAGTTTGAGTACTGTACTTTTTAGAAACCACTTAAGAGTTAGGAAACTACAGAGGCTGTTTAGTTAACAGCCTTTCAAGCAAGTGATTCTTCTTTAATTTGCAATTATAATAGCATTCTTTTAAAACATGCTTATTAGTACCATAGCATTCTTTTAAAACATGCTTATTAGTACCACAGCACATAGACATGACAGTGGCAACCAATCCTCTGGAGCAAATGTGCTGTAAGAAAACTACAAGGAAAAAAGAGATAGCAAGGGAAGCGCTATGGACCGTAGAAGCAGCCTCCAAAACTCCCCTGAAAACACTCATTTTCTACTGTTTGATTCTACTGGAAGGATTACCATGTTTGGCAAAAGAAATGATACTGCCATACATCTTAATAGAATTCACAGCTTCTTGCCTGCTGTAGGTTGAGATTCATTTGTTGGCTAGGACATTTACTTTTGTCTGTTTGCGCTAGGAGATTCCAAATGTTACCTAATTCTTGTTTCAACAGAATTGTCAGTTTGTTTATCCAGTATGAGATCAAAATACCCTGTAGGTCTTTTGAAACAAATTTGTGATTTCAATGAATAAAACTGATCTCTCTTGTCCTGTCAGCAAAGCCATTCTGTCAGGATAATTTAACTTCAACTGCTCATCACAATACTTTTCTTCAGGATTCAAATTCTTCTAATGTCCCATGAGACTGCAAAGATCCATTCCAAGGAGGAGCTGTGTGGCAGGATGCTTGCTTGCTTTCTGAAGGAAGTTAGAGCCTTAGCAAACACATACAGCAGTATTTGGCACCTGCTATTAACAGATGCGCCAGGTACACTATGAAAAAGCAATGGCCTTATCTTGAGGAATCTATCTTCATCTTTTAAAACTGCTTATTAAAACCTCCTGCTTCTCTTGTCCGTTAGCAAAGTTTGTCCTGAATTTTTAGAACCAACTTACCCACTTGTCTTTGCCACACTGCCAAACTGCTTCAAAGTTTCATACAGACTACAGCAAAGGCAAATCATGCTCTGAAAGTTACTAAGATAGCTCCTTGGCTCATATTTAAGCCTGCACTTAATGCATTGTATTAGAATCACAGAAGGAAAGGGGCCTGTATTTATGTAGTGGTATCTCAGCTCTAAATGGAAAAGTATGAAAATAAATTGCTTTTTGCCCTTGTTTTCCTAGCTATAACAGAAATGATCAATACATTGAATTTCAATGCCATTTTCACCATCAGCACAAATTAAAGTTCAAGGGTTGAGCTGTTTATAAATTAGTCTCCTATTTAAATAATCTGGAAGGTAGTACCTAAATTGTTTTACTGGCTAGAGTAATAGAGAAAAATTGGGTAATTAAAAAAAAACCCTCTTAAATATCAGTGTTTAGAAAACAAGATCTTTAACAGCTTCAGAGTTCAGACCAGACACAGCACACATGTAACCGACCAGAAAATATCAGTAATCAAAATGGAAGTGTTAGATAAATAAACATGAGGTAACAAAACCACTAACAGCTCTTTCATTTCACTAAAAAAAGTCTTTTGTTTCTTTACTACACCAATTTGGAACAATAATGTAAGGGTTTTTTTAAATATGTTTTCCTTTATTTTGTGCCCTTAAAGGATCTCTTCAGAAAGATTTTGTTCTCTAGGTTTTCCTGCATTACTCTAATTCTATGCAGTAACACCTGAATTTAAATTTCTTAAAACTATGTTAACAATGGTTTTGTTGTTTACAGATTCCATTTCCTTAAAAATATATTGAATTTATATATAATTTTATGCTTTTTGAAACTTCAATTCTCTTGAGCAAAATATATTATTTAGTTTAACATCTGGATCTCATTCGTTAGAATAAAGATTGAGACATCAGAAGGGGATGCTGAGTTCTACATAAATATTGCCTTCAGGAAACAAACCACATAGATAAAAATTAGTTTTAGACAGATTCACTTCTCCCAACACCTCTTTCTTGTGAGAAAATGTAACTAGATCAAAACTAAATGTATTTTGGTGGAAAAGACTAAGCACATCCTTTACCAAAAAGGTTTAAAAAAACAAAAGCTGAAACGCTTTGACACCCCCCCCCCAAAAAAAAACCCCTAACCTCCTACTCCAAATCAACCCCCCACCAAAACTTTCCAACCACTGCTACAAGGAAAGTCCAGACTTTTGAAAATTCTCTCTCTTAATGCTTTCATATCCCTGAAAAAAGTAAACTTCAACATACGGAAGATGGTGGCAAAGAAATGAAACATTTGCTCAGCTTAAGACCATTCAACAAAACTTTCCCTCTACATTACGGGTGGTGCTTAGTCCTTCAGGAAACTGCATAGTAAAGTCGTACTTCAAGTTTTTGCAATTGTTTGTAATTTGACTGCCTCCTGCAGATTTCGCTGCAAACTGTGCACAACTAAAAGAGGTCTTCACAGTTCCTTTCAGCTTCAGTTTCCTTTATAAGAGTCATTCTCTGTATGAATTATTGATAGAATCTGTCAGTTCAATCAGCCATTTTAGGAAAAAACTCCAGAATTCATTTCTAATTTTTCCTTAAAATTCTGAAGCACAATAAATGATTGTCAGATTCAGGTATTTTCAGAAAATAGACTGGAAAGCAAAGATGACCCTCTGCTGAGTTGGTCACATGTTGCCTGAAGGCCCTGTGTTATTCATCCCTGATTGAACATGTGAATGTTATGTCATGAAGCTGTTATCACCCAAATATTCAGCTTTGCACTATTTGCCCTCCATATGCAAAAAATTGGGAAATAATCAGTGTACTCCCTTCCACCCAGAATAAACAAGGAATGATGCATTCTGCTCAAGTTTTCTTGTTTGAGATAGATCAGCAGTGATTAAAAAATGTCAGAGAACACTGTGTACCGTTATTGTGATTTGTTATACCTGAGCTATCCTATAACTGATATGGGGAGAATGATTTTGGAATGGGGGAAGGGCAGGGAGAAGAGGGGAGCAACACGAGATCTCAGCACATGTACACAAATACATAATAGATTAGTCTCAAAGCTTGGCTTACATTTTATTTTTTACTATTTTTTTCCTTATTCTACTACAAAAATATTAATAAAAAAACTGAAGAACTTTAGGCTTGTAAGGCCTTAATAAACGCTTGTAAGTTAATGATTCTTTGGTCAATTTAGTGAGGAAACCCTTCTGGCAACTGCACAAGTGCTGCATTTTAAAACCAAGTATTTTTCCTTTGCCAGCAATGAAGGATGTTCCTATGGCTATTGCTTTACTTGAAAATCTATTGGGAAATATTTAAGTTTCACTGAACCATTTGCCAACTTGGCAAATACTCTTAATGAATCGGGGAAAAAAACCTTTCACTCATCAGTTTATGAAAGATGTACATTTGGAAATTAACCTAGAAAGCCCACTCGACCATTATGTCATAAATATGGATATTCGATGTTCTGCAAATCCTGCTTCTAGGGGACTACTTTCATTTTTCTTGATGTTGCTTTTATCACAGGCAGTAAATGTCTCCTCTTAAAATGAAAGAGATATTTCTTGTAGTAAAAACACTACAATTTAAAAAATAATGCTGTTGAAAAGCTGCATCCTTATTTCTTGTGCCATGATCAATTAACAGCAGCAGCAAACATCAGTGAGAAACTGCTAATAGTACCTGGGCCCCATGACATTCTGAGAACCTACTACTAAGGTCCCAACTGAATAAACCTTTCAAACATTTCCATGTCCCATGGGAATTCACATTCTCAGACACACAATTAAATAGCCTATTGAACTTGAGCCTATGCCAAAAACACCATCTCAGTGTATACAAGCACAAGTCTGCACAAGAAATCCTTCACTGCAAAAATGTTAAGGAAACTATAAAGAGTAGCTGAGCAGTACTGAATGTAGTTAACCAGTAAAGTTTAATGGATGACTCAGTGACTGAACTAAAGGCCAATGACTTACGAAAAAAATACTCAAAGCTACCATAAAAGCATCTTTACTAAACAACTTATGAAAACGAATCATGTATCATTTGAGGCCTTTAAACACATTATATTACTGAAACTGACAAGAATTCAGTAAAATGTTTGCCAATCATTACATTTGTCCACTGAACTATTCAGTGAAAACAGATAAAACAGGTCACATTACACAGGTAACCATTTTAAAAGGACTATGTAAAAATAGTGACAATATTAGTATCTGCTTTTTCCAGTCCTTTTTTCCAAAACATGCAGAGAACAAAGATCACTTGAATCGCTTTTCAGTCTCATCCTCAGGTTCACTGTCTTCACTATCACTATCTCTTCCTGGGTGTTCTGGCATTGTTCGGTGTTCATCCACTTCTGCCACTTTCAATTCTCCTTCCTTTATTACTTCTTCCCCTAACTTATTTTCTTCTTCTGTATCTTCCTGCATACCTTGTCCTTCAACTTCTGTGTCTTCAGTCTGAGTAGTTTCAGTTTCTTCAATCATGGCAGGTGGGGGCAGTAAACGCTAAATGATAAATTAAAAAAAACAAAACAAAATACATACATTCAGTTTTCAAAACAAGTCAATCACAGCTGGGCATCTATTCCTATTTTAGCTCAAACTGTTTCACCTTAGATTTAGGGTTTTGCATTAGAGAACAATTTAACAACAAAGGCTCTCTAGTTAGAAACACTAATCACTTGTAGTCACTTAACTCCTGTAAAGGGCAAGAATAAGCTTGGCACACACATTGGTCTTGTTAGACATGTTTTATGCCTGAAAAAAGAGTGATAAAAACTCAGTACTTCCAATCCAAGGAGATCAAATGCATTTCATTACCACAAACAGCCAGACAAGTAATGGGACTACAGTAAAGTCCTACTTGGAGCACTAGACGCATTACCTCCATAATCTTGCACATTACCATTTCAGACTCCTAGACAGAGCAGATTACCATTTTTAGGCTTGTATTCACTAACTCATTCTAGTAATTTCCCTCGAAGTCTTACAAAACATTTTGTGAACATTATCTGCATTTATACAAGTTTCACCCACAGCTCTAAGTATAGTTCCAGGAACAAATAAGGCAATGCTTAGATATTTGTCCCGTAAATTACCTTTAGAGAAGTACTGTTAACATATGATTTGCTCACAGCCAAAAAGTAGTTTGCCCAAAAATATGAAACATTACAAGCAGCAACACTGGCTGTATTATAGACTAAACAAAAAAACAACAAAAAGACCCAATAAGGAATACAGTGAGCTGAAGAGTATGATAAATCCTAAACAACTCCAGGCTGAAGAGAAATGCTTATGTTTCTTGCAGCCTGATATGATTTAATGCCATGAAGGATATTTCCAAGGAATATTGTGAGGAGTTTTAATGACATGTAGCTTGATAAAACTCCAGCAGATCATATTTAATTATGTTTTGCTTGTGGGCAACTTGGTTTCACATGACAAATTAAGTATTTAATTACACAGAATCTTATCTTCAATTAGATGACATTAATACTACAAATTTCTGACAAGCATGCAAAACCTATGCAGCAATTATAACTACTGGCAGAGGTAGAAAAAGCATTTTTGCAGACTTTGAAATTATCATATTGGTCCCTATAATATGTCTGTTCTTGAAAAAGCAGAATGTTTCGAAACGAGGGTTCCTTTAATTACAAAAATATATTCCTGATGTTTGAGACAAACTTTGATTTATTCTACAATGAACTTAGATTCATACTGTGCTTTGTGACTACTGCAGTTAAGAGCAGTGTAAATGAAAAAAATCAGGTTGTACTAAACAGGGTAAAGGAAAACTCTTTAATGCCTGCCTATTCTTTTTTTTTAATTTGCTTTTTGGCTTCCCATGCAAGGAGAGTGCGACTCATTGCCACAGTAGGGGACCAGTACTTGTACAACTAATTTTAGCTAGCAATGCATAAGGTTAAGATGCTAAAAGGAGTAATTAGATGTTAGCAAAAGTATCAGGGTCAGATTCAACTAAAGTCTCAAGCAAACACATCTTTTGTTACAATTTTGATGCTACCATCCAAAGAACTGCTGCCTAGTTACGGAGGGCTGAATTTCACTTGCCTAACAATGCAGTGCCTAACAATTTCCTTAGGAATGTGAAAATTCTGCTTTTCAGGGCATGCAGACACTTCTCAGTTTTGACAGGCCTATTTATTTACATATGAATGTGACCAAATGCACATTCCACTGAGTCCTTATGGAGCCCTCATCAGATATGATTTGTGCGGTGCAGAGATCTGCAAGCTAATTAGACAAACCAGCTCCAGAAACAGTCTTACCAGGCTTATAGGACTGAGTTTCTAACACAATGTAGTGTTAGTTTTGACTAGTTATAAAAAGATTCTGCCAGAGGAAGTTGAACTTTTAGTACCTTTCTGTACAGCAATAAGTTAGACAAAGTATCCTGTACACCTGGCAAAGGGTTGTTCTGAGGAGTGAAATGCTTCAAATTTCACTGAAGCTATGTCTCCCAGGAAAAAAAAAAAATCCAAGATTTACAGAGATGAGCACAGGGGGAAAGAGTTTTTGTATCTGAAAGTCTGACATTCAGTTTAGGGAGGAGTTTTGAATTTTGATCTCTATTGCTTACGCTGTTCATGTATTAGATGAAACAGACACTGGAAGAAGGAAGGAAGAGGAGAGGATAGAGAAACATCCTTGCATTAAAGAACAGAACCCAAGGCTCCCAGGCAAGTACCCTGGACCAACCTGTTTAAAGATAATCCCATGCTCTTTCCACAGCCAGTTAATACTGAGCAAAATAGTATTCCCTTTTACATCCATTTTCTCCTCCTCTGGAAGTTCTTTAGAAGAGCAAAAACCAAAAAGGGAGTTTCACAGAGAAAGAACAGGTTGTAGACATATAATTAAGCAAGCACTACAGACTGCAGACATGAAGTGAAAGGTGTTGCAATTGAGTGGTAGAATTTAAGACCTCTCCCTTTGTGTTTGCTGTCAACTAACTCTAGGCACCTACAGATTCAAGTATGCTGACTAAAGGCAGCTTCCCATTCAGTGTACTGTTTAAACCATTTTAAGTCTCTGCTCACATACAGGATAAGGAATCCAAGTGTTTCTATTCAGGGTTCTGAATTCAGCTCCAAGGATTTCTGCCATGAAAAAGTTAGGCACAACTTGTGAGAAAGTATCTACAAGCACTTCTGTACCATGCCATTTGGCATGGTGCTGAACTAGTGCACAAAAAAAATTGCTCCAGAATAAAAATGCTACAGCTGCTAACAAGCTTGAGCAAGGCAGTGAGCTAACTTGGCTAAAATGGCTTCTAGATATGATCTATTCTGCTATACACTTGCTGTATTACAATGCATCATTACACCACACAGATGTGCTGTAATGCTCGTAGCTGCACTTGATTGAGGTAAACTGGTCTGTTATGTTTCAGGCAAGTGTTGGACAGACTAATTCTTTAATATTAATAAGGATTTTCTGGGCTCAGACAGAACCGTGCCTAGCAGTCAGCACTAATTACTGTTATTTTGGGGCCTTAATTGGGGCCTAAATTACTACAAGATGTCACTCCTGCTACTACCAGATTTTAGAGAGCTCAATATCCTCACTCCCAGCCATAAAACCTTGAATTTGAAAGCAAAATAAGAGGAACAGTCTCAAATCTTAGCAGCATCCCTAGTTAATTACTAACATCAAATTTATTTTAGAAGTTAAAATTAGAAAGTCCTTACCTGTCGGTAGTGGCGTGTACTTTGTATCATGTGCATATACATGTTGTACACAAAATTAGCCATTTGAGGCATGTTCTTAATAACATGTATTTGGTGAGAAGGCCTTTCTCCATTCTAGGGAAGGGGAAAAAAGTAGACATTCAGCAAAAGAAACAAAGCAACACAATGGTTATTCAAAGGCTATTTAACTTTATTGGGAAACACATATAAACCCCCAAAATTGATTTATTTTATTTTATTTTATTTTTTTATTTTATTTTTTTTTTTTTAAGAAAAGAACAGCTAAATTCTTTTGCCAGATAGAAAATGTGGGCCTTGCACTTTTGGAAACTATGTTAACAGTGATATTGCAAGCCCAGGAAAGAAAATTTCTCTCTTTGGGAAGGAGAAAGGCTGGGTTTTGAGACTTACTCCATAGAGTGCATTTAGGACTCAAGACTTAACTAAAGGCATAAATAGTTTAGGACCAAAATAGGACTTGGCCTACTTGTCTGCCACAATCAAGCTCCTTGCCTACAGTGGCACTCCCGGACCATACGCTCTACCTACATTCTTTGTTGCAGAGTGGATCAGTTTCTAAAGAAGGGCTCCATCCCAAACATGGCAATAACTTGGTGATTAGCGTGCTAACCTAAAATACAGAAACTGTGCTTTCAACTACCAAAGCACAAGGCTCTTCAAGACTCTTCTCCCAAAAGATTATGCAAAGGATTGTCTCCTCTGCTTTCACACTGGACAGTGTTTTAAATGAAAGTACTCAATATGTCCACACCCAAATGACAACTTCAGACCAATTTCAGGTTCACACAGACAGCTTTTCCAAAGCTCCAGGCAGCCACAGATATGCTCCTCCATCTCTTACTTGACTGTTTAGCATCAGACTCATTATGAATCCTGTCCCTGGATGCTTAATTCTGACCTTTTACTACAGATCTAGTTCAGCATTACAAATTCATTTTTATACTTATTGCACCCAGCTCAGCAACAAGACTCTTCTGTGACTCTGGGCCCAATCTCAAAATTTTAATTGGTTATTACGACAAGTCAAATGTAGTATTTTACCTCTCAATGAAAAGCTACTAGTTTTATGGGTTTTAGAGAAACTACACTAATTTGTTTCACAGCAAAACCAGAAATATAAACACACTAAAAGCTTACATATTTATCACAAAATAAAGTCTTCTGAAAAAGCAGGCACAACTTGACAGAGTTACGTTAGTAACTAAGTTTAGCGGTGGGGGATCAATTAAAAAGAGTTGGTGTTTCATGGTAAAAGTTTACTCCAGGAACATAATTATCCAAGCATTGATTTGTAACAGAGAAAACACAGCAGTCCCACTTTCTATGGCCCACTCAAAAAAGATGGGCCACAAACACACCCATTACAGATAGCAAAATTCAGCGCAGATGTTCCTACCTGTCTTGCTGTTGGAAAATACTCTGTGGGAATTATATGGAGGTGAAGTGGTCTAGCTGTGAGTTGGCTGAAAGCTGGAGTTAACTCAAAACAGTTCTGAAACAGTGATACCCTGGCAAAGATATAAAGCCCAAGCCTGGCTCTTGACATAGCAACAACTAGTCTTCGGACATCCCTTCAGAAAACAAACAAACAAAAAAATGTCATGTTCTTTCTCACTGATGATATAATACAAATAAAAATAACTGGAAGTATACAGATGTCTTAATTAAAGGAAATATACAGTAATTGCTAAAATACCACTACTTTCTCTTTTTTTCTACATAGTGTTTCAATAAATACTAGAGCTATTATATAGAAGAAGGTTAACTCCATTGTTAATGATACTAAAATAGTCCTTTACATTCTTCCTAGATTCTGGAGGTAAAAGTTAACATTAGGAACAAATCACAGAAGCATTTATGTATCTATGAATGAGACGAAATTAGTTCCATAATACAGATTTGACTACTGCTGAACAGCGAAGGCTTCCCCCACCACACAACTGAAGTGCAAACAGTTTAAACTACACATCATACCACAAATTATGCAAAGGTCACACACTTTTGATGCAAAACAAATAAAATCAGTTACAGGAAAAAGTCTGAGAAAATTTCAAGCCTGTATTTGTCAAACAAGCATTACATTCCTATCATTCCACAAGGGTGAAACCAAGTTCAGCCTACCTGCAGTAATACAAACTAATTATAGTTTTTAGATAACAGCCAATACTAGAGGATAAAGTGGTTGTGAAGAGGCTACCAGACGGCTATATATGGAATTAGGCTTGAGCTTCATTCTGTAAATAACATTAAACTTTGTTTCTACTATATACTTGAATAGTTGAGCACCTTTCAATAGCATATCATAAACATCTTTCTGCTAAGAAAACTAGGTAATTCCATGACTTTACGTGACTATGTTCTTACATACCTAAGGTGGCCTACAGCTTTGGTGCGCACCAGTGAAAGAAGGATATAATCATTTTGTTGACCTTGAAATCTGTCTACAGTTGTCACCTAAAAAATCAAAACCAAACAAAACCCCCTGAAGTTAATCTTTTCCATTTCATTTAAAATGCAACATCAACATTTCGCATCAACTTCAGATGCAGATTATAGTAAATGGGAAGAGAGAAGAGAATGCCTTGTCTCTGTTTCGGTTCTCTTCTAACCTGCGCCTGAAAAATCAACCACCTGTTCTCTTTAGAAGATGTAGGAAGAAGCTTCTGTCTGACACAGTATACAATCTTTTACGTTTTTATTCAATTCAGATCGCTATCAGCAGAGTGCTAATACCAAAAGACTTTGCAAAGCCAATTTTGTAATACAGGATTTTAACCTGCAGAATTAGCACCAGACTTATTTTTGTTTCCTAAGATTCTTCAGCATGTTTTATCAGATGGCCATTTCCACTCTGAGAGTAGCTTTCTAAAGAAGGTTTTCTGGGGACAAAATAAACAACAGAGCAGAGAGAGTTATTCTGTCCCAGGTAGTCTGTAGCCTGTCAAATTTCTTTGACATAGTTTCTCCGCATGACAAATTACAAACAGGCAGAAGTGATGGTACTACTCTATGACCATAGAAACTATGAATTGAAACCTGCTGCTAACCAGGGAATACTTGCACAGAAAGCAGTGAATCTATTCAACTGTTTTATAATATGAAAATTATGAAAAAAAACCCAAAACAAACAAAAAACCCAGAACCACCTCAAAGACACAAATATTTTCAAAGTCACCTTGTTTGGCCGTCCAATCAGTGGATTATTTCCACAGCGCTGATTAATGACATCACGGATCAGGTGTTTTTGTCCATTGTATGTTGTCAAGATACTTATCTTGTCTGCAGGATAGCCCAGCAGGCACATATACATGAAGAGTGCCACAACATATTCTGCTTCACCAAGATTCTTAGGTTTAAAAGAAAAAAGGGTTATTGGTCTTGTAAGGTTGGAATGAATAACATTTGAGACATTATTGTGCCTTTAGAAGACACATCTCAGTACTGAGAGAAGTGTATATAAATCTGGTATTTCTTTACTCGCTTAACAAAAGTCATTTTGAAAGAATAAAAAGAACCACAAGTATGTTTAACCAACTTAATTTGAATTCCTCTGCAATTAGAGAATTGCTAAAAACCTCTATATCACTAACATTTTTAGTCACTGATTGACACTTTCCAATACCTACTGAGAAGCACTCAGTTTTGCTTCAATATAAGTTTGGAATCTACATATTTAATAGTCCTTAAATATATTAACATTTACATTTTTAAACATTTAAACAAATGTAAATGTAATTAACATTTAATATACATTAAATATTAATTTAAATATTAATATACATTAATTTAACATTAATGTATTTATACATTTGTATCTAAATGCATTCACATACTTACAGCTGTCTGCACAAAGGAACTGCCAACTTAACTGTATTACTACAGTACTCAACAGGTCCTAAACATCATGTTTAATTTTTTTCCTCCTTAAAGGTCATATAGCAAAACAATACCTACTATGTACACTCTGAAACTGTGGAATCATAATTTGTTAAAATGTATTGAAAACTAGCATGTTACAAATACCTGTAAGGTACAGATACTTAAATGCAAGGGTTTAAAAAGCACTTGGCACTGATGTAACTTGGCTCCAAATAAGCACGCAAAAATTTTAATGAATCACTCTCAAGTAAGTTCAACGTAAAAGTGAGTTCAGCTAGAACAGGTGAACTCCTTTCAACTATTAATTAGAAAACAGACATTTGGATTATCAAATCCAGTAATTTCTCCTGCAATCCATGCCTATTCAATTTCAAATTGATCAAATATTATTTTACATTTGAGCACTTGTTTTCTGTGTCATTGATTGTAATAAATGGCTGTCCCAGAGCATCACTCTTCTGGCTATTAGAAAGTTTTGTCCACTTTCCAGACTGAAGTTATTTATGGCCTGTTTAAATCCATTCTCCTTAGACAAAAAAATGATCTTTCAGGTTAAAAAAAAACCTGTTCTCATGCCCTGATGTTTATCCCTGATACATTTATACAGGCATTCACAAATAGATAAAGAGCACAAAAAATAAAAATTTGTGCCACCCAGCTGTCCAGTGCCACCAAATATGCTGCTAATATGTCTCCACCCTCAGGATTACAGGAAAGACTGTGGGGCACATTAGAAAAATTCACTCAGGAAAGTGCTAGTGTAGTGATAAAGGTATTCTGTGCTCCTATTCCTGTGTGAGTGTTCTCAGTCTCCTTTGGACCAGAAGTGGACTAAGTAGTGCTCATATTCTCAGTTACTGGATTCCTGTTGTTAAAGCACAAATTTCAGCTGTTGCAGAAGACAACTTCTTACTGTGTTGTATGTTACACTGTTACAGCTTAAAAGACAAAAACAAAAACCAAAACAAAAAACCCCCCACAAAGTCTCCTCTCTAAATAACCTTCCCCTCAATCTAGAAATGAAATACAGCAGATTATGGATCACCATTGCTTAGCAGCACGCTAGTTTGTATTAGAGAAAAAATTAGACGAACCCAAGCAAAACCTATGAATATCCTTCATACCTCTTAAAAATAGACTGAACAGCTCTCAGTATCTTCACAGTGGAAAAAAAGGCCAGAACATTATCATCTTAAGCTATATTTCTTGCTTTCCATAAAATTAAACAAAACATAAGATCTGAAACCCGTATTTGTATTAAACTCATTGACTTGCACAAAGCTCCAGTTTCTCAACACTTCTGAAACCCAAACTAGTAATTTAGGCAGCAAATTTGGTTTTTATCGCTGTTTTTAAACAAGATTTTGGTGAAGAAAAACAAGAGGACTGAAAATATAAGCATCTCATCACAAGTGTAAAAGGTTTTCCTACATTTAAGAGATGTAGGAGACTGTTGTAGATGGCTAATTTGAAAATTTAGTTGAGAAATTCCAAGGCTAAGGGTTATTTGGCAATTTACTCAGCTACAGTCATTGTCTGTCTCTCTCCCTCACACACACAATTCTTCGAGCACTGCTTCATTCTTTTATGAATGGGCTTTTCTGCATCACTACATACAGATCAAAACAGTAACACTTCAACGCATTTTCATTTTCGACATTCAAAACTGACTGCAAGAAGGAATAACCATGTTTATTCATGATTAACTTTACCTGAAAACCTGAATTAGAAAACAGTTTACAGTATTTTGATAGTTTGTCTGCATTGCAGATTTAATAAGGCATACTCAGGTTAAATAAAGTATATATTTAATATTTCTCTTACCTGATAGAAATAAGGATTGGGTTCAGACTCTCCCACACCATTGAAGTCTTCTACATTTATTAGCTGGAAGTCATACAAAAACCCAGCATTGGCTGTTCTAAACTCTGGCAGAAGCTGCACATGAGGCAGATTACCTAGATTCTTGTAACGCCAATTGTAGAGGTTACACAAACTGTCCAAAAAACACACAAATACAAACCCAAACAGTTAAAAGTGGATTAAGTCATTCAAAATAGTTCAGATACAAATATCCCCTCCCACATGAATGTTTCTGCAGGTCGTCTTCTTTTATACATGTACAAGCTATCTAGTAATCATTTTTTAAGTTTTGATTTTTTTTTTTTTTTGGTGTTCTCTGATAGAAAACTCCAATTTTCACTTTTCTTTGGAAAGCACAGAAATCTGACTAATTCTTCACATCCTCTGAATACCATCACACATGGCTGCATCTGAACTGAATTTTCCTCTCTCTCACATCACAGATATGGGAATCATACTCTCCTATAAAGAGCTACTGGCAGAAATTGAAAGAACCATGTTCCATTCTGCAAACTGAGAATAAAAGAACAAATATTATAATAGCAAAATTTTCAGAAAGGATTTTGTCCAAATTAGAATGATTCTAAGGTTTTCATGCTTAAATTATCTTTGAAAACAGATTTATACACTTTTGTACTAGATCTTGTGACTTCAGCACAGGTGAGCATATATAAGCCAGCGTTTCACAGAATCGTAGAAGAATTTAGGCTGGAAAGGGCCTTTCAAGGTCATCTGGACCAAATCTCTGCTCATAGTAGGGCTAACTTTGAAGTTCAGTTAGCTACTGAACACTTGGACTTCTACATGAATTAATCTCCTGACTTTAAGGACAGCTATTCAAATTTGTTTTAATTACCTGGATATGCTTACTTGCATACCTGCTATTCGCAATGTAAACAGGACATACACTTGCTGTAAGATACTTTCAGCGAGCTGCCAGAGGTGAAAAGATTTGTGATCAAGAGTGAATTATGGAAAGAGTTTCTAAGCACTACACAAACCACCCATTCAAGAACAATCCTTCCTTCTGCACCAAAGGCTTATTTACTGCAAATACTAAAAGCAGTTCTACTTTGTCCAGAGAATTTGTCCATAATCCTCCTTCCCAGATCCAGTATATGACTCTGAAGAGGATATTTAACCATACATTTAACACTACTCCGTGTATTTAACAGGCTTTGTACACATGCCTGCTTGATCACCTGAGAAGTTTACAGGACGAAATGAAAAATCAACTCAGAAGTCAGGTAACAAAGCACCTAAAGTTAAGAATGACCACTCCTAACCTCTCCAAATCAGATACCGCAAGCAATAAAGAAAAAGGAAGAAAAAGACCCTCTTCCTCCAAAATTCTGCTGCTTTGGATTTAACAATGACAACATGTTCCAAACAAAAGATGCTTCCCTTCAAGGGAATAAAGATTATTGAATTTTAAAATGATATAGGTTCGAAGAGACTTTTGAGGTTACCTGGTCCAACTCCCCCATTCCAAGCAGGGCCAACTTAGATCAGGTTGTTTTGAGCCTTGTACAGTCTAGTTTTCTGCATCTCCACAGATGGAGACTCCACAACTTTTCTAGGCAGCCTGTTGTGTCCGCTGCCTCTCACCCTTTCTCTGTACATTTCTGAGGAGAGTCTGTCAGCCTCTCCTCATACATTACATTCTCCATCCCTGTAATCAAGCTGACAGCACTTCACTGGAGTCACTTCAGTACGTCAATGTCTTTCTTGTACCGAGGAGTCCAAAACTGAATGCAGCACTCCAGATGCAGTCTCACAAGAACTGAGTCAAGACTGAGGACTTTACAGAAAGTGCTGATAGGTAATTAAGTGGCAGCTTTGCAGATTTCCTTTGTGATAACTGTTCAGAACATTGCCACAGATGCACTGAAAGGGCTCTTACTCTTTTAGCCTCAGTTTATCTGTAGATGAATATTCCAAAAGACAATTTAATTTACCTGCCTAGCAACTATTTGGGTGGCATTACATCCTGGTATTTAAGCTATCAGCAGAGGGGCTAGAGAGGAGAAGGGGATACTGTTAGGTTGCTAGACTCACTGAAAGAACACTTCTATTGCTCAAGTACTGTTTTCCTCTGTAGATTGTTTCCTTTAGTAAAGTACTCTAGATACTTGTATATGGCATTACCGGAGGACCTCTCAGGTCCAAACTCAGTTCTTCCACTAACCTGTTTCACTAACTTGAGCAAGTAAGTCCTATATTTCAGTTTTATATTCTGTAAATGCAAGCAGCAATCTCTATCTACCTTCCTCCAAAGTAATCTCAGATTATTTTTCAGAATATGCCATATGGTATGTCTCCCTCTACTTTTTTGAAGGCAGACCAAATTGCTAATTCAAAAGAATGGATTGTAACCTTTGCAAATTTGGGTAGTCACTAACCTGTAGAGAAATCTGATAGCAGCCAAGGATTAGATACGCTTATGCTTAACATACTGTTTAATGGCTTTAGGCATTCAATGTAAAAATCCAAATTCTTTGGCCAGTAAGAAAATCCAGAACTGTGATTAAAGAGATATTAAGGCACAACTATTTTTTTTTTTTAATTAATTTTGGTTTTTTGTACACTGGGAGGTATCTCAGCGGAGGTCCCTTGCTTTAATGGATTTCAACTAGTTCACTTAACAGTGAGTCAATCTACATACAATTTTGCCAGCAAATCTGAACATGGACTGACTGTCACTGGAGAGAGAACTGATGCCAGTGGAGGCACTCTGTAGCTATGCTAAGTACAGTGTTAAGCCTAAGCTAAGTAAGTGCTGATGAAAAGTATACTACAACTGCATAAACTCTGGCCAGCTCAGAACAAGAGGTCTGCCTGCAAATCACAAAAAAGCATGCCATTGATATAAGTATACATAGAGATGCAGCACTGTTCTGCTTGATCAGCTCTACCTTAAAGAATAGAAATTTTGTGAAGTAATCTACTAGACATTTTCATGGGTAACAAAACGTGAGAAATATTAACGCTTCTTTACAAGAAGGAAGGAGTAAGGAAAAAGGATTTTCCCCCATTAGCCATCGTAAAGCCCCTTACTGCAACAAGAAATTGATTTTCTTGTTTTTGTGTATTGCCATGTATTAACATGAAAAGTGAAGGGAAACAGCCAAAATCTACACAATTTGAATTGTGGGAGAGTAATATAATCAAAATGCCTGTCAAAAGCAGGTAACAATATGCGGACCAAATAAAATAGCAGATACTTCATAGGGAAGCTATGTATGATCAAAATAGAGAAGACAAAGTGTAGCAAGGTACAGAAGAAAATCCTTGATCAAGAGATTGCTTGCATCAAAGTGTAAGAATTCTTCTGTCCTCTTATCTCTACTCTGAGAAGTTACAGAACAGTAGGTGACAAAATTAACTTCATTTATCATCATACTCAAACATTATAATTTGCAGTGTGATTTTAAAATCACACTTAAAATAACTGTTGTCTATATGACTACAAAATAATATTCTGCCAACCCTTATATTTCTTAAATGAAAAAAACTGAAGTTCTCCATTCTACTTTATGTCAAAAAAACCAAAAAAACTAGGAGTTAAAACCAAACTTAAAGTAGTAAGATTTTATTTCTCTTCTTTGGCTTTATTTTCCCTTATTAATATGACAGCACAAATATGCATTTTACACAATAAAGAGCTTTATATAACAAATATATCTGATATATTTGTAATTTCAGTGTGGTAATTTAGATGAGGATAAAAAAAAGAAAAGGTATATCTTTTATTATGGAGAAGCAGCATTTATTTTAATATACAAAAAGACATTATTGCCCCTGTGCTGACAACCTGAATGCCTCCAATCAAGCAGAGCTGAAGCTCTGCTGAAATGTTATAAGAAAAACATCTTTCCCCTTTACCTAAAGGTCTCTTTAATTATATGAGAGTGGTGTTCATAACTATATCTCAGTGTGCATTTTACTGACCTTAAGAGGAATATCAAATCTTGGTTTAGCCTTGAATATATTAGATATATTGGTTTAGAAAGGGAACCTTCTGAAAAAACCCTCAGTTGTAAACAAAAAACAATCCCCCCAAAACAAAAAAAACCCACCACCAAACTTAGAAAGACTATTAAAAATCCTTTAAACGTCATCTTCCTTGAAGTACTCCTGCAGTACCAGAGTACTGCCATATGAGAAAAAGTAGTTAAATCTGACAGTATTTCAGCAAAATAAAACTAATCCGCCTTCCTAGTCTCAGCTGAAAAAAATGGAAGAAAACAACTAAATTACAGTTTTGTAAACTCCTATCCTAACAATCCAAAAAGTTTCCAACATTGTGTGTGCTTTTCCAGTTTTTAACCTGGTAGCTTCTTACAAGGTAGACAAGCCATTTTCCCCATCTTACCTTGCTCTTGCTCTTCCTTGTGCATCCAAATCAACAGTTGGCACTCCCACACGAACAAACCGTGTAAAAAGGGACTGCTCCATGTTGGAGTATTTTTGAAAAGCCATGTTCTTAATGACTGGTGGCAACTGATGATGATCACCAATCATAATCCACCGCTTCAAGCGGCTAAATCCATCCTGTGGGTTCTAGAATTAAAAAAAACTACATAATTATAACTGTTAAAATATAATCAAGGCACTCAATTACAACATATTAATAGTCAAATTGGCTATCTTAATCTAAGCTGTAAGTTTCAAAACTTCTTCTTAAGCTACAGTGATTTGCAATCATTTTAAAGATGACTACTGTTTTTTTTTCCAATCTCTCCATTGCCAGAAAAAGGGATTCATATTTTAAATAAATTCTTGCTTCTTATAAAGAAATGGATAAATTTATCTAATAAAATCAGTAGAGAAACATGAGGATCAATATTCTATTACATTGTTTTGATGACCATAAGTAAAGCTGTTATTCAGAGAACAGAAGGAAGAACCACAATTACAGACTAGTTACACAAGTAAAAGCACCAATTTCTAGGTACTACTGTTTCCCTAGAACACTCTTTTAAACTTTCATCTTTCCGTTTTTGAAACAGCGAATATGAAGTGCCTGAAATATCTGAAACAATTTTAGTCCTCATCTGCCTGAGCCACTTCAGTATGTTTGGTATACCTGTTTCCAGTTCCCCACCATCTTTTGTGTACCTGTGTTATGTACTGACACAGTACATGCTACGTACATAGTATACATGTATATGCTAAGCATATACCTTCTACGTGGGTCTCAGCACATGAAGCAATGTTTTAACAGAGGGTCAGAAGAGGCACAAATGAGTGGGTGGCATTATCCAGAAATCAGAATCCAGACGAATTCTGCCTGCCAGTTTTATAATTCAAACCCTCATTCCTCACACACTCCTCTGATTTTTCCCCTTCCTCATACAGGCAGTATTCAAGACAGAGCCTGAAGTTCCTTTTATTGCCAAGTGAAGATGAAGAGTTCTGAACTCCTCCCTGATGATGGAGCAAGGAAGGAAAGGTAAACTCTGGACTGCCCATCTCATCAAGCCTGATGATGTCAAAATAAAAAACTTAAAACCTAAAAGCACACACACGCACAGGGGATAGAAATGGCTTTCAATAACAGGGGAAAAAAAGATTTCATTTCCTTTTCTCCAGAAAGGTTACTGATTTGGAGAAGTCCAAGTTTCCTATATAATCATTCTTCTATCAGCAGTTTTAAGCTCAGATAGCAAAGCATCCAACAGATTTGGTTTTAAAGCTTTTTTAATCAAGTAGTACCACTCCATAAAGCTAGTTTCTTAGGTTTTGTTAGAGAAAAAGATTTTCAAGGACCATTTGTATGGTTCTTGTAAGACTGGTCATGCAATGTCCACCAGAACACAGTTCTATATGAAAAGACCTGCCTTAATTATCCAAAAAGCTTCACCTTCTTCACTGTTCATATACACTCCTACTTCCCCTTACTAATCTGATGCATGAAGCTCCAGACAAGTAGATGAAAAGCATTATAAGATGCTTATTTTACTAAAGTGATGACCAGGCACCTTATTACCAATGAAAACCCAGGTAAGAACCACACAGGATTTATCCATTACACAGCACAGCAGTGTTGTAACAATAAATTTAAAGACCACCAAAAAGCAAAACCAACAGCCTGGAGTAAGGTACACTTGTGTCTTCATGTACAGTCAGAGTTAAATACCTAACCTTTTACAGACTGGCTTGCATAAGATGCCACCTAACCTACACCTTATGCCCCCCTACCTTTCAGACAGTTAGGAACATCTAACTAAGCAGCAGGAAGAAAGCTCCTTCTATTTTAAGATCCACTAATTTGAATTCTGTTCTAGAGACTAGAATCAGGATTCATTAAGCCAGTAGGACAGAAAAGAACTGAATCCATTTCAAATTCCTATTAAAACTGCTAGTCCATTTCACCAACTGCCTGCACATCAGCTTCTGTTATTACAGCTAAAAGGTTTGCACACAGATCCAGTGCAGCTCCACATTTCATTCACAGAGGTGAAAGTTTAGTTCACGCTAATCTGAAATTACAAATGTTCCTTTACCTTTCCAGAGAATAACACTGTTAAATGTAAATGGGTACCAAGATAATTGAAAGGGATTAAAAGTGTCATCTGAGCTGCAGATGCATGTGAAGTGCATTTTAATTATTTATGAAATCCTCTAGCTCTTAAAAGGGGAAAGCAATACATCTCTAGCACAGGTTGCTAAAACAACCTTAGATTTGGGCCAATCTTTCACTAGAGGCACAATAAGTTTCAAGACAGGCTGAGTGAACATGTTGACTTTAGAACAATCAGACTAAACGTTTTTAGAGAGATACTCAAACCTTAACCATAGCCGTGCTGGGATTCTACTACAATAATCCCTTAGGTTACAAGGGTAAGGAACTCTTTATCTCTCCACAAACACAGAGCTATTTCTATCTGGCTTCTTAAAAATTGTGCTACAGATATCTTCCCTGCCTTACCAGTTTCCTTCTTCCCTTCCATGCCTTCTCAGTGCCTTTCCAGCTGCAATACTTCCATTTGACCATATCTCATCCACATTCCCTTTCCATCTGCCAATTATTGGTTTGCCAGGTACAATACATGCTGCAATTGATTCCAGGTTAAGCATTTCCAAACTAGCTAGCCAAAAGGTGCATAATCATTGGCCAAAAGCAGATGAAGGAGAACTGGTAACCATTTCTTCTCTTTCTATAACCTGGAACAGCAGTTAGTATCTCTCCTCTTTACTTGGCTCCAGTTTGCATGAGAGTTTTAAGTACTTGGTATTTCTCTAGCTTGGTTAATTTTGACTTAAACTGACCAACAACACAGGCAGATAGGATGATGCAGCGCTACTATACAACCCTTACATTCTTGGGAAAAAAGGTTAAAACAATTATTTCATCATAATTAGCAAGCTTAACAATGTTTTAAATTAGCAAAAATTTAATAATTCCTATTAAATGAGAAGTGAAGGTAACAAAGCCAAGACCTATTCTACACAATTATCTTAAACTTTTTTATTTTCAAAATGAAGAGCTTGATAATACCACTATTTAGTCAATTAAAGGTAACAGATTTAGAATATATTAGCTGATTCCAAAAATACTATAAACACAGGATAAACAGCTAATGAAGAATGATAGGAAAGTTCTTACTGTCCGTTCATGTAAATGGGAAATACCAGTTTTATATTACTTTCTGCAGATGACCCTCTCCTCTCCATGTTCTATATTGTTGAAGAATACATACTTTCAATTATCACTTTTTGCAGAATGTTTTATAATTCCAACCTGCAACAGGAGAGGTATAAAGGTTTCTATCTCCAGAATCTGAGCAGACTCTTCCATTAAGATGTTGTCATACTGAGAAAGAAAGAGTAAAGAAATCTGTCAATCAAGTAATACAAATTAAAGCTGTTAATCAGCCTGTCAAAAGGAAGCATCAATTAGTCATTCAGATAATCACAGATTTTAAATGGGTGGGACAGCTGCAGCAGGATTTTACTTTATAGGCAGAACAATAGTGTACTAAAATCAATGCCAGAGGGTGAAATGCTACTGTATCAATGGCAAATCTATCTGTACCAATCAGGGCTTATCTGCAGAAGCAGTCCATGACTGAACTGCATTATAGGCTTCTCACACACTACATAACCTTTCCTCAAGAGAAAAGCTTCCTGCAGTGGGGCAAACTAAGTTGGTAGGCTTGCACTGGAGCACTTCTGTGATCCAAAGCAGTGCACTTTAGGAGGCAAATACTGAAAGAAAGTTGGTAAGCTGGGAGGTTTTGTTTTGCGCTTGTCAGATATAAGTCTGCAGTAAATAAATAACTATAGATAACACTGCAGTGTGAAAAGAGCACTGCATCATAGATCTGTTTCTCAAAGCATTTATTTTTAGGTAAGCAATACTACGAAGACAGTGTTTCTCTCAATTCTGCCTTTATTTTATTACTCGATCATATCACTGCAGCTTATCATCTAACAGGGCAAAACTATTTTTTTAAACAGGTGCAGTAGTAAGCATTTCAATATATACAATATCTTGAAAGTGATCTCAACTTTTACATATGCAAATAGAAATTAAATTATTCTTCAATAAAATTACAATTAGAAACATACTGGTCAAGTGCAAAACTCAAAATAATATAGTTGCCTACATTTAGGACAGATAAAAGGTTTATAGAAGGAAAAAAAAAAGTCAGTTTTGTATCACTAGCATCATTATTACCTTGAAACCTAATTCAACCAAGTCATGTCGTTTCAGAGCAGCATGAGTACAAGTCATGGCAATAATTTTTGCTTCTTTTACCAAGAGGTATTTAGATCTATCCAGGCCACTGCGGAGAAGTTCAAATGCTCTGAATTCCTATGTGAGAGAAAAGAAAATCTTGAAAATTAGAGTTATTGCTTATAACAATTATTCATTCAGAAACCATCTGGGCCCATCTTCTTAAGATAATCAGGCAAGAAAATTATGAAGGTATCTGTTATTAACAATCTCGGAGTAATTTGCTTTAAGCTCAACCTGGAGACAACAATATTTCAAAAAACAGTCTTTTAAAAGTACGCTCATGAATTCTGCAACCTGTGTGCCTACCCAAATTCAGAGACAATTATCCAGTTGTTTCTGAGGACTACCTCTCCCTCTGCCCCATCAATCTTGCCTTACCACATCTTCTCTTGTTTTCAACTTGTTCACCACATGATAACATGACATCAAATTTCACTATAAGATCAATACAGTTAATATGACCAAATGATACCCAGATCACCTTTACGCTAATTTTGAAGAGCCCCTTCAAGCAATTCTGGAGAATATGGATGATAATCTGCTTATGCTACTGTTAGGTTATCTGATTAAAGGCAATTCACTGTAAACACAAAGACCTGGTGAGGCTAAGAGGAACAGTGATAGGTGTAAGAACCCTAATAACCTAACCAAGTGACAATGGAGCACACTGAATGGTTCCTTCTTAAGATCACAGTAGAATGATTATAGACTATTGTCCCTGGTTTAAAACAACACCAAACCACTCAACAGGGAAACTCTCACTTGAATGCCCTGCAAGCTAAAGGGGATCGCTGCCTAAAGGTGTATACTACTTATTATAGGATGTAGGGGAATGAGAATTCTGGAATGGGATTAGGTGGTTTCAGTTACTTCTAACAGCCACATGCTTTACCTCAAGCTGAGTGAATATTTTCTTAACATGTCTGAAACACCCTTCAGCAATTTCCATATCTTCTTCATAGGATTTGCCTTTGAAAATTGGCTGAGGAGCATTTGCAAAATACTGGTGAAAAGGAAAGAAACTGGAGACATCTGTAACATCAGGCAGTTTTCCACCTTTAACTTTCACTTTACTAGTATATTCTTCCCAACGAGACATTACCTACAGTAAAGAAAAATGTCATATTAAAATTTTTTTAAATATAATACAGAAAGTCATTGAATAGATGTTATTTTGCGCACACATGCATATTTTAATTCAGAATCACTTCATAAAACTATTTAACGTAAATTAAATAAAAATTATGAAATATCTAGACAGTTAAATCGTAATAAAATATGCATTTTTATCACTAAAGCAAGGCATGCTTAAATTAGCATTTGATCTTACATTGAGAAGATACTTTTGAAGCATATCTCCTCACTGTTTCCGCTAATAATATACTGGCTTGAATTCCAAACTGGATTCCTTTGGGAAGAAACTTATCCAGTTGATGCACTTTAGTAAAGCGTCCAATATTCTCCAACACTTAACGACCATTTAATGCATAGAACCACACCTGAGCTAGTCCAAAGTAACCTCTGTAAAAACATATATAGGGTGGGCATCTGGTCCTCAGTACCACTCTAAGTCTAATCCTTTTGAGACACACTACTTGCTAATGTGGATAAAACAACTGAGAAATACGTGAAGCGTAATAAGGGATATACAGAAATTCACAGTTTTGTATCCAATTTCATGCTGGCATCTAGTACCATAACAGCTCCAACTCATGAGTCATCAAGGCAAGATGTAAAACAGCAATACAAATAAGTAATGTTATAATTATAGCTTTAGTTGTTATTGTATTTTGAACCACCAAAGATTTTTTTTTTTTTTTAAGACTGAATTCTGAAAAATCCACTCCAATTTTTACAGCATGTTTCATAACATACTGAGGTCATACAGTCTCTGTAAGTATTTCAGCCCTTACTTGGTATAAGAAAAAGTGGCCAGCTGTTTCACAAGTATAAGAAACATCTCCTGGGACTCCAAGACTTTCTTGCAATCGCCCAACTTCTCGTAGAAGTTCAAGTCTTCGAGCGAGGACATAATTAACTCTTCCATACCTACAGAATAGATAAAACGTAATATTATTTGTTAAAGTCAAAACAGTTTTTATAAATATCACAATGGAAGATCACACGCACACAAGATACAACAACTACCCAGTTTCAAAAAATGAGAATTTGCTGCCTGCTGACTACTTCTATCTAGATGAGGCTTAATAATTTAAAAAACCATGCAAGAACCATTACTCTAGAAAAAGTTTCTTTGATTGTGTCACTTCACCAAGAGCTTCATAATTATTATTATAAAATTCCCATAACATACTTGTAAAGCAGAAAAGTATTATTTCTAATATACAGGTTGGAAACTATGGCATACTACATCTCATACAAGCATATACAAATTACACAAGTCTATGGACCATCATAAATGGAACGTATACCCCAAGTTTCAGTACCATAAGGCTAACTATATTTGGCAATCTATAAAATGCCTTGCAAGAATGCTTAGCCTGCCTTATTAGACAGGTCTACATCTACACACAGGAGGCCTCTGAAGTACATAAGCACAGCTGCCCACGGAAAACTCCTTTTTTTCCCCTTTACAGATCAGTTTCCCTCATCTGTCCGCTCTCTCACATAGAAGCAATACAAGAAGAACGAAAAAAACCAAAACAAAACAATGGAACACATTTTTCCAAAAAGAAAAGAGAAAAATAGTATAGATGGTTGAAAGTAAAGAGATAAGAGAGAAGCAGGACACTATCTTTTACAAATACATATGTAAATAAAAGCTTAAATGAATAAAAGTTAAATTTCAAGTTTGTGCTAAACTTACTATTCATCAAATACACTTTCTGCACAGCAAAAAAGGACACAATCCCTGGGAAATATAATGTGTTCTACTGTCTTATTTACAAAAGTTAGAGTAGTAAAAGCTGGAGATTTTAATTCAGTAAGACATAACTGAAGATAATATTGTTTTAAAACTGGAAAAAGCAAGTTCCTTCTACAGGAGCTAAAACAGTTAAGACTCCTGGAATGTTGAATAGGTTTTTGTCTTCAACAAAATTAATCCATCAGAATTACAACTGACTGCAACCAGTTTATTTCCACGCTTCCAAGTTTCTTCTTATTCCTCACAATTCAAATCACATGCCCTGTTTTATTTATTCATTCAGGGCTAAAAAAATATCCTTTAGCTGTGATTCCTCTTCCAGTTCTTAAATGACAGTACCAGGTTAATCAGCTCCTCTCCACCCTATGTCCTTATACTATCCCCTTCTGCTTTGCCAGCAAAGGGAGCAAAAAAGTAACGAGGCTTGCAAGTAGTAAGAATTCTTCAAGCAGTATTAATGCCCTTTCTAAAGCAGCCTGACACAGAAAAGCATGAATTTAGAAGCAACCTAAAAAACAAGCAAAACCAGAGACAAATAGGAAATACTTCTTACAGAAGTGCAGCCTGCCTTTAAATGTATTCCTCATCACACATCTCTCCCTCCATAATTGCCAGAACACATAGGACTTTGCAGTGATGTCCTGTAGCTCTGGAGTTACTTTGCAAAAGAATGACAATAGATAATGGAGAGTCTCTTGAAAAAACATCTTTTAATGATTAGCATTAGTGTTCAAGGAATATATTAGATCTTAGATACTACTAAATAAGTATCTGCCATAACATTATTTCATTAAGATTTCAACTATTAAATTTTGGGAGTAATTTGATTATGTCACAGCATTCAAATTTGAAAAAACAAAAACAAAAAACAAAAACAAAAAAAACCCACAAAAACACCCTTAAGTATTCCTTTTGCTAAATAAAACTCAACTCCATATATTTGGGTAACTTCCCGTGGTTATATGTAATTTTTACTACAGCTTTTAAAAGTCAAGGTATTGCTATAATAATCCCATACTGGACAGTCCATTTATTTCCAATGCATGACCCTTACTTCCTGCTTACGTTTATGAATGTGTGTAATCCTACTGACATCAAATGGACTAACATGTAACATAAAACATACGAATATCTACAAGAACTTGTTCTTTGCACTGACATAGGCTTGAAAGCTTTCCTTATGAAAGTATTCTTCAAAATGTGTTGTTTACCAATGACATAGAAACAATTTTATATTTAAGTATTAAGGCATATTTTAACTGTGCAATGGTCTGTATAATATAAAATGATTTGAAGAACTATAAGCAGAAGGATTCAATGCACCTTTACATTTATGTATGCAAAATTTAGCATGCCAGTAAAAGTGACAATATATTTGCACAAAAAATTCTTAACTGCAAAAACCTAACTATTCAACTTACTCTCATGGAACAAATCAACTCTATAAAATGCGTAATTGTCCAATATATAGTGAACTATTTTTTTCAAATGGTTGAGTTTGTAAACAAGCAACTGCCTAATTTTGCTTTGATTTCTCAAGACAACAGATAGCGTGTATACTCAATAAAAACTAAAATTACCTAGCCTTACACTGAAAATAAGGGCAGTCAGCATTACCTGGACTCGGTTATACGAGAAAAGTAAAATTTGTCAAGGATAGCTCCTTGTCCATTTACATGGCAGGCAGAAGGGATTCAGCATGCACATTTCAGCTACAATGCCTGCACAAACCAGTTTATCATTAGCACCTCCTTCTTGCTCACCTGCTGAAATCTTTCTCTGTCTCCAATTCCTCTTCTCCATGACCCAAACGCAAGAGGTGGCGCTCATCAATGTCTAGAGCCATGATTTTCTCAAACAGCTGGTTCAGAGCCTAAAGATTGATAAGAACAGGACAAAGAGTAGTTTTTAGAAGTTCAGAGGCTCTTGTAGGGAAAACTGAAGGGTGAGCCAGCTAGGATAGACGCCTATTTTGGTGACAACTGAATCCAAACCAAACATGAAGGTAACACTGAAACTAGACCTCTTGATCTTGATAAAGGTGAAATCAGCCTACTGAAACAGTTGTCTTTACATACTTTATACAATTAAAAATTGCCTCAATCATCTAATATAATTAAAAGAAAATCATAGTTTATACAGCTATTAGTTTATAAAACTGTCTCAAGAAATATACTTTGCAAACATGCATTTTGTTAGATTACTTTGAACCTATTTTGTTCGTCTGACTTTCATTACACATCGGAAGAGTGCTATCCGGTATTGGCAGGTGCCACATCTCCATTTCAAGTAGATAAATGAATTTTGCCCACCTAAACTTCTCAAGGTGTGCCATAGCATGTAGCACAACATCATATTCAGTTATGTCTTACTTCACGACTTAAATACTTCAGTTCTCCAACAGTTTAATATGTATCAACTGCCCAATTCAGATATTTTTCAAAGAGTAAAAGCAAGCACTGGATCAGCAAGTTATGGAATTTTAAGGATAAAAATGAGTGAGCTTCACTTGTACTTCTAGTCAAACGGAAGTCATGCAAATACACTGAAGCACAGTATCAAAAGTATAGGGAATGAACACTGCTGAGAGACAGGGTTTATATCCCAAGTACAGTTTCAAGTTAATGTGGTCGTATAGTTTTTGTCTGGTCAAAACAGTTCAGTTAAAATAGCTGACAAAGGATAGGCTACTTCGGAAGACTGGGAAATAGATACACCTAGTTTACTTGAAAAAGATGAGTTTACGAACAAACCCTTCTAAAGCAGATGCTGCTATAGAATAGGAATCTTTAAGACATTTTTCTATTTTAAAACTGTTTGAGAATTAGCAGCTAGTCTTCATCTCTTGTGAAAGGGAAGTAAGTACCCAGCTGAAAATGACATGCTACCTTTTATGTCTTCACCTGGAAGCATAAAGCATAGAGCAACCAGAGACCCAGACAGCTAGTTAGCAAAAATCCAGTCTGGCATGCATGTGGTCAATGTGCAACTGTGAGAACTGTACTAACACATAGTCAAAATACTTTCTAATTTCCACCCCCAAGCAGCTAAATATAACAAAAACATCTGATAAATATCTCAGAACCATGAACTTGAAATTCAAAAATGTAATCTCACATTATAAAGCTGGCACAAAAACTACATGCAAACCAACTCAAGTTTTCAGTATTAGAAACAACTGCAATCATGGAATTACTAATCTTAGCACAGTATCTGTTGTTCTTGATTTTAACTAAAGAAAAATTTTATACGTCGCTCTTACTTTACCTGATTAGAGTGGGTAACTATAAGGGTTCGCTGTTCCGGGAAATTATGATAAAGATTGGATATTATCTGGACTGCTACATCAGTTTTTCCAGTACCAGGTGGACCTACTACCTAAAAAAGAAAGAAACAAACAAACAAAAAAACCAAAATAAAAACAAACAAAAACATCATTCCCCCTCCACCCTCCGCATAATTTATGAGACTATTGCACAGGACAGAAATATAGCTTGTAGGGAAAAACAGCAATCTGACAAGACACAGACATTAAGCACTAATGACAAAAATTTTATGTTTCACCTACGATTACTAGCTAGCTCCTGTGAACTTCAAAAACACATGGAATATACTGTGAAAGACTTAGCCTGGTGCTAATACAGAGTCCTGCGTAAGAGGAATACTGTCAGCCAGAGCACAAAGTGCTCTTCTGTTTTGCAATCCAAAGCCAGAAACCATGAAAAAAAGACTTCCTTGGGGGGGGAGTCTGTTTAACTTCAGAGCAAGACGGGAAATAGTGAAAAAAGCATTAAAAATGTTGCTGAAAAAGAATAAGGGACTTCTGAAAGACAATGACAGACAATGACAAAGACAATGTAGACAATGTATGAAGTAAGCAGGCAGAGGCAGATATAAAATGACAGACTCCAGTCTCTTCATTTACTCAAAAAAATCTAGAACTGACCATAGAGAATACCTACAGTTGATGTTTTTATAGGTTCAATTACATCAACAATATTAAGAAATCTTACACCTAAAACATTTTACAAGTATTATAATCTATTTCAAAGTCATTTGTACAGTATTAAGCACAGAACAGCAAGTTTCATGTATCTACGTATAAAATTACAAAGTGCTGGGAAATCATGCTTGCCTTATTCACACAATAATCTCACTGATCAGCTAGATTCAAAAAAATCGAGTAAGATTGTACTTACTTCTCTCTCATAAATATATTTGTTTCCAATGAAAAAAAAAAATAGGCCTACATTATATAACTGCTTTCCCAAGCAGTTCTCCTCCTTTTCCCCCACAGAAAAACAAGTGATTTAGTCCAAAATCAGACACACACCCTCAAAAATAAAAAAACCTGACTGTCATCATTTTTCCCCTTTTTGACCTACCAGACTCCCATTCTCTGACCACTTTTAAAAATCTAGTAACATGTTTTTAGTAGAAAAGATCAAACTATATACTGATCATTTATGTAAGCCGACAGAATATCAGACACAGGAAGATACTTTGTCCTTTAAAGCCCTCCAAAAAGGGGCAGATGGTAGTTTATAATGCATTATGCTTGCATATGAAAGTTATTATTACTACTTCAACAAGGATTAAACGATACTAATGAACAGTACAAGATGCTATTCAAAAAAAAAAAAAAAAAAAGATGAAAACAAAAACTACATTACCTGCAGACCCCCCTAGTATTTTGTGTGTTAATTACATATTACAAAATGGTAATGAAGCTTTCAATTTCCCAGTCACCTTTTCTCTGATACAAAATGATACTCCAATATACTGGTGTGGGTATTCTTAGGCAAACACTGCAATTATTTAAAACCCAGCAGTCCAAATCATTGGCTTCATTCCTAAAAAAAACCCCTCCAGCATTGTTAAATATGCAATTTTAAAGCATCTATCACTGTGCCATTTTTACAACACAAAAAAAGTGCTTTAATTTCTAAATAGACCTTAAAGCTCCAGAAAGTTCTGCTATGTTCTACTGAAAAATGTTCCATCTTCAAAAAGATATTTAGGAAATCAGGTAACCTTTATACATATTTACAATACCACTGATTTCAGCAGATTAGTCAGGCAGTGAGAAAAGATAAACAACGCTACTGAAATTATTTTTTTCCTTTGCCTTGTATTTTGTGCACTAGCTGCAAGTATTTAGGGAGAGGTAAAAAGACAAGGAGGAAGGGGAGGAGTAAAGGAGTATGGTGCTAATGAATACTAATTCAAAAGCTAAAAATTAGCATTAATGCCCAAGTAGTCCAGAAAGAGAGCAAGAAGATCATAACAAATACAGAAAAGTCATTCAAATACTCCACTAAGGAGTCACTAGCAGATAGGCAGTACTTCACTGGAAGCATCTGTGGTCAGAAGATCTAATTAAGAATGGTAAGCTTTACAGCCCTTTGCAGAACTTTACTGAATACAACTTACTTTCAAAACAAACCTATAGTTTTGATTTAGTTTAAAGCTTCTTAGTTATAGGAGTCAGCAGGATTATAAAGAACTGTAGATTAAATTTAATAAAACAGCAGAAAAAATAGCTCCCCAAAGACCATTCAACGACTTTCTTTTCCTTCAACTGGGTTAGACCAAACTTAAAATGATGCAACTAATTAAAAACAGCCAAAATGACAGACATAGCAATAGTGCTGCACTCCAAAACTGGCAGTCCAACCACTTGAAAAAATAAATTCAGTTGTTGTAGAAAGACTTTTGCCATTGAGATATAGGACAAAATTATGCAGAGATCAGATATGTTTTTGAGATATGATTTTGTTAAGAAAGGATGCTGAACCTCTCTGTGTTGATTTTTCACGTTTTTAACAATTAATAGAGTATGTACCCTCAGAGAGGCTACAAAAAGGACACACTGCACTGAATGTACCTCACACCAGGATCAAATAAGAACTTACAGCACAGATTCCTTAAAAATATTCTTACCATAGTTAGCCCAGGTTGCATTCCTGCACGTATAGCTTCAATCTGAGTATGGGTAAATTGAATAGTATTGCTGTAACACACCAAAACAAAATCAGAATATTCACAGATTCTGCCAACAGTTTTGATGAAAGCCATTGTTTTAACAAGTTTGATTTAAATGAAAAAGCTATGTGTTTCTCCAGAATTACATGCTTACAAACTTTTATATATTTTAGACCATCATTACATATTTTAGACCATCATTACAACTAATAATGTAACATTTTTATAAACAACAATCTTGCAATTTCTAAGCAAGAGAGTAGATCAGTGTTCACTTGACAACCAAATCATCCCATCTAAAAGAATGTCTTTAGTTGGTTAGTATTTGCTGAGAAAGCAGCCAATGAGAGCATAAAATTATTTAGTTGTGATTGTCCTTTCCAATGCTGGAGTAATATACTGACATGTTGAAACATCAAGTTAAATGACATCACTAGGTTACTTGGATATACAGAAAATGGAATGATAAATCTATCAATCCCTAAACAAGGCATTCTGACAAGCGATCAAAACTCTTCCAGACCTGCCATTCTTCAAGCAATGGGAGCTCTACCAAGGCCATCTCTATTACACAAAGTACATACCTCAGGCACCTCTCTCAAGTAGGAACAGACCTAAGTTAAAATACTTGAACCGTATCAAGGAAATTTTGTAAATAAATATATAGATCAATTCTTAAATAATTTATCAAAGCAAATTAGTTCCAATGCTATCATTTGCAATCAGTAAAGGAATTTATAGAACATCTTGGTAGAAATACCTATCTCTTGTCAGTAATATTAAAATAGCATTTCTAAGTGAGATCAGCACTTACTTGCACTGCTAAACTCTTGGGCCAGTCTACTAGCCAGGGAAAGTGAAATAATTTTCCAAAGAACTGCTAGTGCCTTTTACCAAGGCTTTCTTAACAAAAAATAGCCCAAACACCCATGCACTTCTATTACCCCATTTGAACCTCCCATCTACAAAGATGCATCTCTAAATATTTCTTCAAGGACCAGTGCTTAATAAGTGCATTCCTCCTTCCCTGACACAGTCACACTCTTGTAGATATCATAACGAGGAGTTGATGTTGGACCTCTAACTGCAGGTCTTCAGCTTTAAAAGATCTACAAGCCATTTGTTGCATGGAGAATGAATGGGATATGTATGCAGTGACAGGCCAAGCAACTGACGTGATACATATATATATAGCTCTGATGCTATACAGTATTTTACATTTCCAATTGCCTCTGAAAGTAATTATTGAAAACAAATTGAAGCTTTTAATGTGCTTGTTTTCAGTGGTATATAAAAGATTCTTCAGACTTCCAGTATTTTGAAAAAATAAGTATTTTTTTAACATACTTCTAAAAATAAAACTATTCAATCAGCACAGTTCTTTAAATTAGACTCTCAATTGATTATAAAAAATATTTTAAAAAGATCAGTAGGGAAAAGAGGGACAATTACAGAAAAAAATAAAATAGTCTTACATAAGAAACTTGGTAATGGTATCAAAATGGCATTTCATTTACAATCTACAATACTCTTATAGCTATTTTCTAAAATGAATAGCTGTCTATCTGTTAGCGCTTGTGACTACATTCCCATGCAATTCTTACCGCTTTGGTTGATTATATGGATATGGTCCTCTGTTTGGAATGACATGAGGTTCTACAATCAATGTTTTAGCTTCGTCGGGTTTTTCTTCATTCCCATCCTCTTCCTTCCTTTTCTTTCCTTTACCTCCTTTTATTGGGAAAGTTATCCTGTAACACACATTTTATGCCTATACTTCAGTATATTCACTATGATAACAGATTGTCTTTAGAAGTTTATACATGAAGTTTCTTTACAACATTAAAATAAACCTTCCCACAACCAGCAAACAACAAGGGACACATACAACAAAGGATCAATAAGAACAAGGAAGAGGGATGAAAATAAACTGATGATGCTGATTTTAATAAATAGTGTATTTAACAGAAAGTTCAGAAAAAGTACTCTCTAAACAGCTGGAAAAGACAGGAGCAATGAGCTGAGAAAGCTAGAAAAGCGAGATCCTCTAATTTAAATCAGAAAAAATCATGATGGAGGAATCCTTCTAACAGCTATCCAATCATCTTGATACAGCAATAAAGATATCTTTGACAGCAATACCCTCTTAATCTCTTTGCAAGAGAAATGCAGCAGTAGGAAGAGCAATAACAATAATAAGGAAGTAATGTTTTGCAAGTCGTTCATAAAGATGAAAATCTGTATTTCCATCTAAGAACTGAAAACTGTAACACTAATATATCACAGGAAATTGTGTGCAATATCTTGTCTTTATGCCTTTACACTACTATCATATTACTATGTAGTGTTAGTGCCATCCTCTCACATACTCTGTACATGCAGTGTTTCAAACAAACCTGGAAGATCTCCTCCCCCCTTTTCAAGGTTCAATTTAGCAATGACAAGAGTTGATCGGGGGGCGGCGGTGGGGGGGAAATTCCCCCAGTCAGAATTCTTCCTTCAAAAAGAAATAAATTTAAGTTCTTGTTAACTTTTAAGGGAAAACATGTACACTTTTTTTTCAGTCCAGTCACCTATTCTCCAACAGTGCACATGGTGAAACTCAGCTGCCAAAGAGCAAGGAAGCCCACAAGGAGGGATAGAACATGTCCAGTAAGATAAGCCACTAATATTTTGGGATGGACAACACCAACACTGAAAGAAATCATGTCATTCTCATTCAGGAGTCACCAGGGCAAGCATCCTGTTTCAGAAACTATTTCTAAAATAAAAAAAGCACTATGGGATATCAGAGTTTTTTGTTTTGACTGAATGATCTTTCCAAAAGCTCAAATTCTAACTGAAGCTGAAATTGCCATCCTTGGCTTGCTTTAATGTGTCCTGTAAGAAAATTAGGTAGTTAAAAATTATTAGGCTGCACTTGAGGAGACTAGATCTCACAACACAGAGTTGAAAGCTGCACACTTTGATTGTATCTCATACTGTTGTTTTTCCCATAAATTCAATAGACTGGTCTACAAGCAATGTGTTGAGGTACTTCCATATACAGTACAGCAGAAGATGGTCCTGAGCCTAACTATAGTATACAGTTGCCTCTGTTATATAATGATTTAAATCCTTCTATTAAGTTATGAACATATTCCCTTATAAGAAAGAGCACTTCCCTTCAAACATTAAACTCTACTCCATCTGAGAACGCACTTCAGTGAGAATACCAGACCAGGAGTATTGGAAATTTTTAGATCACCTGAATGGGGGTATCTGCAGAACTGGATTGTCAACAGTCACTTTAATATTATATCCAGGAAAGCTGGCTTTTAAGTGATCAATGGAGAGAAAAGTGTCATTAAAATCCAGAGATGCAATCTGATTTGGCATTTTTGAATAGTGCGCACTACTTGGGTCTCCATATCCGAGAATGATGTCATGCAGCCAGTCAGGAACCACACAATCTGTGTTCATCAAATTCCTAATAGTCTCCAGAACAGCCTGCAAATTAGAAGAGTGGAAAAAACTTAACTGGAAAGAGTGACTTTTTACTGACAAAATGTGACATACTGAAGACTAACCAAATTATTCTAGGATGCTAGCATGTATCAGTCTTCCACTGACACGTGTTTGGTTAGACTGAATCAGTTGCTATATATTCTGCTGATATCATTGCATATACAGCGTATACAACAAATCATCAGTGTCAAGGAATCTAATTCCTAAACTATTAGTGAAGAGATAATAGAGAGCTTCATAATCATCAGTAAGGTTTTTATGCTAGAACATTCGAAGGAAAAAAATTGGCACAGTTCAAAACCTGTATACAAAATAAAAAGTGTTTGTTGTGGTCTGAGTTTATAGTCCTGGCTTTACAATGAGTGATAAATTCACATTTAATCAATAACTAGACATATTTCTGCACACAGTTCCTCTCCAGGCCTTCCATAAGGCCATCATGTTTGAACTAAAAATACTTAAAAGTTCTGCAAAATTATAGTCCTGGCACACACTGAGTTTCTATGTAAAATCTTGGGGTGCAGTTTCCTTGCTTTGCAACTCTTTCTTTCCCGACTTCCTTTTCCCCACCAGGCTAACAAGTTAAATCCCAAGGCAACTGATGACTCCACGGAGTCCCCAACTTGTTTCCACATACATACTCATCCACAAAGCTGAAGCTTCTGGGAAATGGCTTTAACTATCAGCCTCTGGAACAAGCAAACTGTAAACCTTACACCAGGCTTTTTGAAGACTATACGAATAAGGCTTTTTAGAACAATTACGCTTTAGTTGGAGCAGCACAAAAATGTTAAACTAATAAATTGTTTAACTATTAACTTCTACGGTATTATTGTAAATATAGAACGAATCTTTCTGGCTTAAATGTATTCAGTGCAAGTTAACACATTTGTGCTAAGAAAAGGTAGTATTTATAAGTCTGAGTGATAATTTCTCAGAGGAAAGTTTAAGAAATATGTTCCTAACAGCTAGTGTTGTTTCTTCGTCACAAAAAATGTTTCAACTTTTAAAATTAACTTCTAAACATGTAAAGCTAATAAGATTAGTTCTTTTAAGAACTAACACTGCTGACCAATTGTAGCAAAGTAGTGCTGTCACCTCCAGTAAACACGTTATATTTGCACTTCCACTGCTGTCACATCTGCTTTATTTACTAAGACCGCACAAGTGTTCTCTTGTCTTCTCTCCTACAAGCTCAGTATAAAACTTCAAGCTGTGTTCCCTTGACTCAATACATAATGAACATTAATCACAGTAATACCTTGTTTTCTTCTGTCCAGCTGTAGTTAGAAAGGTTTTCTGCAGATGACATGAAAAGCTTGTACTCAAATTGTCAGTGATATGATAAATTTGGAAACAACTTACAGTTTGTTTTGACAAATGAATGCATGTGAGACTTAAGTTAAAAAAAAAAAAAAAGAAAAAGAAAACCACAGACAAAACAGCCCACCATAGAATAGTTTGCACAGTGATGTGCTGCTACATAATCTGCAGTAGACAGTACAAATTTGAAAGCTACACTCACAACTAACAGTAATTCTGACTGATCTCAAATATCCACTGCAGCATTTCTCTTCTGACTACACAGAAGTCCCTGTTGGAACAAACACTTCTGTGGTGCCAGCATACTAACAAGCTTTGGCAGAGAACATGTGTTCATAATGTAAAATGGACCTGGCACAGACACACAACATGTAAAAAATAGAAATGATTGCTAACTTAAATGTAAAGTTATATAGGACTTTAGCAAGTACTTCTAGTATACTAATCCATGCAAGCTAGTGTTTCACACCAGAGACATCTTTCTAGTCATACAGCAAAGAAAAAAACCAAACTACTCATGCCTCTATCCAGCTTCACAGAACATGCTGTAGAATCCTCTAAAGAAATGAAAATCGCTTTAATTATGCAATGTGTGAATTCTAATACACCAAAAGAAAGAATTTTTTATTCAAGTTCCATTTGCACAGTGGAAAGCTCAAGAAAAATTAAAGATTAAATAATCTAAATCATCGAACAGCAAAGAAACCCAGCATACATACAAGAAATGTTTTCAAATGTACAGAATCATGCCAGATTAAAGTCACCTGATCAAAACAGCTTGCGATGGGCAAAGACCACTTTGTCAAATTTTTTATTTTTTTTCAATTCATATTTGGTTTTAGAAACTCAAATAAATGTTTAATCTTTGCTTAAAAACTTTACCCTTCTTGCTTAAAGTAGGAAGACAAGAATTTAAGTTATTGATGTGCTTCCTGAGAAACAACGCTTGCTGACTCACTCTCTGTATAAGCAAAATTGAATATAAAGTGTGTGCTTAACTTTAGATTAATCTTATTCATAAGCAATAGACAATATCGTAATAGATTTTTTTAAATCCTGACCAAACTCCCAGAAGGCTCTCTTGACAATGAATACCCGAGGAAGTGAAACGCCAAAGAATCATCCACTGGGAGTAACGCATTGTGACTTAGCAAAAGAAAAAGCACCATTCGATCTATAAAGCTGAAGTTAGCATAGCATAAGATCTCCGTAAGGATTAATGATTAAGTAATCAGAGTTAAATCTTGTCTGACACCATCCAAAGTCTAATGAGAAACCAGTCCAGTGATGTTTCCAAAAGCTAACAGGTATCTGAGTTTTGTCTTCTGACTAGCTACTTCTCTTCCTACGGCCCACCATCACATCAGAGTAGTGTTCCACACACTCCCTTGCCCTAAAAGGCCAAAAACAACTAGCCTAAAAGACTATTAGAAGATTGTTATAAGACTGAAATGATAAGCTAATGTTTTATTATTGAGTGTTCAAGCGAAGAAGTAGCGTTCCAGTTCTCAGTTACTCTAATGCTTAGCTGTACAGGGGAAGTTATCACCAGTTGATGGGCTCTAACTTCTTAATGCTGTTGAACTCTGCCTGAAAAGCCTGTCTAACTACACGCAGCTAAAATGAACAAGTCTCAGTAATGCTACCATACTCAGATGAACTTTTATTCTATGAATCCATGTACAATAACTTTACCTTGAAATTGTTTTCTTTTGGTTTTCTTCTCATTATTACATTAAATGTCTCATACACATCTTCTGCTCCATTCTGAATTGTGTTGGTCATGTCTTGTTGATATTGGTTTGGATCCAAAAATACTCTGTATGTTCTGCAATCCCCTTTAAGTCTTGGCTTGGGCTCAGGTCCTGTCCATATTGAAACAAAGAGTTAGATTATAATTTGAAGTAGTGCTAAAAGCAGATTATCATTCAAATAAGTGATCCTTATTCATTTCTGAAACAGAATTTAGGCATAATCATACTAAAGCTCATTTCTGTGTGGCAGTACAATGTTTTTCTTCCACATTCTCATCCCATTTCAAACAGTGTTTTTAAATATAATGTTTTATTCCTAAAAACAAAATGTACTTGATGCATTGTATTCAAAGAACTTGCATCAGATTTTATCAAATTAACCTTTTTCAAGACAACTTCTGAATTTGGCTTGTTTTTACAAGTAGGTAATGAATTCAATGAGCATCACTTAAAAGAGAAAGTAAAGTAAATGATTATGCTAATTAAAAAAAAAAAAAAAAAAAAAAGTCTTTCAAAAAAGTTTTGGTACACCCTACCTTCTTCAATAACACGTCCTTTCTCATCTAACATGCCCTGGATTTCACAGCCTCGGACGTACACCAGGCCAGTCTGCTCAACGAAAGGTCGGCGTCGGTCAAACTTAGTGCCATAAGGTTGCGTGGGACGTACCGCAATCAAAAAACAGACATCATGTTTACGCAGACCTGATTCAGAAAAGGAACATTTAGTGATTTGATAGAATACTATTTTCCATTTCCATTCCTTAAAATACATACAACAGAATCTTTAAAATTTCTTTTAAATTTAAAAGCATTTGTTCAGAGCATAATGCCTTCTGTTATTAAATACACCTTTAACTTAGCAGATACAGAATCATGGGATATTGTTGACTTTTCCACTACTCTTGCACCCTAAAACCTGCTAGGATTCTAGGAGAATTTAGTTCCTTTTTTCATGACAACAAACTTCTGTATTTCAAAACTATTCTGTCCCCAGTAATCTTCTTTAGGTTACACAACCTAAATGTTTTCAACCTTTCCTCAAAAAGCACAAATCTCTTCTTCTTGTTGCTTTCTTTGGGCTTTCTCAAATTGATTTAAATCAATTTTGAAGTGCAGTGTCTAGAACTGGGCACAAAATCCTAAACAAAGTTATTTTAGTCACCTATGTACTAGGGTAGAAGAAGGTCACGCAACCCAGTCATTTGTTTTCCAGGCTATACTCCCGTTTGTAAATCCCAGTATGACTTGGCCAAGTGTTTTTCTTCTTCCCTTAGCAGCAGCATATTGTTGTTGAATCACGTTTGCTTCTGAACCATCATGAACTCAGACTCTTTTCTTTCTGCAGAGTTAATGCCTAACAAGTTATTTCCCCATCATGAATTTGTGCAGTGCATTATTCTTGCCTAAGTTTAGTGTCTTATATTCATCCCTATTGAATTACATCCTATTTTTAAAAGTCCATTTTTCCAATTCACTAACGTCATCTTGAACACTGATCCTTTCCTCCAGCATACCTGCAGATTCTCACAGATCTGTGAAACCTTCAAAATTTACTAAATATATGCTGTATTCCATTACATGATTAACAGAAACTTCGAACAGAATTAAGTAGAGATGATTGCTGAACCTCATTTGAAAGATCCTCTTCGCCTGAGGCAAAAAATTTATTACTTATTGGATATTGTTATCCAACTTAAAGCAGTTTCATCACTGCCTTGTTATGTCAGACAATTCTTCATTTAAGTCCTGATTCAGCAATAGATTTAAATATTACCTAACTTAAAGCATTACTGCTTCAGAAACCACACAGATAGCTCAGGCATTTAAAAGTAGGTGCACTGCTATAAGGATATGTATGTACACACACACACACACACACACACACTCTATAGATTTTTAAATAGGTAAACTAGTGTCATAATAAGGATATCAGCTTCCAGTCTATTTCTGTAAGCTAGCAACCTTCAGGACTGAATGGCAGAGTTTCACCATCATCAATTAAATACCAATACATGAAAGAACAAGTGCATTAAAAATAAATAAATAAATAAATAAAATATTGGAGAGTACGACCATACCAAAGGCAACTAATTTATTTTAAGAACATATGGATAAGATTTCTTGGTGTTAATCCTATTAATTCACTAGATTAATCACAGGATGGAAAGATTTATCTGAGTCATTAAATTATAAAACCTCACCCTAAAGTGCTTAAAAGCATACAGAAACTCTGTTGAATCAGAAGCAGTGTAAGAAATTACATGTTTCATAAGGACTCTCAAATTTGGACTAGAGGAGGACAGATAATAAAGGAATATCACCTGCTATAAACCTGAACACAGTGTTGAAGTATACGAGAAGGCAATGTATTTTCAAAATAATTTAAAAGTGAATGAAAATAAAAAATGATTTATAACAAAGATACTTCCTTATACAGGGACAAACACAAAAAGAAGTGGGAGGTATTGGACAAAACTGTTTAACACCAGTTTCTGTGATGAACTACAGAAAGACGATATACTAAGAGACAGGAAAAGGCTAAGAACAGAACTGCAGAACGTATTCTAAAAAAACTGCAGGTAGCAGGGATTTGTCCAAAGTTCAACACAAATCCTTTAAATGCTCTGAAAACGTGTAAAAAGCTGGATGCGAAATGACATTCAGATCCAAGATCACTTCACTACCATTAAAGCTGATGGTTCATTGATTGAAGACATCTGAAAGTTTACAAAACTTGCTGTCACCTACCTTTGATAAAGTCAACTAATATCTTCCATCTGGTATCAATATTCCTAGCATTACTAATGAGAAACTATGTGAATAGAAATCTACATTCCCAAACTGTATCTGCTTATCTATTTATGACATGTTCCAGCTTTAGCATTTGTGCTATGTGACCTATAATCATACTATGCAACTCTAGCACTTTTAACAGGTTTCCTCTAACAAAAGAGAGGGGAGTGACATTTACTGATAATCCAAGCACAAGTACATGCTTCTAAGCCACTTGCCAACAAGGTCAACCAAAGTTCAGAACCCCAAGCAAAAAAGTATCACCTGAGGATACTTCTAAGAAACACAGTATTTGGTACAGTCAGCATTTCCTGACAACATTCAAACGCACTGAAAATCACTAAAAACCACTGGTTTGAATTAAATCAAAAAATCTGTCTTCACTACTTGTACATGAAACAGATCACACATTCCCCACTACCCTCCCAGTGGGACATTACTAGCATGCACATTAATTTCATATGCTAAATTACCTTTCCATTTTCCATTTAAGAGGTAGAATTTTACAGTTACACACTAAATGACATCTGTGTGAAACAGTACATTCTCTCCCAGTGGAGTGGTAAGTACTTCAATCATCTTAAACTTTATTATAGGAAAGTCTAGTTTTCTTAGATTTGGAATTTGAATAATTTAAACAGCACAATAAAATTGGCAAATCTGCATCTCAGATCTAAAACCTTTCCTACAAACAAAATTACGTAAGAAGGTATTTTGATGAACACCCACTTCAAGAACCTTATTTCACAGAACACAAGTACCTTCCCATTCATCTTTGATGTTATCACGGACATTCAAATTAATTGTGACATCTGCTCGTACTCGCATAGGCCAGTTTTCACCAATATTGGGCTTTGCCACCTCAACCACTGTGAAAGAGACAATGGGTTGCGCCATCCTAGCCCATCCACCAAAGACCACACCTCCATATTCTGATAGCCTAAAGAAAAAAAAAAGTTTTGCTAGATCAGTTCTTTTTTTAAATTGTGAAATAATTTACCTCAGACAGCTCTAAGAAAAAAGTAGAAGTCTTAATTTTACATGCTAGTGAACTAGCTTTGTATCATCTTTCATTTTAGGACTGAGGCATAACATGAACAGACTTACTTTCGCCTTTCAAAAAACGACAGCAACTCATGCTGGCATTATTAAAAAAAATATCAAAGTCAGAGAGAGGTGAAGAAACAGGCAAGATGATAACAAAAAGCAACTACTGAATATAAGAGAGATCATACCAAATGACCCCCTAGAAATCTAAAGAGGCTCAGAATGTAACAGGTGGCAAATTCAAGAATACTCAGTAATACCTCTCATGTAACAGACAAAATGGCCATAAACTTTCCAGATTCCACATAAGTCAGTCGAGGCTCAGTACTTTTAGGGATCTAACTCATCTTTGTCAATACAGCGAAGGTTGTTTGTTAGCACCCAACATAATGTCTTAACATTTCTACAGGGATGCATATCAACACACACCTGCAGAATCACCTCCCAGGAGGGCAGCACCTTATGAAAGAAATTAGTATAAAATATAGTACCTTTATAATCATGTAAAACAGGCTAATTGTTATACATTTAAGTATACACACAACATCAGTTGTACATTTTCAAATGTGCTTTCATTACAATTTAAGTTGAGCTGACTGTTTTGTGTCAGTTAATAAATATTACCATGGTTTCATCCTACTGAGGCTATCTTCAATGTCCTGTCTGATCTCATAAGTAGATTCTAACCGGAAGAGGTTGAAGTTCCTCAGCAGGTAGTCGTGAAGAGTCAGAAACTGTAAATTCAGTTTGGGAAGTGCGAGACAACCTGGGGCAGGGAAGAAGTGTAGGAGATACTGATATGCAGATATGGAGGAGATATTTGACCAATGAACAGAAAGAAGAGTTAGTGTATTGATTCTATATATTAGTAAACACATAAATACATCATTCTACAACTTTCCTTTTATACACACACTTAAAAAAGCAAAAAAAAAAAAAAAAAAAAAAAAAAAAAAAAAAAAAAAAAAAGCATGCACACACTGTTTTCTCCTCTCTCTTCCCCAAATTTTTGATTTAATGTTTAATTAAAGGCGCTTGCAGTCTTTCTGGCAATAACACACCTAACTATTTAAAGACTGAATCCTTTACCATCTACAGGCTACCACCAAACTGGTTTTATACAAATCAAACACGGGACAAAGTAATAGTATCTTGTGAATTCAACGTTTAAGCCAGCAATTAATAAGGATAGAAGACTCATTAACTAATAAAAAACAGTGCACTATTCAATAATTTGCCAATTCCAATCCTTTATGTTTATTAGCAGCCACAAAACCATCAATGTAGACAGAAGTTTTAAGCCAAGAAAGTAATTTTTAATACATAACTTTCCTTAAAAATTTCTGTTACTGATTATAGACTTTTCAGGGAGAAGAATAGGAAGAATGGATTTAACTGATCAAGGAGTATTAACACACCTAGTCAGGTCCCATAACTCCTTAGACAGCTTTAGGATAGTCTTAGATGTGAGCCTGCCACAATAACAATTCATGTATGTTACTCACATAACCTTACTGGACCACTGTTACAGTTTCACACCTATGCTTGAGACCTGTGAAGGGTTAAGGCTTTTATAACGTGCAGCATTATCCTTGAATCCTTTCACTGGTATACAGGCTATAAAACTGGCTTTCACATGCACTGAGATATATTTTCAGTGAAGAAAGGTGATAGAACACAATAATTTGAAAGGCACATGGTGATAAAATACTTTAACACATTTTCCAACACCAAGAAACAAACCTGTCCTGTAAAGCTAGTCATATGCACACAGGGCAGGACCAGAAGCAACACATCTTAGGGCTGCGCAACATTTCTTATCAGAGAGAGATATCCTTCCTCCCCCATTTTTTAAAAGAAAAGAGAAACTATACTTCTATCTTCCTTGGACTGAACTGCTCTTATTTAAATTTCAGATCAAAACAAGTTAGCTGCTTTTGAAAATACAGAAAAAAACCCCAACAACACGAAAACAAAGCGCACGTGCTCTGATGGCCTTTGGAGTAGTATATACTCTTGACCTCAATGTCTAGTTCTACTAGCACTCATCTCCCTTAAAAATCTACAGTATGATTTTTTTTGAAAAAAGGTTGAATTTTCATACGCTTAATAGAGACAAGCCAGAATTAACGACAGACTTCCTACATATAGCCACAGCAAGAATGCTCTATGCTCACTGTATTTTCTCTGAAATTACAATCCTACCCAAAAAAAAAAAAGTGTAGACATTTTTTTTCCTACTGACTGCACAACTTCCTTCTTGGTACCAAGCACTCTTGTAGAGAAACATGAGCCAGAGACAGGAAAGCAGGGCTAGAGAATATATGAAAATTAAAAAAGGAAATTGTAAACTGAGACTGAGAGAAGCAGAATAGAGAATACTTGTAACAGTTTGACAGCAAGAGAAACACCTCACAGGAGCACTATCAATACACAGATAACGATAAAAAGTAAGTTCACATCAGGAGGAGGAAATGTTTCCACCAGCTGTTACTTGCTAAAATTACAGCATTTCACCATTATTAAAACTTATTTAAATCATTAAAACAATTCACAAAAGAGCACAGAAACAGCTGTTGTAACTAACCACTCTCACTTTTTGCCCACAGCAATTATATATATATTATGATGAATATATTTGGCTAATAAAAGACAAAATATGCACACAGTGCATGCTTTCCAATACAGTCAGAATGACAGTATAGCTACTTCAACTTGTATTTAAGAATTAGAATGTTTTATAACATTAAAACAACCAGTGTTAACTGTTCACTGAAGGGGGAAAAAAATTAACAAAAATTAATTTCCCAAAACATTACAATCACCCTGATCCTTTTAGTTTTTTAAGAATAAGCCCTAACAGAAAACTTATTATTCAGAAAAATCTGAACCACCTTTAAATTATTCCCATGATACTGAAATGCACCACTTATATACTTTATCTATTCTTGGTCAGATCTCTAGGTAACATTTACATGACTGTTTGTAAAAAGATCCTTTGTTGTCCATCCCCTCTGCTTTTTCTAAAGAGAACAAATTTCAAAAATATCTCTGTTAGTATTAATACTGTTCACAGAAAAAACATCCAAGAAACTAATTTATGCTAAGCAGCTGAGCTTAAGACTTATAACACATCAACACAAAAAACTCTGAACCAAAAACAGATGGAGGAAAGAACAGAATAGAATACTCACTGCTCAAACCAGAAACATAATTTGTACTATGCTTTGAATATGGATTCATTGATATGCATTGTAACATGGAATTTTCATGTTCCAAATCAAAATTTTCATGCAACAATTTTTAAAAGTACAACAGTCTTAAAAGAACTGGACAAAATACATATGCTGTTTACTGCAAAGTTACAAATTATCTAATTCCTTCAGTTTGCTTTCTTGATTATAAGCACATTGACCAGTTACACTAGGTTCTGAATTTACAGTGCATGTGCTACCTTTCAGTGACTAGGGATATACTCTTGCCCTGAAACAAAAGAGTGAGATAATTAGTGGTAATTTTCTCCTACTACTACTTGGTTTGGTTTTTTTTTTTTTTTTTTTTAAAAAAAAAGTCTTTAAAGTCTTTAAAAAGTCTTTAAAAAGTCTTTCTTGAACTTACTTAAGAGCAAAGCATGCACGACAGCTGTTGCACTGCACCTTTATAACCTGATTCACCTCAGAGTAACTTCCTGTGCAGCAACTGGTGGTAGTAGCATGTCTGTTACCCAGATTAGGAGTAAATAAATGGCTTTGTAGAAATAAAGACTTTGGATTTTTGCTTTTAAATCCACTATTAATTTGCTAACAATTTAAACTCAATGTTCTTGAGTCACAATCTAAACAAGAATCTTGAAGCTGACCTTTCCCTAAAACACTGAAAGATGCTTAATTACTACATATAAGTTCTAAAGACAGAATGAACACAGACATCAGAACTGTTTATTTTTAGCATTTACACTCCAGCACTCAAAGCTGTAAAACCATTCAAAATTCAATTTGAGTGAAATACAAATTCACTGAACCACTAATCATACCTTCTCCAGAATAATACTCAGTTGGGACAATATTTTCATCCCAAATAATCTTCTCCGTGGGATAGAGAGGCATCTGATTGAGCTGCTGAATTTGAGATATTCGTCGCTCGTGACGGGAAACCTAGAGAAGAAAAGATGCATTTAAAACGAACATAAGTCAAAATGGGACTATAAAGCTGTCTTTCATAAACTCATATTAATACACTAGACTGCTGGTGATTATGTACAAATGGTCACTTGCCATTTTCTTTGTTTTAAAAAAGCTTTCTTTTCTATTAATTACAACTGAGCCATCCAGTGACATCAAAAGATTAACAAGTATATAGTCTAAGTAATCAGTCACAGTTCTAGCATCCAATTATTTGCTACCCAACTGACCAAAAATTGCACAAAAGAGCTGAAAATATTCAGTCAAGGCTTAGTAGATAATTGACTTAAAATTTTCCAGTAAACAGATACTCTCTTCAATAGTTAACTGTAACACTGTCCATCCAGCAATAGCTGGTCTTAACTCCTTATCTGGGAGAAGAAAAAATCCAATACTGCAGTATGCTATCTGAACAAATGTTTCCTCAGTGTATCTGTAAATATATTACAAAATAACTAAACCTGAGGAAATTATCTAAACATTTTTAAAGAAAGCAGCAATGGCAAAATAAGTCAACGAAAAGGATCTAAAAAACAGTTATGCTATCCTAATATTGATATCAATTTAGAAGCCTACAGTAATGTTGCTATATTCTGAATATCTGAAAAGAAAACATTATGTGCAAAGGGGATTTAAAATAGCCTTTAGGACCCAAACAGACTCTGAATAGCTAGCTCTGTGTTAGCAATACTTTAAAACAGAAAAAAACAGGTAACTACATATACAGCAACAATTTTTCCAGACGGTCTCAAACACTGCTGCTGGGATTCTGCTGATCAACACTTACAGTTACCTCACACATACACACAGTAGCTTCTCAGGGATGCTACATTTATAAATCAACAGTTTCAAATAGCTAATTTATCATTTGATTTTAAACGCTACCTTAGAATTCAAACTACTGCCCTAACACTGCTGTGGCTCACAAGTGGTCCAACAAAAGGTCCTAACTGGGTATTTTACTACACTATAGTTGCTAAACTAAGCTGTGATCTTGAGTTTGCAGAAGAAAAAATACAAGCAATATTAATTATGGTTTTACCAGCAACTCCAGCAGAAACTCCTTTTCATAGCTTGTGTCTACTCCCTCAGGAAGAGGTGGTAGTAAGCAAAGGTATGATGCCACCTGGTGGAGCATATTTGAGCTGCACAGTAGAAGGAAAAACAGACTGTCAACTTTTATACCGAACCCAAAGAAAGAGAGGTCATGGGTAACATTTTTATTTTAAAAGTACAATTACGAATTTCATCAAAGAGCAACAATTCAAGTCCAGTATTTTAAGCAAAGTTTGAAACAATTACTTAAAATATTTCTTTCTGGAAAGAGTTACAAAGTGCTCTAGGGAATGAACTGTTCCATGGGCCAAGTGTGTTCAGCTATAGCTCTCAGCTGAGCCACTCATCCACAGAAACCACACAAAGGTGTGTAAGTTTTTGTTTTAGGACTTGAATCTGTAAACAGAACTAGAGACTGGGTGCTTCCTTCCCTCGCAGAGCACACCTTGCCTCTGTCAAAATATGGACTATTACCCTATTAATCACAGCATCACAATAAAGTACAATCAATACTGTACAGTCAATACAGTAGTACAGATATATGATTTCTGTTATAGATTGGTAGATAGCAAGAAATAAAACATTTTTAGAAAGTTTTAAGGTTAATGACTATAAGGTAATTACTGCTGAAATTACTTCAAGCAGCTAGCTACTTTCCAGAAAATCAATGCTTTCTCACATTCATTAGAAAAAAGGAAAATAATGATTTTTTTTTTTTTTTTTTTTTAAGATTGGAATTAGACTGTTCACTACTAGTTTCTCCCAGTGGATCCAAGCTCTCTCTTTTTCCATATTTCAACAGACAAAGACACAAAAAAGAATAAATATGAACTGGTCTTAATGGCATGAGAAGTCAGAAACAAAAAGGTTAGAAATTTGTTAAATTAAAACACAGTGAAACAAAAAATTTCAGTTTTATGTTAAATTTCGCTTTGATGACTTACCTGAGGGGTCCAAATAACTTCACCAGTGAATCACGAGCATCTACTGCAGCTACATTTGAGAGTGCAAAGTCATATAACTCTGGGAAATGTGCAAATGCTGCTCTCTAGAAAACATCCACCCCAAAAAAATTAATTTAAGTATATTAATGAAAAAATTTAATAACAATCTAAACATTTACACATGAGCACAGGTTCCTCTGATTCACAGCACATAGCATCCTGTGGACACAACCAGAATAGAAATAAAAGCTAGAAGTGAAATCTCCGTTTTTCTTAGTTAGCACTACCTATTTATGACTCCTGTGCTTCAGACACATGTTATTTTTCTGAAATACCTCCCATCAGCATTTGCTATTTTTATCATTAAAACAAAAATGTAAGAGGACAGACATGTAACCTTGCAGACAACTAAGAATAAAAAGGAACAAGATTTACTTACCAAGATTCCTTGAATTTTGTTGTTAAAATTGATGTGAAAAATTTTGAAAAAGTGTAGCTATATCTTTATATGACTACAGGTGATACCAGACCTTGATTCTGTCTCCTTACGTACGAGGACTACTGCTACTGTACGTGTATACCGATTTTGAAGAAATGGTGCCACCTACTGCATAACCGTAAATTAAATCTTTATCGCACTTATTTTTCCCTTGACTAGATTTAGTGGGAGCAGCCCATCTTGAATTAAAATGACAACATCAAACCAAATGGGTTTTATTTTGCTAGGGCAGATTACAGGGCTACTGATCCTGACTGTCACTTTATTAGGTCCTCTATATTGGCTATTTATTTTTACTTTATCCACATACATAACATGAAGTATTAATGAAGTCTTCAATACAGTTTAGAAAAGTCAAGTTAAAACTATTCCTGTAACTCAACAGGAAAAATGATGGGTTTGCTTTTGGAAATAACTTAACCCACATTCTAGCTGCAGATTAGGTTAAAAGAAAGCAAAACTACACCCCTTCTCTCCCCTGAACTCTTCAATGTCTGCCTACCTGTAAAGATGTAATTCTGTCATAGTGAATTGTTGTCATCTCATTCTCTGTCAAAGCATTTCCAGTCTGATCATTGATTTCGAAGCCAGTGTAGAATTTAAGCATATCTAAAAGCTGAGACATCATGCATATAAATTAGTGGATCCAGAGTCAGACAGACACCCTACTGCAAACAAAAACCCAATTCAACAGGAAAAGTCTGGGCATCATGCACAAAGAACAGCTCCTCAAAGCACTCAAAGAAACAGGCTAAAGAGTTGTATCTGTGTTTTATTTTTGGTTGATGCACAGAACAATTTTGTTTAGAAATCTCATCTAGAATTCAAAGAGATCATATCACAGCCCACAACCAGAGCAGTTTCTTTCAGATAGCAAGACTTGAAACTGAAATAACTACACTGCTTAGATAACCTAGACAGGAGTTCGCAAGGACACTGAACCAAACTTACAGCTCGCTGCTAGCAAAAGGGAGAGGTCTTGCTCCCTCCTGCCCTCTCATGTGCCACCTCTGGAATTCTTCCTACCTTTCCATGAAGTTATTTAACTCAGAAAAGGAAGAAAACTATTCAGATGTATTGCTGCCTTTGTGTTCCATCAATACCGATCCCTGGAGAGATTCAAAAAGTACCAGAGATGGGAGACAGTAAGTAACAGGAACAAGCAGCTGGGAAGCAGGAATGGGAAGAGACTTTCAGGTCCTGCCATAAAACCAACTTACTGTCTATGACTGAGTAAGCTAAAGGACAGTAATGAAAAACAGCTGCATTGTAGAACAGTCTGAGGTCAAAATGAGGGAGGGAGAAAATGCATCAGTGACATGACTTCTGCTATATGTGGGGTAGAGCATGCCACTGACATTTTGCATTGTTTTCTGGATTGCATTTTTATAACCTGTTCAAAAACAGAGCCAGAAACAAAAAAGCAGACTCACGCACAGGCACGAAAAGACTACTGTCTTAAGAATTTAAATAAATGAGTAGTTTGCTTCCATCAAATGTTAATAAAAGCTTTCTTCTTAATAACAAAACATAAAACACAACAATGGCAACATTCAGAGTCACACGAGAGTGAAAAAGTATTTTCAACAACTTTGAATCTCACCTGGCAGAAGAGGTGACCCTCCTTTTCTCTCTTGGCAAGACTAGACAGGTAACAGTGAACAACAAGGTGGGAGTCATCTAACACTGTATTAAACCAGCGCCGTGTGGGAAGCAAGGCCTGGGATAAACAACCTCACATTAGTACAAGCAATTCTTCAAAATCTTGGAAAAATATGAGAAATCAGGATTTCTATTTCAAGAAGGCAGATCAAGACAGATTGCTGCAAGTTATCCAATACCCTCAGAGAGGTCCTCATACTAAAGCAGCATTTACCTGTGCAAGGACATGATGCTATGCAGACAGGTCACTGTGACCACAGCCTTTATAGTACTGGGAATATAGCACAAACTTGTCATTATTAAGATCGTACTCTGCTAGTAACGAAAGTAGTAAATTAAATAAAGCAACTGTTCTACGATTAAGCATATACCTATTATGTGCGCTACAAGGTATGTCAAACTGCTGCAATATTGTTTTAAATGTATGTGTTCCTACACTCATTTCATTCATTTTAAACTTGTCTTTCTCATGACAGAGAACAGTGTCTTTCTTCTAACTATGGTATGGTATCTTTATTCTTTTTAAGACACTCAGAGTAGATTTCAGAAATTTTCAAATCTGAATTATAAACCTATAAAAGTTTTTTAAACAAAACCAAAAAAACCCCCCAACAAACTTACACCACTTCATGTTTATGTAAACAGTTTAAGCTCCTACGTGTGGAAACTGTTTAACAGCACACAGCAGTACATCTTAACAGTTCATGAGAAAAGTGAAGCTAGTTGTTCTCAATGGAAACTACAGATTGAATTTAGAAAGCCAAAAAGCATTAACATGGTGCTAAGATCTAAGACCAAAAAAAAAGGTGTCTGTAGTAGAGAATGTTAGTTGCCACGCATAATCATTACAAAAAAAATGAACTCAAAGAGTACAAGAGCTTTCCTTGAAGTCATTCCTTTCAAATGATCAAATTAATTAGTTTTGATTGCAGTGTATATAATTTAACACGAATCAGAAATATTCTGAATAAAAGGCCTCAACATGTGTAAAAATAACCCATTAACACAAAACATTGAGGCAGAAAGACTTGGTTTTATAGCTAGTTTTCCCACTTGCTTGTTCCAGTCATTACAACAAGCTTCATAAACTCCAAATTCTAATCCTGTAATACCTAGTGAGAACTGATACTAAATGTACTGTCTTTAAGCATACTTTCTGACATTCAAATTATCAATTTAACACCAAATATATCTTTTCTCTTATAAGGAGCATATTATGTCCATAAGACAAGGAGCTCTAATTTAAAGAATCCTTTCTACTACTATTACAACCACACACTATTCAAGGGATTTAGCAAAGGACAGTTAGCCTGCATGAGTTCAAGAACAAGCTATTTTAAATCCCCTGTACTTACTGTTGCACTAAATTCTGTTCTATTTCAGCTTATTAAGCTGAAATAATTTAAAATAAACTGCTACTCATGAGAGAAATTATTAATTAATGTCTGTTCTTTTTTTAATTCTGGTGCTGTGAAGTTTAAAACTGTCCCATTTTCTCAGTACCTGAATGTAAATCTCACAAAATCTCACTTGGCCTCCTCATTATTCTGTAACAAACCTAGATCACCAGAACCGTCCTTTTTAAATAATGAAATAACTAGAAATAGTTTGGACTTAAGAATGACTTATGCCTCCTGAGGCTATAACCCACAACACAAAAAATACTTTAAGTGGTCTATTATGCATTAGGAGCAATACTACCAGATTAATCCAAATGGATTAAAACTTTACATATTCTCATTAATTGCCAGAATTATTACTACTACTCTCACCAACAAAATCTTCCTCATTGAGCAATTTATGATCACAGCTTTCACTAGTAGTTTATCTGACTTATAAACATTACTACTCAGTTCCCAAAGTGTCTCTATGGCTATAATCTTCTATTTAGAAATAGAAAATCAGTATTAAATGACAATATACATAACTGCAACATAACCACCTGCTACCTGGAATAAAATTGCAACAGTGCGAATAATACTTGATGCATGTAAAACAGAACAGACCTAGAAACAGGTTATAAATAATTTTGCAACTTACCTCAAGATCTATCATGAGTTCAATGAACCTCTCACAATAGTGAACTTTGTCCATAGAAATAGGACCTAGAAAGAAATTAAAAACAAACAAACTAGCAAACTGCAACTGATCCACACCACACTATATTTGTATTTGAACTGTTCTTAAAAAATAAAATAAATGCTGCTAATAGATCAGAATTAGCTTTAATAAGATTAGAAAATTTACTAGCACACTTTTCTCTTATTCTGAAATAATTCTTTCCTTAATTCCAAACCAGAAGATTTTTGTATGCAAGACAGTAATGGAATTAGACTTTCAGAAATGATTTTATTCACTCTGAAACAGACAACCAATCTAACATAAAAGGTTGGCTTCAACAAAACACCAATGGCCTGCTATCCGTGAATGCTAAGTTTCTTAAAAACATTTCACTCTGGGCACCCAAAAACATCTGTTCACTTTTGTGTATACCTTGGCTGTAGCTTTTAAAAGGCCTCTGCAATATTTAAAAGTGATTAAAGGTGAATCAGGTGGACCAATTTATTTTGCATTCTAACGGACTGGCTGTGTGCATGGTCAGGTAAAGTGTGATAACTTTAAACCACTGTAAGCTCATAAAAAGCTCTCCTTGCTCCACTCTTCGGTTAAAATAGCTGAGGTATGTATATAGCAAGTGTGGTCAATAGATGCTGAGTCGTCCCCCCCCAACACCACTGGACCTCCTAGGATTGTTAATGTATCTTCTTGTAAAACTGGCCTTGCATAACTGGGAAGGTGGAGGTAGGTATCCATTTTGAGGAAGTCACAACACACAGAATCTCCCCTTACAACTCAAGTAAGAGCTAAAGCTTGCTAAGAGTTTAAGAGCAAAAACAGAACTCCAGAAAGTGATTTCACCCGAACAATAGTGCACTGGTAGCATAATGTTTTTTTCCAAAAGGCTAACACCCTCCTGTACAAACACTTTTCCTGTCTAAATCAGGCAAGCATATAATTTTCCTGTCACAATGACGTATAAATAAAGAGCAGTCAAATCTTACAGAATTTCACTTTAAGGTTTTGTTCTTACCGTAATTCAACAGTACAGATATAAATGCATATCATAAGGCTATATTCTAACACCTGTTCAACAAAGCATCTAAACGTGCATTGAAATGCTTTAATGCTGTAAGAAAGGTGTAAGCAGATTATAATGAATATCGCTATTCAATTTTTTTTATTATTATTATTATTTTTTTTTTTTTTTAAGTCTGCAACTGAACAGAAGCAAAGGAGTTTTAAAGCAACCTTCTGCTATTTCAGTTTTAAAGCATATACAGACTTAAGTCCTAACTTTGACATCAGATCCATGGAAACAGACTTTCGCTAAAACCCCATTCAAATCATGTCTCCCACTCCAGGTTAGTATCCTAAGGAATAGTGCTTCCTCAACAAAAAAGAATTTACGCCATTAAAAAGACACAACAAAATAACATAAGCACCAGTTACCTGAGACAGGTATTGATTTTAGCACAGAAATGAATTTCTGAATAAGCTGTGAAAGAAATCTTCTCTCCTGATATGCTCTAAAATCAGATATATGACAAAAGAATTAATATCAATTAAAAGCAGACTAGAATTTTATCCTATCTTTTACTAGTACAAAGTTAACTGCATTAGAATTTATGCAAAGACAATCATTTGCTTTGAGGCCATACCTAAACTGTTTAGATCGTAATTTGCTCTTACCACTAAAGCAATCAGACTAGCATAGTCTACATTTTTAAATCACACACAGCACAAAGCTGACTACCCATGCTTCCATACAGTCAAAGAGAAGTATGCTACCTCTTACACCTTACCCACATAGCAGCACAAAAGTACTTGGAACAACTAACTTTAGTAAGACATACACAAGTTTATTCAAATAATGTATTAGCTATCTGCACACGAGTTAAACTTTTGGTAAAGGTCATGAAAAAAAATGCATGAGTAGCTATATAAACATTCTCCTGTGGCTTTCATCCTATAGCTTTAATATTGAGTATCATGAATTCACCAATCAAATAAAACATTAAGTTTTATCATAGTATTTTGCATAGACTCTTGGAAAGCAAAAGAGTTTCCATGAGACCACACACGATCAATCCCTCATTTGCCATTTTTAAGTTTGTTTTTTTTCAATAATACTTATTAATCATAAATTAAGCTTAGCTAAATTATAATGAATGCATGGAGTGCTTTTGATTTAACAGGAAAAGATTTTTCTGTAACGTACTGCATTCTTGTTTTCTCCTCCATTTTTTCATCATTTTTCTTTATTAGATTCCAGAATTTTCTTAGCTTTGGTGTCTTTTTCAGCTCTTGTTCCAGACGTTTCTGAAAAGGTAAAAATGTTATTCAGTCATTAAGAAACTTTGTTTCCACATGAGATGAAAGTGTAATCCAGTTTCCTTATTAAAAAAAGGAAAAATATATAACAACCTTAAATAAAGCTTTCTCAGACTAATCTCAACAGATAGCACTGTAGAACAAGAATGTAATACTGCTAGAGAGTACTCAAATATTCATTAGCCATAGCTAGATGGTCTACTGAGTTATTGGAACACTACTGTATTTCAAAATTAAACTTTTTAATGTAACAAATTTTAGAACACTTCAGCAATAAAGACACCTGGACTTTTAAAAACTTTTATATCTTTCAGCAGTTTAATAGAAACTCTATGGTTATGAAAGTAGTTACTTTTATATGGGTACTTTCCATTAAGTGGAAAGTGGAAATCCATTAAGTGATATGGAAAAACACGACATGAAATTTCACCCTATTTTTCTGCATTCATTCACAAAATGGCTCATGTGAACAAATGACATCAAATAATTTCTCCTGGAACTGAGGAAAAGATATTATCATACAGCCATAACTAGATCAAACTTATAAGAAAAAGTGAATTGCTTTGTATGAGGATCTGGAAAAATAGGCATAGAAGGAATTTATACAATTAAAGATTATATTCTTTTTAGCAATAACAAGCAGAAACAATATAAAAAAAACTCTAAGATATCTCATTTCACATTGCATCAACTCTACAAAATACACTTATGCCTTAAATTTGTATGTCTTCAATATACATATTCAAATTGTATGTAAAATGTTTTTAAAATTCAATTTATGGTATATTACATATAAATAACCATAATAAGAATCAAGTTGCATAGTTTCTTAAAGTGAGCAAACATCAGAATTAAGGTCATCCTTATTTCGATTAGGAAAGAGTATGCTGTGTGGTAAGGTAATGTAAACTACATCACCAAAAAGCATACAAAGGAATCGGAGCAACTGTACTCCGACATTTCTTAGTTTCAGTATGCTTAGACGTTGAAACCTCATTTCTTTCTTATGACCTAGATTTTAAGTCAAAGGAAATTAAAAATTGAATCTCCAGCACATGGAAACATACTGACTTGCACGTAGGCCTAACGCTGGGAAAAAATTTTCTGCCACAGGAAAGTTTCTGCTAACAAACAAAAGAGATTTATCTAGTAGGCTCACCCTAGAAATGATGACAAAATGAACTGTTTGTCACTCAGAGGCAGGGATTTTTGCACATAGAACAAGTACTGACATTTGATAATTCCAAATTCTAGTTCTGAGAAATGCTTATAGAAGTCACCGGTGCACCCAGCTCATTCTCACTCCCTCAGTCCCACCATATCAATCATTCTCAGCTGGCTTTTCTGTATTCCTCCCTTTCCTATTCCAGTGTTTTCCATTTCCACATAAGCTCTATTTCCAAGTCCCTGTGGTCCTGTAGCCTTGTCTATAAGTTACAAGCTTGGAGGAGCTATAAACAAAGCTAACGGGAAAACTTAAAACAACTGCAAATGAACAGGAATACAATTACACAGAAATTCACAACAAACTAAAAGGAGAATTTTACCAAGCACACAAAAATAGAAGCTCTTAGCAATGCAGGGAGCATATTAGCCTTCCCTAACAGCACAATTCACATTCCAAGTCTCACATATTGCCAAGATGATTGTTTGCCCATTTACAGTGTTATGCTTACAGGTTGTAGAGCCATCCACATCGGTAAGGAAATGAGCTGCTGCACCTGACCTCTGATCAAATCCACTTCCTGTTAGAAAGTTAGAGAGAAAGGTAACTTTCAAATATCTTTTCTCATGTGCCTGTCTTGCAAGTGTATTTTTTACAAAATAGATCAATGTGAATTACCCTATGAAAGGATATTTACATTGCTTTATTAGATTTCACAGATTTTCTAACAGGAAAATGCACGATACTGCTACCTGGTAACTCAAACTGCTGACGACTTTCCCATTTTGGGTTCCTTTCATGGATTCTGTCAGTCCTTAATACTTTGTCTGAGGTACCATTCATATAAGTGTTTTAGCAGAGAAACTGATGAGAACCAACATTACCTCTTCAGTCATTTCTCATTCTCACACTAAATGTTCTTACTCTTTTTTCTGTGTTCATTTTTACTCTGTCCTTTCTCTCTTGCTCTTCATTTATCAAGTTTCTCCACACAATCTATGGCCTTCCTATTATCTGAAATAATTCTGTTTTTCTATCTAATCCACCTACTGTCAACTGTTGTTTCAAATCTCCAACTCTGCCTAGGATCTCTGGCCATGAAGTTTCTTTCCTTCCTAATCTACTGAAAAACTTACACTAACATCCTAAGTATCACTTCATGGACAAATACTTCATCCTCAGCATTTTAAAACTTCACATGTTAATGCTCCTTATTTAAAACACTATTGTGACTATTCTCTTCCACATTTCACCAGTGAGTGTGGCTTCTAATAGCAGTTTGCTTTTACAAGGACTGTTATACTGGCTTCTGTATTGCATTATATAAGAAATGTGTTCTGCATGCAGGATTCCATAAAGCCACTATCAAACCTTCCTTTAAAATGAAGATCCATTGTACCATGACCACTATAGAAAATAATTCAATAACAACTCAGTAATAATAACCATACATAAGGTTCAGGTTGATTACTGGCTTCCAGAGTAATCGCTAATTGTTAAAATAAATCATATACTTTCATGATCTTTTTTTTGCAAGAAACTATTTTGTTCTTTATTTGTGCTGACCCTGATTTTAACTGATACATTCTGTGTGCTGCATAAAGGAAAAGCTCACTGTTAAGACAAGTAACAAAGCAAAGTTTCATATATCAGATACTTGTAAGTTATTTTCCAGACTTGCAAATCATGATCTACACTACGTTCAGTTTTTATCAAAGACTAAGAACGCACGACCTGGTCCAATGACTTCTTAGAACCAACTCAAAAGAAATGCAGAGAGATGTACTATCTAAACCTGGTTTTAAAAGTGAAACAACTACTGTCTCTCTCTCAATATTTAATGAAAATCATTTCATGCAATTTTCCAACCAAACTTGAAGAGCACAGTAGCAAGTATTCTGCTTTTAAGTGTAATATACTATCTTAATATAAATCTGAATATATGGCTTTAAATTGCACCTAGAAGCAAGTGTTGTTCCCTCCATTTCGAGTCTCTCACTTTTATGACCTTGTACCAGAGCAAAGCAAATGTGGTGACAGACACAACGCAAGAGTCAAAAAGAGGGGTAAAAGCCTTCTGCTACAAAATTCTTCTGAAAATTTGAAATTTTTTTGGTCTTTGGTTTCCTAAGAACAAGTTAATCAAACTACACACAGAACTGCACAGCCACTCTATCTTGAACATACCAAACTATTGAAGCAGTGATCAAGGAAAAGTAGGAGGACTGTCTGTTCATGTAGAGAGAATTCACTGTCATTTTCAACCAGCGATGCTTCCAGTATGCATTTGAAAAAGAAGGGAAAGTGTTCAGGCTTTTTTTTGAATGTCTAGGAATAGAAGAGGAAATTAATTTTGAGTCAAGCTGATAAAAATTATTTCAGTCTTCATTCATATAACATAGCTTAAGAACTTTAAATCCATTTAGATCTCAAAAAGGAGGAACTTTTTCATCTCTCTATTGTTTATCTTGGTCAGACAGCATAAACAAAACAAAGACTAAATATTCTCCTGACCAGGGATCTGCACATTATGGGAGAGCTCCTAGTAGAGTACTTCATTCTGCTTAGCCTCTAACACAGGTGACACACAGAAGAAATGGAACAAGAAGCACAAGTGGAGTGCACTGTGCTGTGGGAATGCTCAACTGGTGATCCCACAGAATTCCTGCAAGATGACACAGGTTAGAACAATTCCCCTAGACCCAAAAAATCAGGAAGCCTGGCAGATTTTGGACAAAATTATAGTGACTGTTCAATAACTGACAAAAGTGAGCAGGTAGAAACATCAGACATTAATTACAATTGTGGAACTCCCCCTTCAGCTATCTCAGCCAGAAAAAAAACATGGAGAATAACCACAGAGATAAAGCTATTTCACTACAAGGGCAGCCACCTGTCAAACACAAGATTTAGCTAAGCTGCTTCAAAGGTAACACGTACCTGTCATTTTGCTTCTAGTACCTACGTCATAACAAAAAAGCTGCAGAGATCTGTTCAGAAGATCACATGTACAAGTTACTAATCCTTTTTACTTTGCCACTACTGAAGCAATGGCAGTATTATCAGAGTAATCGATGCTTCTGAAGTAACGCTCATACAGAATTTCTACCTAGCCCATGTTGTAGAGCCTGTGAGAATTGGGCTGTTTGTAGAAACACTAAATTATTTTTAAACCTACTGTTAAATAAAACAATACACATAGAAGCCACATAAGACATTATTTTAGTATGAAATTTCATACAAGAAAGCTACAAAGTCACTCTTGCAGGTTTAAAGCAAGACACTATCAGATAAATAAAACATTAGACTTCCAGTGATACCTTCTTTCTTCCACAGATGTAATTTATTTTTTCAATTATTCCAGCAAAATAATGTCTCTCCAAATGCCAGACTTGCCAAGTGCCAAGAAAAGCAAATGCTGCTGATATGTAAGGGCATCACAGCAGAACAAAGGATTCACGCACCAAAAGGAATCAGGTGATCTTTCATCTGACCATTGCTTCCTCAGAAAAGAACATACTATTATTTAAAACACCATGGCAGAAATTCCAGCCAAGGTACCATTCACTTTTAACACTACAAGCTTTGCTACCTTCTGTCAGTTTAAGCGAGCATACTGCAAAAGCTGCAACTTGTGGATCAAAGTCAATTCTAGCTGTAATTGAAATTGGTTACCTCCCATGCAGGGACATTCTCTCTGAACTTCTCATTCACCATACAGCAGATTGACATTAAATATGCCTTACTGGACACCTCTGGAGAATAATTCATCCATAGGTAATTTTCAAGGTACTGGCTGTGAAGAGACAAAGAATATTTCATTAGTTTCTGCCACCCACATCATCTGTCACGCATTGGAAAAAGCAGTTATCCACAGGGTTTTCTTCCTCCTCCTCCTTAAATCCATCTTCATGATTTGTGAGTAGTTCCTGAAGTTACCTCTCATCTAGGTCACTGCAGCAAAACTTGTTAATGGCTGACTCAGATAACTGCTACGAGACAGATGAGTTTCTCATTAGGAAGACACACTGATCAGAAGGTTTTCACACGTAACAGGCAGACACAGTTCAGTACAAAGTCAGAACATGAATACATGTTGATTTTCCAGGAAGAAGAAAAACTTGTATGAAGAACGTCACATGCAGCATTTCCTTGTATAAGATGCAAATGTCAACTTTCTTAAGAGAAAATTTACAGCATACTATTTTACAGTATTTACATTATTACATACACTTTATTACAGAAAACTAAGAATCACTTAGAGAGATTTTATGCTTACAATCTTCATATAAAAGCAATAAAAATATTATCTCATAGCATAACTAAAAAGAAGCATTTATTATTAGGGGAGTGATTAAGTGATTTCAACAAGGCGAAAAGAAAAAAAGAAGAAGAAGAAAAAAAAAAGAATACTGTCCTTGACTGAGCAATGGATGTTCAAATCTCCTGCTCACCTGTGACTTCATAGGCAACTAAACTCAGGGAACAACTAGACTGGGAAACTGCAGCTTCCCAGCAATGAGAATTTTTTTCTTCATTAATATGACACTTTTTCATAGAAGAAAACTCTAATTTTAGAGTGCAGAGATGAGAGGAAATTTGGAGTGTCTCCATCCTTTAACGTCTTCTTGAACTACGCAGGATAGTTACTACTGAAGAGGCAATACATAAATCCATGATCTACAACGATGCACTTATGCCTTGTGCTAATTTAACATTTAACATCTTGCTGCCACCAGAAAGAGGAAGGTCCTGCTCCTTCCTAAAACTGAGGCTGCCCAGTCATTCTTCCCTCTTGACACTAGCTCTAACATTTGTTTGACTCCTCAAGAGCCAACTCAGTTTTCTAACATGGCTAAAATACCTATTTACTTTTTCCACAGCTTATTTTTCTGATACCTTGCAATAAGCTAGTTCGATCCTTTCAGGTAAGGTAAGTACCACAGACAGCAAAAGTAAGACAGTGAGAACAAGGCTGTAATCAGGAGCAAAGGACTCAGTAAGAGGCAGACACCCATTTCCAGGACCTCAGCCAGAATGTGTAGCTTCAGGTGGAGCTGAGGGAGTTTCACAGGTATGTATACAAAATGGAACACACAATACTTCCCAAGAGCTTACAGAACTGGGGAGAGCGCTTGGATCTTCAACAGGAGGGTAGGGGGGGAAAAAAAAAATCCCCAAAACTTTATACTTCATTTCACCCAAGAACTGAAACTTCAATACATTTTAATAATCTTATGCCCCCCCAAGTGAGCATAAAAGTACATGAGCTCTAATGAAATCTAAAGAATAGGGCAGGATCTCATGCGTGTGAAGATAGGAGAGTTTGAGACTGCAATAGGAACAGAGGGGGAAAAGAAAATGACTTACAGGACATATGGCAGTAGATGGGGCTATATACCAAAAAGTACTAGTTACATTCAATGCTGATACCATGAAGAAAGGATGTTCACAGAAAAGATTAAAATGCTAACCACACATTATTTCTCTGTATTGATATAAATTCCAGGACAGTCGTGCTATCAGCATGCCGCTTATTTGTGTCAAACTGTACTTTACATTCTCCCTTCCACCTTTTCCAATACTAAAGTATGAAAATATCAGTGTCACAAATGAAATACTTAAATGCTAAGTTTCTCCTACTTTTCAAATTAGTGGAACTACTTAAATATTTCAGCCTTTACAAAGAAAGAATCCATCCCAGCCAAATACCATCTTATTATATCTGCCCATAAGATTTGAGATAAAACTGAGCCAAATAAAATACTAATTATTGTGTTTGTAAATATGTAAATATTGCAAATATGTATTTTCTACAATTTTACATGTGCTTTATGATAAGTTCTTCCAGAAAAGTTTGAAGAAGTTGTAAGATACTTCGAAACAGATTTCCATTTCTTTTCTGGTGAAGAAAATTATAGTGATGCTGTTGCAGCAAAATTCTTTTTTTCTCCTTGCAGTAAGAGACTTAATATGAAAACATCCACTGACTTCAGTAAGTTCTGACTTCAGGCTTAATGATGCATCCTGAATTATGGATCCAAGTTTATCACCTGTTTCAGGCATATTAGGTTGTTCTTTGGTGCTGGGAATTCATTTACATTAGAAATTTAGTGGCACAAAGCAAGACCTTCAGAATGTTGTTATGCTTATGAAATTATTCCTTCCTCAAAGTAAGCTCTCCTCACCAAATTTCCCTAGGTACAAAATTTGAGGCTTTAGTATGTAGGAATGCACGAGTACACCACCTTCAAATTGATTCACTGTTCCGCACTCGTTTCTTATGTTTATTTTCACCTGTTGTGACAGAAAAATAACTTAAAATTTCACTCCAAATAGCTTACCTGAATTCAAGAAGCATTATCTTTCTAATAGCAAACCTAAAGAGGGGGGGGAGAAAAAAAAATCAGTTACCACAGAAAAAGAAAGCCTCTACATCTATCTTAGCTACATGGAAAATGGCTACCTTTTCCTTTATTCTGTTATATAATGAAACCTGTACCATTCATCTAGAAGGTTTTTTTTTTTCCCATACATTTTTATGCAAGAGCAAACACTTGAATGCAGAAGCAACTGGTGTAACTTCCACACTATAGAAGCTAGAAGTTCCTGTGTGTTCATTAAGCAATCAACAAGTTCACATAAATGAATCCATACAGATCTTTTAAGTATGAAGATACCACTTCCAACAGTCTTTAAGTCATAAATAAGCTGAGAGAGTGTTCTGGGAAAACTATGACTAGACACTTAATTGGTTCCCACATACTGGCTTATTACATAATGGTATCACTTCTTAGTCACTGCAAATGGAAGTTTGCTCTGATCCTGTATGGCAATTCTCAGATTACTTTCACAAAACGGTCATAAACTGAATTCTCTCCAGAGCCGAAACTTCCCCTGAAGAACTCCAAAGATAAACAGCTATGACTACAACTCTCTTCTCTGTATAGCAGCTGTAGGATACAGTTTATCTTGATTTTTTGTCTCCTTTTTCTAACACTGTAATTGAATGGAATGAGACTTGAGCAAAAAGCTAGGAGCGGCACACTCCTTAACTGATCTTTTCTATATTACCTTGGCGGCAAAAGAAGGGCCCAGCCTCTTCCTATGATCATGGTGACACAGTAACAGTTTAAGGAACCAAACAATTACATCCAACCCTCATATTTAAGAATAATGAGTTCATGCACTTCCTTTTGCCCCACTTTGTCTTTGAAATGACATATCACCGATTAAATGGCTCAAATGCACTTGAGTCATTTTCATCTGCTTTCACCATCTTAGTGTATTTTTAAGGAGTTCAATAAACCTTTAAAACCCACTTCAGTACAGATAACGTTGGAATACTTGTCTCTTAGTGACGTACTTACTTTGACCTGACAATTTCTTTTGCGTATACATCTTCAATAACCTATGGGAAAGAATATTTCAAAAAGAATTTTAAGAAGCTTACATATTTCATGAAATGATTAAAAATACATTCAAGTATTCTATGCACTCAAAGTTACTCTGAATTAGCTACTCTCTGCTTAATGCTATTTGGTCAAAAATGTCATAACAGATGTGTCTCAGCTCTGAGGAGACCAAAAACTCCACAGACACTTTCACTAAAAAAATTAATCAGCTAAGGGGAATAAAAACACACAATAAGACCTTCATTGAAGTTATTCAGAAGGAACAGCCTACATCTCACTGAAATTTAATACACAAATCAGATATGCAGACCTTTTTATTGTTAATCTTCGGTTAATTGCTGAATTTAAAGAATAGTCTTGAAGATTCAAGTTTGTATCACCCCAGTCATCAGTCGCCACTGTTTCTTGTAATTGACCAAATCCAGACTGTTCTATCTAGTTTTTCCAATAGGACTGAAAAAACTGCAGACAATTTATCTGCACTATCTGTTGCAACAGTCACACTCTGAGATCACATGTGCAGTCAGAGTTGTAATCTAGCTGCTCATCTACATTCTAGTTCTAACAATCACAGACACAAATATTACCACAAATACTATAAAGAAAGTAGATAAACTGAGGCAAGATAGGGAGGTTTAGCCAAATATCCACAAGGGAATGAAAACTAACATTTGAGAAGTCTGCACTACAGAAAACCAACAGAGAACCAAAACTATTAGGCCAAATTTTAAACATTCAGAACGAATGGTAACCAGAAGAACACCATTCGAGTTCTCTGATCAAAACCCTCTGAAGAGGTTTTTAAAAGGAACTCTTACAGTTCAGCATTACCTACATCTTTGGTCCTTCTTCGATTTCTAACAGTGCCCCCTTCTCAAACATCATCTACCCGCAGCTTCTCAGCTAAAATGAGCAGAACAAATAGCATGCAAAAGAACTGCATCGCTCTAGCACATCTTCAGAACAGTACCTATGTTTATAAAGCACAAACAACTTAAACAACAAAACAACTTATACTAATAGTTTGTTAAGCAACTGTTGACTTTCCAAGTAGTCTCTTACACCCTTACATAAAATAAGCATCAGTGGGGTTTAGCATAGCAGAAAAGCATTGCTTCTGATTCTTTTACAGCATGGTACAATATCAGTAAAAATTTTACCTTTGAATCAAAAGACAATTTTTTCTTCACATGAGGAGCCCAGTATTTATTTGCTAACTGTAAGAAAAAAGAGTTTGAAATAGGTTAAACAAATACATTTTCAGTTGTATATATGTTGTTCTACATAGAACTCTATGACACATCCAAATCCAAAACTTTTTTTCAGTAGTTTCTTGCTTAATTTCAACTTACGGTAACTACATATAACATTATGTTTTTCAACAATAATGACTTTCAACTGTTTAAGATTCTGTGCCTGAACATATCCAATAAAGGGGTGATTCCTCTAAAAATTTCAGCTGCATAGACTGCTGCATAATAAATACAAATTTGTTTTTCTTATATTTCGTCTAGCAAATCCCTGACAAATATACAATGATCTTTCAAGAGGCTGCAAACCCCAGGCTGAAAACCCTCTTTTGAAACAAGCAATCCCACAAAATAAGTCAGAAGATTTGACAGAACGCTAAGCGTGCACACTTCTGAATCAGACTAAGAAGCAGCCAGGCACTTGCAGCCAGACTCTTTTTTACACTACGCAAAGATTAGAAGAATTTGACCAAATGACTACAACCTACTGAAAAATTTCACAAAGAACTAAGGGCTATTTGTAAAAGTCCAATATTTTCAGGTTATTCACTGTAGTGATTCCCTTTGTTGCAGCAAAACTACTGAGCTATACTGCCAAGGGCTTCCTAACCATCTTTATTCAAACTTACATATGTGGTTGAAAAGGAAAGAAAGCAGTATTTTCAGCACACAAAAGAACACCTATATAAAATCACTTAAAACACTGAACAACAAGCAACTCTCTGCAGCTTTTTGTGTACATCCTCAGTTATTTTGTATTATAACAATCCTCATTTATTTTGCACTATTCCTACTTCTTTAAGTCTCTCTAGTCTGAAAACTCGTTGGGTGTACGCTCTACTCTATGCAACTCAGGTCTAAAAAATTACCTACTCACGACAAAGCCAGACCCTTTTCTTAACAGCGCAGGGCGCAAAGACCGCTTATACAGAAAGAGAGATCGCGGCCACCTGGGCCAACGAGGAAACACGCTCTGCAGACGCGGAAGGGAGCGGCGCGGCCTCACGGACACGCAGCCCGGCGCCGCAGCAGCCGCGCAACGGGCCGGGGGGGCTGGCAGAGCCGGGAGAGGGGGGCGCTCCGCCAGGCCGCCCGCCCCGAGGCCGCGCAGCCGCCGCCGCCCGCCTCGCGCGCAGCCCGGCCGTTACCGGCCCGTGGACGGCGCCGCGCGGCCCAGCTGGCTCCCGGGGCGCCTCACCACTCCCCCGCCCGCCTCACCTGGGTCACAAACTCTGCGTTGATCTGCGACACGGTGGGCGCCACGACCTTCTTCGGCGGCACCGAGGCCGCCGGTGCCGCCATCGTGCCACCAGCCCGCGCCGCCGCGCACACGCCGGGCCACCCCGCGGCCTCACCCCCCGCGTTTCCCGCGCGGGTGGCGCCGCCCTTCGCCGCGGTCCCCTCCTCCCCACGCCGTAGCCCAGGAACGGTCTAGTCCCGAACAGCGGCCCGGCCCGGCCCGGCCCCACCCGCCCGCGGGCCGCGCGCCCAGGGCACCGGAAGTTTGGGCAGAAACCGGAGCGGAAATAACCCCTGGGTGACGGGAGTGGGGAGCGCTTCCGGGGCACGGAGCGGGCTAGAGCGGCCTCGAAGGGCGGAGAGGGGACGGAGCTGCCTCCGGGCAGCGGGAGACCCTCGGGGATCCTCCAGGCGGGGGCGCCGCGGGGCCCTGCCGCGGGGAGGGAAGCTGCAGTGGGCGAGAGGCCAAGGGGCGGCGCATAAGGGAGAGCCGTAACGAGGCCGTGAGCCCCGGAGGCCAGGGCGCCCCTTTGGCCCCGCTGGGGCTCCTCGGGCAGCGGGCGGAGGGCCCCGTGGCATCGCCCCCCTCTGCTTTGCCCCATACGGGATGTAAATTGGTAGCTCTCAGCGCGCCATGGTGCGCATGTGTGTGGGAAATGCCTGTGCACGGGTTTTAGGCACGCCGATGAGATTAAATAGTCTGGGTGCTGCAGTACTTGGCCACGCATAGTGGTAATCCAGACTAACGTGTCCATATTTAACAGTCCCTGAAGTACTTCTGCCAGCACCAAAATGCAGGAAGAAAAGTCGGGAATGGAACACTGAAGAAGTTGGTCAAGGCTCTTGGGTGGTTATACTTACTCTTTTTTTCCTATGTGCTAGTGTTGTTTCTGTAACATAAATGGTAAATAATTATTCAAGAGAAGTAGCCAAAAGCTAGTTTGATAAAACCACAGTTCGTCGCTAAAGTACGAGGAAAGACTAATACAATGAAGTACAAAATGTTTCAAACAGTTCAGAGAGACACAGTGATTCAGGAACTGATTTGGAACTTGGAGGAGGGAACGGTCTGATTATCAACATTATGTGCTGCACCTTGTCATCTTACTGTTTCTGCCTCTTCCCTGTCCATTGTCTTAGTTGAAGGTGTTAATTCTCTGCCATTAGCGTTGCAGCTAATGATGCAGGTAATCTGTATGAGGCAGTAAGAAAGCTCCTCATTTTTTTTTCTTAGTTCTCTAGAGAGGCAATGGCAGTTTTACCCCTGTCCTCCTAGGTCGATAGGTATGTCTTTACTACATTTTCAGAGTCACTCTTAAGGCCTCTATGAAGGCCAGACTCGTGCTACATCCTCTCAATAGTGTTGCCACATGACTAGGCCTAGATGCAGGCAGAGGCTGTTCCCAGAAGCACATATGACCCAGTATATTAGTACATTGCCAGGAAAACCTGAAAAAGCTGTTCAAAAGACTGCCATCTCAAAAGATTAAGACAGAGGCACTTAAGAACACATCAAGCTTATGATTGCTTTTATGCCCTCTCTTCAAATGCTGTGTAAATATACCTAGTGACTACTGCTGTTACTGTTTTATTATTTAGAGTGAAGTTTTCAGTCCAAATACTATACAAGAGCTAATACGGAAAAGACCACCTGCTCTTATTAATTATCAAACAAATGTCACCAAGATCCACGCATGGCTGGATGTTGTTTGATATATGTATCTATAACATGGAAAATCTGTGGAGCAGAGGAGAGGCAAAAAGGCCAGAGGGAGGAAGTACGTGCTTACAGAAGCCAACAATTTGGTTATGATTCAGAATGGTTTGCAGTTAACTTATTCTATTTAGTAAACAGATTAATTAAGGAGGAAATTAACGTAATCCCTAGAGAAGTTACAGTGCTTTGTTTCTGTGCTCATTATCCAGCACCTGCCACTTGAGTACTTTAAACTTCCAGGCAGATATCATTGAAGTCTGTTTGAATATGACCTCCTTTGTTTTGATATCAAGGTGATCTCCATTTCATTTCTTCAAGAAGAGGTTAAACTAAATATTCTTTTTGAAGTTGAATTAGAATGTACAGTGGGAATGGAAAAAGTAATTACAGTATCTCAGATAGGATCAGACAATGGCTGCATTCAAATAAATACACCTACTTTGTTCCTTTGCTTTGCAAGATCCAGAAAATCTAAGTTTGCTATATGGAAACAGGTAAAATCAAAAAGTTTTCAAGAACTACTGGTAATAATTTCTGTAAATAACAAAGATTGAGCACTATCCGATCTAAAAATTAAAGCTTTTAGAGAGATCTGTAATTAATAAAGATATGCAAATGCAAAGCAATTAAAATACATGTAAACCAATGTGCTCTGTCTGACATTTAAATTGTAATGAAGATCAGCAGAAGTTAAATACTTTGATTTAAAATAATCCACCTAGAGGCTGCAGCTTCAAGACTGACTTATGTTTATCTAATTCTGTGCTGACACCAATACAGGCAGTTACATTCGTGCTTTGTCTATCACTTTGTATGATTGTTAGCACTTGCATCCCACGACAGATGTAAAAAACATGAGTACAGTTTACCTGTGCTCTAGGCTGGCTGGATGAGTCATGTAAGCATGTTGCTGTACCTTAGCTGATAAGTTGGAGAGAACACTGTAGGTAGTAGCTGCCAGAATTAACTTGTCTTATACCTGACTACCTCAGAAATCAACACAGATAGCTTATGTTTGCGTGTACCATAATTTATATTAATACCACAATGCACAGTTTGTCAGTTTGGCAAAAAAAAAGTACTTTTACTGGCTATAAGTAGATTCAAGGGATAAATGGCAGGCAGGAAGGAACTATTGAAGCAACAAATCAGTGCTGAAAAAAGGGACAAAGGAATAAAAATTATATACAAGCAGGCTGAAAATAGGAAAGCTGCTAAAAATGGCTTTCAGATGGTAGCCATAAGTTTGTCTTGTGTTTAAGACATTGTGTGATACATTTAGGAGAGATTATGTGATGATTATTTGGGATGTCAGCTGACAGTATTTTATGACCTTAGATTTCTTTTCCAGTAACATGCTTTAAGTGTCACCCGTGAGGCCCACCTCATTTTTTTGGAACAGTTACCATGCCAAAAGGTAGGCAAATAGATTTTGGACTTGGGCTGGTAAATTTTCCCAGACAGCTTTGCAAGGCTAACTTAAACCATTCCAGCTGTCCAACAGCTGATCTCTGTTTATGATAGATCATCGGTTGTGTTAAACATCCCTCAAAAACCTTAGATTTCCATATGGTATTAAAACTATGAAGGCTCAAGGAGAAATCCACATTGACCTAACTTTTGGCCTTTGGGTGTCCCAATGAGAAGGTTAGTTGTCTTAGACTTCTCTAGAGTCAATGTGGAGACAGAGACCCTTCCAGGGGGCAAATCAGTACTCATTTAAGTGCTTTGACTTATCCTCTGGAGGAGCCTCTGCTGACAGTGGAAGCTCAAGTTAGATGCCTAAAGTTAGGCAGTATGATTACGTCCCTTGATGGCAATGCCAAATAAAGTGATAAAAGATCTCCTCCCTACAAATAATGCATTTCATATGTGTCTGTAAGGGGCTACTGTTTAGTTACAGAGTACTATGATGGTAGGACTATAAAAGAATATCAAAAGTATTTTACTTTGGCAAGATGCATCACTTCCAAGTATCAAGAGCAGCTGAACCTTTGAAGAGGAGTTGTGGTGAGATCAGACATACTGATACCAGTGTGGTGCGTAGGTCCCCACCTGTGACTCTCACCCAGCTCACAACTGTCTGTTAAGACAATTCTCTTGAATACTACACTCAGTTTCCCCCAGAGTGGACACATTTCTGTCACTCTCCACCCTAAAATGCTTTGTAGTCAAGGGGAAAAAAGAAACCCTGCATCCCATCTTCCCCAAAGCCTGCTGTGAACTTCCCAATCTTTCTGTACTCATTGACTTAATGCGTCAAGAAAATCAAATATTCTTTCTCTTCAAAAATCTGTTAATTCATTCATGAAGACATATATTATTTAAAAAGTCACATATTTGAGTAGATGCAGTTTTCAATACTATTATTCATTTCCAGGCTGCATATATTCTTGGACAATTTATATTCAATGCTGCTTGCTTTCTTACCTAGCCCTCCTGTTTTGGATGCTTGCCCTTCTGTGTTATTGTAGCCAGCAAAAATATGCTCTTCAACTTTTACTTTGTAAACTGTAAAAGCCAAGGTCATAAGTTGGCCATATTCTTACTTTTATCTCAGTGATATTCTCCTGAATACAATATCTGTGTTTCAGGAAATATCTGGTGATAATCAGCAGGAATTGTTTCTATGTTCTATCCTTTCTACCCTGTAGATTATTTTAGATTCTACCTATAGTCACTGAAATGATGAATTTTTAGCAATGAGTACTCAAAAAAATTCATAAAGTGTTCTAACATTACTTGTTTTTTTAAAACTTGTGATTGTTTTAGGTTCTTCAGTGAGACATGAATTAAAGGCTAATTCTTATGTTTTGAGCCTTTAAAACTTAATTCAATAGTTTGATGACATTTCTGAGAGTCAGAAATTTGTGAGCTTGTATCTTGGCTGTGATGCTAACTTGTTATATGTTAATGGTATAATTTATTTATTAACTCCTAAAGCAAGGGCATTCTGAATTTGCACAGTGTTTTGGATTTTGTATATGTTGTGTACGGGGTAAATATTCTTAATTCACTTCTAGCAGAAAAAAATTCAATAATATACACCTATTACACTATTTATAAATACTACATAGTATTTTTAAATTACAGCCTATTTTCACTCCATTTCTAAGTCATACTAATAGAATTTTCAAGCAGATGGTCACCTGATTGAAGACTATGTAATTTTGCTGTCTGTAAACTTTTTTTTTTTTAATTTAAATCCAAGCATAAGCAGTCATGCTGAGTAAGTCAGATGCACTAAGGTAGGAATAAAAAGAAACCATGCAATACAGGCATAAGTTGCCATGGTTAGAGAGCCAGATGGACTCTTCTTCTGGCCTCTCTGAACATACTCCAGAAGTGCTTCATCACCTTTTCAGGATGGAGTCCTTCTGGACTAGAAGTGAAATCTCGAAGCAGAAAGCTCCCTAAAGACTCACAGAGCGCAGGCAGGGGCTGATGTTCCTGTGCTAGGTTCTCCACTTGGGTAGTGGAGCAATCAAGCTATAGAAATTCCAGAATGGAGGTTGCAGACAGCAAGTGGACTTAGGAGTTTGAGGGAGGAATGTGTATCCTCTTTACTCTTCCAGACTTCGCCACTAGAAAATACTCAAGGGGGCAGCCTTGACTAGGTTTCACTTGAGATCTTAACCCAGTTAAAGAGGATTATTTCTAGGAGTAGGAATCCAGGGTGGTCCTACTCTTGGGGCCACAGTACCTACCTACCAATTAGAATGTTTCACCACTTAAACTAGATTCAGCACCTATATATTTCAAAGATAAAAACTGTTTCACTTTTTGCTGGTTTTCTTTCACACAAATGCTCCAGGCACTTATGGCTTTGAGTCTTACATCCTTCAAGCTTCTTAGAAATCCTAAATAAAGCCTGCACTGGGAGACGCATATTCCATATGGATGCCATGTTGCACCTATGTAAACTCTAGCTTTATTCCTGAGCAAGCAACAAATACAACCAATTCCCTCAGGTTGCATAGTATTACCTTATGCATTCTAGCCGCCAGATTCCTTCAAAATCATGAACAGGCATCAGCTGTTCTGTTGCACCTTCTAAGCAAACATTGTGCCAGGGGCAGGTGTTTCCCCATATGCTGCTGCCTGGTCATGCAGTAGAGCAACAGCCCTGTACGTGGCTCTTTGATGATCTGGAATTACGGGGTGGGTGCTATGATAACTGCCTGAAATCCAAGTGGCAAGGGCAGCAGAGGCGGTGGAGAGTCCCCTAACATAAGACATAATTGAGGATGTTGAATGCATCTTGCCTGGGTGTAGACTCTGCTCCCTCACAGCTGATGGTGTGCTGGCAGCTGAAACTGTTCTGAGGAAACTGAAAAGTGGCTCACTAGCAGTGCTGTGTTACTGCACCACACTCCCCAGCCAGGGACTGTTTTCTTGCTGGTCTACCAGTAAAAGTTCAAGCTAGGCCTAGAGTTCCAGTGCATGATCTCTCCCAAGGCTTTGGTGTGCTTTATTTCTTGATCAAGATGCAGGGATGCATGGGCCTCTTCCTTTTACAGTCACTGAATATAGCTGTGCTTCTGCTTGCAACTGTAGTTGCTACTCTTTTCTATTTATGTTGAATGTCCCTAGCGTTTTTTTGGACCTTGTGGTACATAACTCAGAGGCAAAGGGAATGTCTACAGTCCTGTTTCCAAAAGTGATCTGTCATTGTTCTGATAGTGAATTCCTCTGTATGCAGAAAGGGAAAAAGACAAGTCAGAGAGAGAGATAGCTGCATTGAGCTTTCCCAGTGAATAACTTAGAGACTCAAAGATATCTAGGTGGTCAAGGTGAGTTAATAGAGCTGTGCTGCTTAGGATGAAGGTCTAGATATCTAGAGCGCATCTCACTGGTATAGGAATTTTTTCTCTGGCCTCATAAAATTGCATTATACTAAATACATAAGCTTAGCTTTGGGAGAAGTGTCTAACTACACGCTGGATACCTCAGCTTAGGGCAGATGAATCCCAGCCTCAGTGACATAAGCCATATGTTTAGTGGCCTTTCTGTGAAGCAAGATTGTAAGGCTCAGGAGCCTTCAGCTCTTTAAAATCAGCTTTTATCTCTAGCTTCTTGACATTTACATGTAAGCACAGTTTTTCTGAGAGGTATCCCTCTGAGGATCTCTGACATGGAAAGCTCGAGACGTGAGAAAGTTCAAGAGGATGGTCTCATCATGCACATTTACAAACTTGCACATTTAGCTTTTCTTTTAACCAAAGAAGGAAAGTGACTATAAATATGCAGCATTTTGAAGTATTAATTGCAAAATTGTATGAAAAGTTATGAAAAGCTATGGTGGCATGAAGGGCATGGAAATGGAATAATACGTACACTATTCAAAGAAGACCAGGAACTTCTTGCGTCTCTTACCTGTTCAAATGGTACATCAAAAATATTGATTCAACCTGATTTCAGGTAAATAAAATTCAGAAAGCTTCTCAAAAAAGATCATATGAATATTCTAACATGTTAAAAGTTTAGGCACACACAATAATAGGGATTATTCCTTTGGTTATGGTTTATCTTTCACAGTAGTTAATATTCACATAAATGAAATGTTCTGTATGTTCATTATAATTTTAATTCAATAACATCATATCATTTTTTCTATTGTATTTCTATGCATTCTTCTGGCCCAAGAGTTTGTCATTGTGTTCATCTCATTAAATATGAGTACATTCAAATATGTGTACTTCTACTCAGTAAATATGGGTACTTTCAAAAATGATGCCTCAGTTTAGTAACAGATGCTTCTTTAAATATTTAGAATTTTAAAGTGTAAAGAAGCCGTCAGTAGCATTCTGATTTGTGTATAAATATTTATTTAGCACACGTTCTGGCCAATGTACTGCCCTTGATTTTTGTGCAAAACTTACAGTAACTTCAGTGGAAATTCTGAGCTCATGACTAAAGAAGAATATGGCTAATTCAGCAACCCAGCTGCTTTTGTATCCCAGAATAGCAAGCAAAGCCTCCAGTGAAGGAGGTGGGGAACTATGAGCATTTATATCATTCTCAGCTTTCTGTTGTTGGGGACCCGTTTGACTACTAGGCCAAGTTAGAGCAGTCTCTGAGCTACTCTAATTCTCTCCAGAGATTTTTAGCTAGATTCCTGTCAACTGGAGCAAAACACTGGTGAGAACCTAAGAAACCAGTGGCCAGTTCCAAGTGCTCTAGAAAGATATGCTAGAAATCCTGTGTCAAGCAGCTATGTGATAAATTTCCTATGAGGAAATTTCTTTCTAGATACATAGCACAGCTTAACTCCTTTAAACATATGGTGTTTTGCTTTTCAAAAACACCTTCTTTTCTTTTTTATTATTTATTTGTACTACTCTAGCTATCCCAGAAATCAGAAATTAGTAACAAAAATACTGCGACTAGCAGGAATTCCTCCCTGGTAGAAAATCCTAGACAACCCTCTTAGTAAGCTTTGTAGAACTATTAAGTCTTACAGAGTGTGTGAGTAGAAAAAGCTGTTCAGTTACCATAGTATCACAAAACTATGATAATATTTCAGATTGACCTTTCAAAATAATATGACTTTGATTTAGTTATGTATATAGCTGGCTATCCATAAGCTCAAATATCCAAAGATAAGACCTCATAAGTATTTAATTGAATATATTACTCACATAAAACTACAGTCAAAACTATTATAGTTGCAAAATAAGCACACTTCAAGAAGCATTAAGCACAAAACATTTCCAGAGCAAGTTTAATTTGTTTTGTTTTGTGAATGTGCATTATATTGTTCTAAATGACAGTACACCCAGCAGAGAGTTTTCAGTTAAGGAGCTCCTCTCTGCTAAGCGTGCAGCTCTATATATCTTATCTTACACTATTCAAGTGCTGTTCTGAATTACTGATTTCCTTTGGTCTTTTCTCAAGGAAACTATCAGCTATATTAGCTGAATGCTATACAAATATTAACCAATTCAGTTTTCACAAAATCCATAGCATGATGGTATTGTCCCCACTTTACTGAGGGAAGATTGAGAAAGAGCTTACGGTAGGGAAAAAACCTCAATGATAGCTGCTTAACTTTACATGCAGTGCTTTACAGCATATTATAAATTCAAGTGCAGGGCCCTTTGACTTCAGCTGGAGCTGTAAGAAGATGGTACAGCCAGAAGTCACAGAAAAGGTCTTAAGTTGGTACCCAAAAAAAGGAACAAACACAGTGACAAACTGCAGGAAGTCTTCATCATATATTTTGCTTAACATCGTGTAAGAACTTTACAACGGAAATAGGGAGAGGGTCTTGTTTTTAGAACAACATTCAGTCTTAGCAGCCTTTCCCTTTCTAGTTCACGTCATTATTATACACTTGCATATAACAGAAGGCAGTTCTAAACTAACATCCAGATTTTTGTTCCCAGCTAAAAGGTGTCCATGACATTTTCTTTGGCAGCTGTCTGTAATATCAAGGAAGGAGCTAATCTTTTTTGCCTTACCATTTGCTTTCTCCTGAGTCCTAAACTCTGTATGCCTTAATGTTTTTCACTGTGTATTAGTCAAAATGACATCCAGTATCTAAAGATAAACAAGGCTATCTTTCTTAACAGTCCTGACATTATAGGCTCAATTTTTTTAAATGTGGAAGATTTTCATCTTAGAGAGCACCTGAAGTCAGTAACCAACTCAGATCCACTACCATCCTGGTCGAAGGAGCTCTGAAGTGCCTTAGACAAACAAAAAAATGAATAAAATGTATGCCGTTTGATGTGTTTTCAGAAGCAATGCTAACCATTCAGCATTGCAAGTGTTGTCCCTCCTAAACTACAAATCCACAGCATCAATCTCTCACAAAAAATTAATGTGAGATGAATCTGTTTGATGGAGGAACATGAGGCCTTCATTGCTGAAATGAGATTCTAAGGCAAATCATTTCTCTTCTACTAGTGCCAGCATGAGAAGTGTTAGGAAAAGTTGAGTTTACTTGCAGAATCATTGGAAAAGTAGATGTTCAAGCACATCTCCTTTCTCACAATATAGAAAAAATACAGATTGTAGAGAAGGCTGAAGCTTGTCTCGTACACAACATAAAACTTACCAAGAGACAACAATTCTAAGATGCTGAGAGCTATCGCGAGTTGTCTTGTAGCTATCCATAGGATTCCTTAGCAGATATCCACCTACAGCTTTCAGCCTTGCCTTCGCCCGTATTTCTAGGCTTTTGGTAGTCATTTCCTTTAATATGGCAGGATTTTAAGAGAGAACGAAATGGCATTAAACAGCACCCTTAACTAAAATAGCAAAGTTGATACTGGGGTAATACTGAAAAATAATTTCTTAACTTTTAACAGTTTCTGTTATTGAAAAAAACCTACTGTGACATGAACTAAAATTCTGCAAAACAAGTAATTACAGCTCATTGGCAAATAAATATTTTTCCTGTGCTAATTGCCCTATCAGACACATTACTGGATGCCTGAGGGAATTTTTACGATTCTATGCTCACTACCTTAGTAGCTGCTATTATTAAACACAGAGTATAAAATGTAAAGTGCATTACAGCAAACCAGGTTGCCAAGATACTAATCTAGGGTTGCTTTCAGTGTCATGAAAAAAATCGTAACATGTTTCACCCTTAAAAAAATAACTTCAAATTGACTGAGACACTTGAGGTGACCTAGCAGATTTCTGCCCAGTTTAATAGGAAGGACTGTATGGTTACATATAGTAAGATCTTTGCTCAGTTGTATTTTCATGATCCTGTCTCAAAGTCAAAATAAAATACAAATTGAGGACATCAGCTGAGGTTCTGTACCTCCACTAGCTAGTTTGGCAAACACATACTAAGAACCGAAATTTATACAAATAAAATAATGCAAATTTGCATATCGGAATGATTCCTTGACTTCTATAGGAATTGAATCCAGTAAATTAGCAGTATAAATGGGAAACAGCCTGAAAGTAGTTGGCTTTTTTAGCTTGGGAATAGAATTTTTTTTTTTATATAGCAACAGTGACAACATAATACTCTGTGTTTACCCTCCTTCATTATGTCAGCAAGGCACATTCCAGTGCCACATCCAGGGAACTGCGCAGGGACAAAGCTGGATAGCCACCATTTCCATATGCTCTCACGATCCTAAATACCCAAACCACGTTCAGTGGAGAAGGACATATTGCAGCTGACATCATAACTGTCACCTTCTCACATCCTCATGCACTGTCCCTCATACCACTCTTTCAAGTGTATGCTCTCAAACTCTCCACTCCCTCAACCCCATATATAGACCTCAGACCTCTTTCACATACATACCTCTCAAGACAGACATCCCCCATACATAACCCTCTAATTCTATTTAAAAGCCCCACTCACATTCTTCACACCAGACTCTGCCTCATTATCCATACGGCCCCACAGCTTTCGTTCCGCACACTCCACAGCAGAGAGAGAACCATGGTGTTTTTTGGCACTGGTGTTTTGCATGCCATGGCAGCACACATGCAACGAACAACTCCATGACACTCCATAATCACGTATGGATATCACAGATCCATACAAATTAGAATGAGGTACTATGGAAGGATTCCAGTGAATAGGAAAAAAATGAAAAGCAGCATATATAGATTAGAAGTCAGGTGCTTAGCAGAATCAAGTCCTGCATTACCAGACTCAGGAAGCAGAAGAGAACTGGAATAGCAGAGTACGTAAGTTAAACACATTCAGAGATTTGTGGTAACTCAGAGACATAATGACACTGTGATGTTAGAACAGCGCGTTTCTGAACAAGGAAATCACCAACTGTACGTGATTTTCTTGGCTCAAGACATTGATTAATCCTTCACTTTCATGAACTCTGAAGATTCACTTTTTAATATTAAAAAATATGAACAGAAGCTATTTAAAAGCTGCTTGACAAACTAGTCATTATATGAAGAAATACAATTAATATGCTCAACCTGGAAAAAATGTGTGTGATAGCATAAATAAGTCACCTCTATAATTTCAATTTTTCTTTATAATCACTGCCTCTCAGATGCATCGCATCAAACCATAAAACCAAGCTATTAAATTAAAACTTGCACTTTAAAAATCCACAACCCTTGTGCTCCAAACATGAACACTGACCTCTTCATTTATTTAGGAGATTAAGACATTTTGAATATTATCACAAGGGGCCATTAGAAGAACCAGATCTGCAATCTTTATTGATTTAAGAGTCATCCAGCTATACTTAGGTAAATATTATTCAAGTAAGCTACTGTTGCAAGATTATGACTTTCAGAGGTTTACATTTATGCTACAAGGCAACCAGGAAAGCTAAGCATAGATCCAATAAGTCTTGTTATCTTCGTGCCTATTTAGCTTTTCTTGTTGGCTCTAAGCATAATAGTGAGAACTGATCAAAGGCAAGTAAGAAACCAAACACTCGGTGAGATGCAGCTATAAAAATGGTGAAACAGTTTTCCCCTGTTTTATGATGGCTTTTATTTTTTTCTGTTTAGGCTTTTTCCTATACATACATATTGTGCAAATATTTTTTGTCTTTCTGCAAACATTGCAAAGTTAGCACAGCAACCATGTAAAATCATATGCATGTTTTAGAGTTACCCATAACCACATTTCCTAGGCAGAAAATGGGTTACATGATCAGTTGGTACTGTAATTCCAATGAATCTAGTATTGCATCCTTTATTTGCCATTTTTTTTAAAATCCCTTTTACCTTTTTCCTGGTTGTTTTAACATATTTGATCTTTCTTTAGCAACACACAGAACTTCCTCAAAGCGGAATCCATACAGTTTGCTAAGTTCCCCTGAGGAAGCTCAGTATTAACATGGGAGGACCCACTGTGTTTTTTTCCTGTTTATAATACGCTTTCGTTCTGCATATCATATTAAAAAAAAAATCCACTACTTCAGAGAATAGCTGAGTTTGGGAGGGACCTCTGGAGATCATCTAGTCCAACTCCCCTGCTCAAGCAGGGTCACCTGGAGCAGGTTGCCCAGGACCCTGTCCAGATGGCTTTTGAGTATCTCCAAGGATGGAGACTCCACAATGTCTCTGGGCAACCTGTTCCAGTGCTCAGTCACCCTCTCTGTAAAAAAAACAAACAAACAAAAAACCCCCCCCCAAAAAACCCCGTTTCTTAGATTCAAATGGAACTTCCTGTGTTTCAGTTTGTGCCCCTTGACGCTCATCCTATCACTGGGCACCACTGAAAGAAGTCTGGCCCCATCCTCTTTACACCCTCCTTTCAGATATTTATACACATTGACAAGCTGCCCCCCAGGCCTTCTCTTCTCCAGGCTAAACAGTACCAGCTCTCTCAGCGCCTCTTCATATGAGAGATGTTCATCACTCTATAGCCCTTCACTGAACTCGCTCCAGTAGCTTCATGTCTGTCTCCTACTGGGGAGCCCAGAACTAGACCCAGCACTCCAGTTGTGTCTCACCAGGGTTGAGTAGAGGGGAAGGATCACGTCCCTCAACCTGCTGGCAATGCTCTTCCTAATGCAGCCTGGGACACTGTTGGCCACCTTTGCCACGAGGGCACTTCACTACTATCAGATTGTTACTATTAGCCCTCAGCTCTTTCTAACAAAAAAACAACCAATGTCTGTGTCACTAAAGGTACCTCAAACACTAATGGCTTGAAGTTGCCTTGAAGCATTATGGAAAATGACTAACATACTACTGAACAACATAAAGTGTAATTTAAGTATTGTTAACATTAGGAAATTCACATTAGCTCAAATTCTCAAAGGTACTTGGAGAATTTTACTATGATTTCAAGAGGCAGGATTTGAACCTTGGATTTTTTCCACTAAACCTTAGAATGCTTTTCACCCCTTTTTAGCTGGTTTACTACTATAATTCTCCAAGAATCATGAATTTATACTAGCACAAAGTTTTGTACAGGAGCAAAGAGTCAGATAAACAAAATTACCCTTCCTGCTCTTCTGAAATCCCATAGAGCCCCATGGAGCTGTTGTTTCCAAATAAGTCAGAGAGTAATACTTCCCACATATGTCCATTCATCCCTCAGAAGTGACCCCTTAAGAAAGAAAGGATCTTATCTCTTTAAACATATTTATATTTTATTTTTATAGCAAAAAATTGGAAACAAAATCTATTTGTTCTAACATGCAAAGTGTTAGTTTGACAACTAGTCTTCAACTCTCCTGCATATTGAATGCTATGCAGTTTCAAAACTGTACTTTGCACATAAAGTGTACAATAAAAGTACAATATAAATAAAATAGTTTATTACAAGTATTTTAAGAGAGCTCTACAATACACCTTCAAAACATTATTTATACAGTATTCTGTCTTTCAATATGAAACAATTCACATAGGGAGAAAAAAATCTCAATGTATAAGCTATAGTCAGGATACTGAATTAGCCTGTCATACAAAGATCATAGTAACTACAGACTGTTTCCAAGTATTTTTCCTGGTTTTAATCTCTCTGAAAATGGAAAAGAATCACATGTAGGAAAATAAAATAAAAAAATCCCTTCACCTGTCACTTCATTTATACCGAATACTATAGAGCTTATGCCACAACAAGACCTAGATAAATCACTTCAAAAATTAAAAAGTCCAAAATACTTAAATAAATATGGATCTATTTAAATAGTGAAAAGAATGCCATGTATCTTACACTTATGTTAATTTAGACATAGAATTAAAAACTTTGTGTTTTAACGATTCAAAAGTTGCACAACAGTGGAAAACATACTAAAAGGTATTTTTTTCACAGGAAAAAAACAAAATTCTTACTCAAAATGAATAAAGTTCCATTAAATTTATAGCTTTCGCCAGCCCCGTAGGTACAATAGGCAAAGCTCTCTGCTTACCAGAAAGTAAGTATACCTACAGATTCTCTTAATGCAAACTGGAACTAATTTGAACTAAATGTCATTTTCAGTTTCTTTTATTTAATGTAACGAGAACATGACTTCCTGACAAAGCTGTGTATCATAGTTATTATCACATCTTAGAAAATGTTTCTGTAACTGGTGAAGTATGTACGCTAGAAGGAGGGCAGACTGGTACTCTGTGAACAGACAGTAAATGTATGCAATAATATTAATGTTAATTTCTTGTCCTCTTGCAGCAAAATATTTCAGTAGTCTGTTAACTGGCCAAAAAGCTAGAAAAGGCAAGAACTATATTAAGGAGCAGAAATAATGAAGTGGTGAAAGGGACGAACTGATCATAAACCTTAGTACTTCAGTACTCATACTGTATCATAAATAACGAAAATTACCTAATTGCTCATCCATAGATTTCCAAGCACATTACAGAGCAGTAAACATTTTTCTCTATTAACTGTTCTATATTGCTACATAAACAATTTTTCTCATTAGACTTTCTGCTTCCTCAATTTTTTCTTTTTTGAATCTTCTCTGTCTAAAAATAACCATCAGTTTTTAAAAAAGCATGAACTAAACAAAGCAAGTGTTCTTTGTTTGCAACATATAGGAAGGCAGAAGAATGTAAAAGGGCCATTTTTCTGTTTACCGGGAATTACCGTTTTATCTTTACTTTTTGATAGGTATCATTGGACAGCATACTGCCATAAAATCCTAGATGGGAAGAGATATAACTTAAAATACCTGACTCAGGGAGCACTGCAGATTGCTGCAACACTAATAATGCAGTAACAATGTGCATTTATAAATTCACCTGAAAGAAAAGAAATGCAAAATGCTTTTTTGTTCCACGTTTTTTTGTTTTTACCATATTCTCAGACACATCACAAAATTATATCAAGTGGACAGTTTTGTGGACAGTTTTGAAGACAGTAAATGAACTTTTCATCAGGTCATCTCTTATGTTACAGAGATAATCCCTTTCAGGCAATTGTTCAGTCAACAGAAGCCTTTTACTAATTATGTAACCAAAATTTTTCATATATAACTTAATGGGACACCATCCATTTTTGATGAAAAAAAATTTCTCTGGGGGTTGTTCTCCTACTCCACTGAACTGATTTTTAAGCTCTTTTTAAAGTGAGTAAGGTGATGCCTTTTCAAATGTGGGGCCTGTCTAAAATTTTTACCACAAACAGAACATTCAAATGGCTTCTGCCCAGCATGCATTAGGTAATGTCTTTCAAGCTTAGAAGGTGATTTAAAAGTTTTAAAGCAAACACTGCATTGATATAATTTCTTAATAACTTTACTTTTTTCTGTACCTTCGGAAAAATCATAACAATGACTGTAACAGCTTTGCTCTGTTTCTAATGATTTACTACACAAATACGGCTGTGTGCTTCTACTGCTGGTATCAAGAACAAAGTCTGCAGACTCAGTTTCAACTTTGATTTCAGGTGCTTGGTTTGACTGAATCAGCTCAAAATCTTGAAAGCCAGATGCCTGTGAAGGTCTTTGAGAATAACTCACAGGCTGAGAAGACTTAAATTCAATGTGATCTCCCTGATGATTGAAAAGTTTGTTCAGATTTTCAAATTTCACCTGGCAAACGGGGCTTTTACAGGGTCTCTTTTCAGTATGGGTGAGCTGATGTCGTTTTAAGTGAGCTGACTGTCTAAACGTCTTCCCACAAACATTACAGCCAAAGGGCTTCTGTCCCGTGTGTATAAGATAATGTCTTTGAAGTTTGGATGAAGAAGGAAAGATTTTTTCACATCTGTCACATTTACACTCTTTGTGTCTGTTATGTACATTTTTAGTAGGAGTTGAAAAAGCACAGTGAAGTATTTCTGGATTATCAAAGAAACCATCATGTGATGAACCATAAAAAGTGTCACCTTTATTACGCACTGAATCATCGATGTTTAATATTCTTTCACCAGTGAGCATACCTTTTAAATTAATTCCTAATTCGTGAGGTTGTAGGTACTCCTGCCAAGGTAACGGCAAAGGGACTGCTCTTCTTTTCTTATTACTAATCGCCTTGTGCATGGCAAGCTTGCTATGGCAATCCTTTAAAGGCTTAGTAGAAGCATTCTGATCAGAACGCTGATCTCTAGCTGCAATTGGGTCACGACTTTTCAAGTGACTTGATTTAATTCTTCTTCTGTCAGGCAGAGAAGAATTTGATGCCTTTTCTCCAGCACGCTTCAGCTTCATCAAAATTTTATTTTTCATACTGACTTTGCGGCTGCATGCTGTTGGACCATTATTTGAACTTTTGTCATCTCTCACATAAAAACATTTGTGCAAATTTAGAACCTGTTCTGTTTCAAAACACTGCTCACATACTGGGCACTGATAGGGTACAATATAAATAGAGTGAGCATCATGCGGGTCGTTCTCTTGGGACTCATAAGTATCAGCATCCTCAAAACTATCCCTCTTTCCTTCCAATGAGTTTTGTGGTCTGGAATATTTAGGATTCTTTGCTTTGTATATAATATTGGGGTAAGTCTTATTTCTGGCATGGAGCTGTTTGTGCTTCATAAGTTTGCTCTGTATTTTAAACCCCTTCTGACAAAAACAACACTGAAAAGGCCTTTCTTCTGTGTGCGTGAGCTGATGGATTTTTAAGTGTGTTGACTGTCTGAAAGATTTACCACATGAAGAACACTTAAATGGTTTCTGGCCAGTGTGAATAAGAAAGTGTCTTTGTAGCTTAGATCTTGATGGAAATGTCTTGTTACATGATTCACAAGCATGAGTTTTCTTTCGCCTTCTGGTACTACGTAGATGATCTGCCTTTGGGCACTGATGCAGCATCCACCTCTCTTCAGTTGTAAAAGATTTCCGGCACACAGAACATTGAAATATGCCACAAAAGACCTTATCTTGCTTTGAATCCACAGACTTTGCTGCTTGCTTGATATCATTCTGGTAATTTTCATTATGGAGCTGCTGATGTTTAAAGAAAGTGATCAAGTTTTTGAAGTTTCTGTGACAGATGATACATTTAAAAGGCAGGTTGTGGGTTAACTGATGCCTGTCCAGATGGACTAGCTGCCTGAATGTTTTATGGCATACATGACATTCAAATGGCTTTTGACCAGTATGTATCAGATAATGCCTAGCTAATTTTGATGGAGTTTCAAACTGTTTATAGCAAATGTCACAAATATACGGTCTTTTCCTGGGTATCCTGTTAGCTGTTACACACTGCTGAACTTTTAACATTTTTTAAGAACAATCACCCCTTGCCTATTGTTAATGTATTCAGATGAGTATTTCAAGTGAAATCATCAATTCCACACTAAGATGGAAGGCTGTAGAAGCAGCAGACTTTCTTAGAAGAGATGCTCTTAAATCCCCCAGGTTCCTAAAATAAGAAAGAGAGTATTAATTTAGCCTACATTAATACATAATTGCCTAAGTTTGTCTCTCTTTCTAAGAGACCAAAAACATCTGAATTAGAATACATTTAATTTAGCTTAAAATACTTCTTAGTAACAGCATAATCACTCATTATGTTACATGATATGGCAAACCTGGACATTTTCCAGAAGGAATATCTGTAATGCAGATATTTTTTTAATCCTGCATGTTAGTTCCAAAGCATATAAACTTCAGCTACATTCTGATACTTACATTATTTACAAATTAAGCATATTCTTTAAAAACACACTTATTGTAATGTACTTTTCCCCCTGCAACAGTAATTCTAATACCAGATGAAATATTTATGAAGATGAGAGAAAGAGAACAGAACTAGAAATTCTTGGACATCACAAAGAAAAATGGTGTGTTTGTGAGAAGTGAAAATTAACAATAGACTGAAACTAAACACAAGGAGTTACTATTCACATTTCTGTATCTTATCAACTATATCCAGAAGAAACAGTAGTGTAATAATTTTTGCTTTTATCTCACAATGCCAAATACCAGAACCAGTCAGAGTAACAGACAGTAACCATTAACTATCACCAGAATGAAGATGGCCACCATCTTTAAAGTAAGGAGCACATGGTAGGTTCACTGTATCACAACTGAGCTAGAATATCTGAGCTGTGGTACCCAGCAATGTGTATACTCTCAAGTCATCACAAATATAAAATAATAAAATCATATAAAATAATGGGGTTATTTTAAATCATCATAATGAATGCAATCTCAATACTGCAAAGTCATGAAACAGTTGGTTTTAAGTTTCCTTGAATTTTCAACAGTCAGAGCACACTTAGGCAAGCTACTGTCTCACAGCTAAGGCATAATGACTTGCCAGCAAGACAAAAAATAATTCTTGATGCTCCCAATTACTTTCAGTTTTATTCAAATACCCACAGCTAAAAAGGACCACGAGCAACCATTTATTCCAAGCTTTCCACTGTAAGGCCAACTCAGATCTAGACAACATCCAAAATGCTCTCAAGAACTTTTGCTGATGGAGGGTTGTTTTGTTTTATTTTGTTTTTTTAAATTGTACTAGGCTTCCTGCTCCAATGCTTTGAAGCTTTTCCTTGTACTCAGCTGAACCTTTTCTTTAACATAAAGGTTTTTTTGTCCTTTACCCTGTGAACATGGAAAACAATTGAAGGATGTTCTCTGTAACAACCCTATGATTTCAAAGTCTCCTTTCAGTCTTTCGTCTCCTCTAGAGTAATTTCAGTTGATCACATTGTTCCTGAATTGCAGCACCTAAAACATTAAGTATTCCAGTCCACAAGAGCAATAAGAATAAAAATACCTCTACATTATTTTCCCTTATTAAAAAAAGGGATGGGGGGAGCAAATTTTAAAATAAGCCTAAGAGTTAGGACTTGTAATAGCTTTTAGATACACAATAAATTATTTCTAACTATAACTTACTAATTATGATTTGATACCACAAGTTGTGTATTCATTCTACATACCAGTGTAATAATAACATTTAAAAAAAAAATCATTTATCCAGTGTCTCTAACAGCCTTACCTCTTGCCAAAGAGTTAATGTCCCTAATTAATAAAAATTCAGAGAGAGATATCTGAAAACAAAAGGTCCACTCTAAGTCATTCCAAAGAATAAAAGCCTGCTACAATTTAATGCAAATTATGTTGAAATTCAACAACATAACATTGACACAATACAAAAGACTGAGGATGTCTGGTGAATCAAGCTTCTTAATGGAAAGAAACCTAGTAAACTGATAGGATCTTTCCGTCTCCAACAGATACGATCTTATACAATTGTTGGCCTTATTAAATAATGTTTGGATGGATACTTTAGATGCAGTTGTCACTGCACTGAGGAATTCTTTAATCTACCCGAATTTACCAGTGCAGTGGAGCAGCTGAGGAAGTTACCTTTCTCTCTCCTGTTCTCTCTTGTGATATAGTTTTACCAGGCACTCAGTTTCAGCCTTCTTTTGGAGATGCACAGACACCACTCTTGGGAGATCCCCTTTTCCTCCCAGTTGCTGTCACATGATGTGAAGGCAGGCAGTTGAGGGTATGTAACACTAAATGCTTTCTAGTCTATCCTAGATCAAAGTTAGAGACAGGGAGTCTGAGGAAAAGAGGATATTTCTCTGCTATGCTGGAACTTCCTTTACAGCTATGGTTCAAGGCAGCCTCCACTAGGAGGGAATGAAAACCTCCTGAGAAAGAAGTACCATAAAATTTCAAGAATTCCAGTAAAGGTACTGTCATACAGATCTAACTTACACATCAGGAAAGAGCTCAAACAGTACAGTGACATACAAAGTAAAAGTCCGAAGTGAGAGACAGCTGTGACATATTATAAAAGGGATTCTATATTTAGCTTATGAATTTATTAAAGATTCTATCTGGTGAATGAGCAAAATGCTCAGTAGTACAAGGTGTCCAAAACAGAGAACTGCTTTTTGCTATGGTCTTCTGCCTGTGAAAGACTGAAGGTTCAGATGAGCTAAACTTATGGGACGCAGGGATAGGAGAATGCAGCTAAGATGGGCGTTACTGTGTGGCCCAAATATATTTTCAAATCCTATTTACTGAGGCCAGATTTCTCCACATCTATTCCAGGGTGATCTGTGCCCTGCATATCTAAGGAATAAACATGCTACTGCTAAAGATCAAATAACAGAAGATAAGCTTGGAATATTCTCTGCTACCAACCTCAGAACTACACAGGCTGGTCCTCATTAGAGTCAGAAAAATGTACTATGTGGTAAGGATTTAGTTTGTGGACTAGGTCCAATTTAATATTAAATTAATACTACTTTTCATCTTGGCTGCAAGGTCATGCAGAAAAATAGGACCAAGAAGTAATGTAAGCCATTGAAGGTCCACGGGGTCCCTCCTAAAACTAGTATTGTTTAATGATTAAATAAAGATGTTTATTTTGCAGGTGACAGCAAGCTGAAACAAGCTGAAAAGCATGATGGAAGAAAAATTCTGAATTCTAATCCTGTCTTTACTGATCAGATTTAAAAAAAAAAAAGCAAGACTTTCTGTTTAGGCAAGGATAGTCAACTGAAAGGGGAACAACTTATCAGGTAATAGCTGTACAGAAAAGACCTGGAGACTAAGCGGAACAGAAGCTTAATATGTCAACAATGTTTGCCATTTTTCACAATAGCATGCCATCAAACCAGGATGTATGAACAGAAACACAGCTTGAATGGCACATAAATCTTCCCTACTACTCAGTACTGCTGAGGACTCAGATGGAATACTCTCTCTGGAGAGTATTCTCTGGAATACTACCCTTCAAATTGGCTCAAGTGTGTGAACTAATTGGAAAGAGACCAGAAAAGGGGATCAAGAATGATCAGAGCTTAAATACACACCGTACAGGAAAAGATTAAAGTAGCTGGGAATGTTTAAGCTAAAGAAGAGGAGACCTGTTAAAAATAAATACATAAAAGCCAGCTCCAAAGGAAAAGGAAGTAAGTTGTTCCCCATGTCATTTATAGTTATGGCAAGAAATGGGTCGAAGTTATTGCACAGAGGATTCAAGCACATTATTTTCTTTACAGTTACAAAGGTTTTCTTAACGAGCATACAAGTAAGTTGTGTAGGGAGACCGTTCAAACTCCAGTACTGGAGATCTTCAAAAAAAGGCTGCACAAACCTCTCAAATTCCCACACACGTACTGTTTCACCCTGCTTTCATGCATGGGAATAAATATGAGATGAACATTCAGACTTGTTTTTCTATGACTCATTAACGTACTAAAACAAACCATTTAAGAATTGAAAATACTGTGTGTTTCCAAATTTGCCAGTGAAGGATTGTTCCAAGTTGTTTTAGTATATCCTTAGACCCTTGAAATACGCCAATGTTTATAGCTTTCCAGACACAAACACAAGAAAATTAATTATAATAATAAACGTGTGAAGTAACACAATGTGCCTCTTGTAACATTAGCTACAAAACAGACAAGTGAAAACCGAGCTGCTGATTTATGAACTACACAGCATGCAACCTTGATAGGAATCTGAGCACGGAGACAAACACAGTGCAGCCCGGATTTCTTCACCAGCTTTCCCTGCCGAACAACAGAGATTACTGCGATGGGAAACAAAGTTGGCCAGAAATGTAATCTCCACCTGTATTTACATCGACAACGAGTATTATTGCCCCTCAAGGCTAACACACCTCCTGCGTCCCTATTTCCCATGCACCTTTCAAAACATTTCACGAAGCAAAAACCAAATAAAAAATACAGGCTAGGAAGCGAACGCGGGGCTAGTTTAAGCACAACAAACCTAAGCACTGTTTAAACAGCCCGAGATGCCTGGGCCTGGCGCTCCGCACCCCAAATTGATAAACCCGGGACGTTTTCCCCCAAAGCGGGCGCAGCTAAGTAGAGTTAAAAACTTAAGAACAATTCACGAGGCGGCTCCTACAGCAAGCAGACAACCCAGGGCGGTTTCCCACAGCGGAGAGCGGCGGCTCTGCCGAGGCCGCCCCGGCCCGGCACCCCGCGGCCCACAGCGAGCTCTGCCCGGGCCGCGCCGCCCGCGCCGGGCCGGGCTGGGCAGGGCAGGGCCCGGCGTCCCGGCCCGACGCACCGCAGGGCGCCCAGCGGCTCTGCCGAAACGCGGCCGCGAGGGAGAGAGGGGTCCGGCAGGACGGGGACAACCTGGAGGAGAAGCAGCCACCGCGCCACCACCTTTCTCATCCCTCTCGAGGTTGCTGCCGCCTAAACTCTTCCCCCCGGATGGCAGCGAGACGCCGGGACTCAGGGAAACCCGGGCCGGAGCTTTCCGTTCCCCCCGCCGCCGCCTCCCGGTGGTCCTGGCTCGGGGGCTTTGCCCCAGTGGGCACAGCGAGCTCTTTCCCCAGGGGCGCGGAGGACTTTGTCAGTTCCGATTTCATTTCTGCCCGGGGAGGGGGTTTCCTTCTCTCTCGATGAGGCATCGGCCAGCCCCTGGCACGTTGTTCCCTGCAGCTGGAGCGTGTTTTATTCTTTAGTCGCTTAGAAGCAGATGGTCGTTTCCCTGTGTTTGTGGGGTCTTCTACTAAAACATATTGAAGGAATTAAAACTGCTCGGTAATAAATGGACCAGAAAACTAAACCTCGTGGCCTAGAACGCTGCGAAGAGACACTTTTTTTTTTCTTTTTTTGAAAGTCTAACAAAGATCTTACATAACGGCAAACAAAAGCAGTAGTTTTGCAGAGCTTTGCTTCTCTCCTGTCGTAGAGATGGGTTGAGCAAAAGCAGGAGTTCGTAAACCAAAGACCGTTGCTGGAGCAGCCGTGCAATGAAGGCTGTGCTGGTGCACGGGGAGTGTGCCACCCGCCTGTGGTGGCCGCATCCTGCCTGCGGTTGCCTCGGACGTGCCGCACTGCCAAATCCAATGCTCCCTGACCAGGCCGCCTTAGATGTTCCACATGTGGAGGGTGTAATGTTTAATGTCAGATTTACTTACTTGAAGATACTTTACTTGCACGGTGTTTTGATTTAGCAGAGTGATTCAGCAATAGACTGAAATCACAGTACGAGTGTACATTAGCAGAATACGGTGACAGCAACATGCAGCTGAGTCACAACACAGGTGTGAGCCCCGTTACCTGTCTCTGTCCTATGCTCACCGTGTGGGCGCTGGGCATCCCCAGTTGCCAGGGGGACACGTGGGTTGAAACCAGCTCAAGCCCGTTGCTCTCTTCAGAGCTCTCGTTAGCTGCTCGGTTTTGATGCTGTGCTGGGCTGAGTTCAGGCTCCCCCCACGCTGGTCTGGCTAACTCAGGGAGACATTCACACTCTTTTGGTGAACTCAGGGAAAAACATTTACAGAACCACTCAACTGATGACCCGCTCAACTGATATAGCCGTTTAGATAAAAGGCCACCATCTGGTCTCCCTTGCGTTGAGATAAATTCAGCTTTCTTTGCAAAGCTTTGTCAGTCACACCCTGCATTCTTCCCTGAGCCTCACGGGCATGCTGCCCTTGCCCATCTCCTCCCAGCCTTCTTCCATTGTAGGGGTTTACTGGTCACTCACAGGTACGAAGTGCTGAAAACATCCAGAGACTGGTGATTTCGTAAAAGACAAAAGAGCATGCTGATGGTATAGAAAAGGATAAGAGATACACCAGGAACATCTGTTAATAAAATACAAGAATACAGAAGAGGCTGCTCCTGTGCTCAGACTACTGATTATAACACTGACTAACACTGTTTTACTGTATTTCCGCTTATCTGAATCTATTTGCTTTCTCCACCCTCCATGGTTAGCTTGTAGCCTCTTTTGGGCAGAGACTTTCAAATTGCAGGCATAGATTTACCTTCACAGAGGTCTTAAGGGTCCATAGTTCTGCTGTTCCCACTCATCCAGCTCAAGTGCTTTGGTTATATGTCCCAGTTATGCTGCACGACTGCACCAAGCGTTCTTCACAGAAGAGGAAATGGCCATCTTCATACAGTGCATAGCAAAATGGGGTCCTGAGCAATGACAAGAGTCTTAAAAGAGGACTGTAAAAAAATGTAGAAGAGTACATTATAGAATAATTATAAAAGGACACCCAGAATTGTGCTGAAATACTGGGACAAAATTCTACACAGTGAACATTTATCTTTGGTGTTTTCTGCTGTGGTACACCATGGAGCAGGATTCAAGAAATGATTAGCTATTTATCTAGAAAACATCAATATCCAGAAAAGACTAAAAATATAAATGAGTTTGGGAAGTGATATGAACACTCATGTCTCAGGGCGAAAAGATCTCTCTCAGCCTAATGGCATTAGGATGAAATTTTCCTTATGGATAGACCATTCCATGTGTATGATCTTCAGTTTCTCCTTTTTCCAAAGCACGTAGTACTAGTCAATGCTGGAGATAAGATCTAGTAGAGAGAGACCTTTGGTCTTGTCCAATACGGCAGTCCTTATAACTAAATCCTAAAAATATTTACCTTTCTCTAGCTTAACTATTAGAGGACTTCCTCCTCCTCCAGTCAGGTAAGGTCATAGTCAAAAGAGGCAAGTTCCAGAGCGGCTCACCTTGCATGAGGTGATTTTGGCAAGTTCAGTTCTTGTTACAGACTCTGCCATCAGAGATAAAGTGTTGCTGACCACAAGCAGATCTGGGTGGAATTGGATGCAGTGGAATTATTTGGCTTCCATTATGTTTCCTGGACATATCAGAGAGACCTGGAATGTCCATTTACTGCAGAGATCTTCCTAGGCAAAGTCTCCTAAGTCAGCATTATTTCCGTATGTCAAAACCACATGGCTAGGAAAAACATAACCGCAGAGTTATAGCCTACGATGCCAATAATATGCTAATAATACTCAGTTTTCTTTGACAGGATAGCCTATGGCATCATAACTCAGTGCCTGGGAGAAATTAGCAACAGTTCAGTAATACAAAATAAAAGAGCGAGGGCATTGTGAGTTGTTGTGGAGGAACTTGTGAAAACATTCAAAGTACTGTGAATGTAAGACGGAGTTGAACCTGGCATGGCTTGCATCCCCATAGGGGCATGACTCCTGGCACTCGCCGTTGTCTAAACTGCACTTCTGTTTCTGGCCAGATGGTCTTTTCCTAGCCCCAGAGTAGGGTCTGTATACAAAACAACATATATGCATAAATGTATATGAATGAAAATGATATGATCGTGATCCTGGGGCATAATGGAGGATGCACCAACATGACAAAGGTACCGTGAATGTTTCTTTGTACATTACTTCGATATTATCATGCTAGCCACCAGAGTTTCGACTCTGCCATCTGTGTGTATGGCTCAATATGTACTCTGTTAGTCAAATCTTAAGCTCTTTATCAGGATTTTCACATAAAGTCAAGCTCTATTTTTTTTAAAACAGATCTTTTAAACAAATCTGTCCTAACCCAGAAATTATGGAGGCCCAATAGAAGGTGTATTTTATGCTTTCAGTGGAGAAAGGCCCTTTCCTTAATCAAATAATTGACTAGACTCCTTTTGTGAGTGAATTTGCAATGCTGAAGAGAAAATTGAGACTTTTATTGAATAGTCCCTTCTACAGGTTTGTTTCCTTAATATAGATTCATTTTCCTAAGAGCTTTGTTTATTTTTCTTTCATGCGGACTTGAAATAACAAGAAAAAAATGATCTGAGTATACAGTATTTACTTGGTAGGAAAAGCAGAGTGCTAGCTCACTCATACCTTTCCTTCAGCTAACCTTTCTCTGAAATTCCCCATGTGGGAGGAGTGAGGCTAAGATCTGACTCCTATCAGGAAAGAAGGGAAGAGGGCTGAATGGAGCAGTCAACAAATCAGAGATTTAAATCAGTGGAGGGCTAGACCCTTTGCCATGATAAGGAGAAATACCCTAGAAATTGCCCTAGACAGCTGCTGCATTGGCACACAACAACTAACATGTCTCCCCTGGACTTCTCCCATGTCCAGCAGAAAACACAGCTGCAGTTAATTTGTATTACCTTTCTGCCCTGTGTGCTCAGCCCTCTCTGCCAGTCTGACTGGGAATTTGAGAGGCAACCACGTATGCTGGGGAAACTCCCAACAGCAGGGCTGTTCAGAAACTATTTGGCTTAGACTGTTGAAGTCAAGGCTGCAAGAAAGCCGAGAACCAGGTGGCAGTGAGGAGCTCAATTAGTTTATGAAGTGAAATTTCAGCATTCTTTTCCAATACGTGGTGCTATCCAAATCCCTGCTAGTCACAAAATAAGAGATCTGCACAAGTTTTGTCTTCTGTCAATAACACTCTAACATGGAGAAAAGATTTTGACCCAGCTTTCATTACTGGGCTATTTTGTTTGATTTTGACCTTTTAAATTACCTTTAGATTGCTCACAGACTACTCTCAGCAGTTGCAATAAGGTGTTTACATACCTAGTTGTTCCTCAGACTGCTCTAAACACTTTGCCCTTGTCTCTGTGTGTCATAGGCCCCATCCTGCACTTCTCTCTCACGAGGCAGAATGCCTCATTACTTGCAATGAAGTAGAGAGAGACAGGATCAGAGTCATAATTTATGCCTCATTTTTTTTAAGAATGAATTAACCTAGGAATCAGTCATTTCTCACTGACATGCAGCTTACATAGTACAAACCTTACAGTATGTTGCCAGTGATTAAACAATAAAAAAGAAAAGGAATTTGATAATCATAAAGTAATTCTGTCTCTGGATAGAAGATACACCCATTCAGGCACTTACCCCTCCCTTACTGTGGCCAAATACTTTAAAGATAGCCTGTTGTTATTAAAAAAAGCCACTAATTTGTTTACTAATGTCTTCGCTATATATCAATGAAAGAAAAGTTGGCAGCTTTTACAGGCCTAAGGGTAAGAAAATTTTGCTCAGCCCAACTGGGGAACTGTTCTTGATAGGTATTTTGATATCTAGAAACCAGCATACCAACCAACCATACAGAGCGATTACTGCTCCTTAGTTTAGCAATGTTAGAAAAATCAGATCTCAGTCTCTTGTGAATGTGGTTCTAAATAATATCTGACCTAGCTGGCAACACCTAGGTCAAATTTTAACACTACAGGACACAATTTATTTGCAGTTAAATTTAAATGATCAATGAAACAGCTTAAATAGTGTTGATCATTACTGTAATTGCATAAAACCATTTATTACATTTTTGAAAGGCAGTTAAAATGGGGAACCAGAAGTTAGAAGAGCCTGTAGTTGAAAGCTTGAAAACACTGCATGGCCACAGGCAAGTCCTTTAGTCTTCTAGATGACAATTTCCCGCCAATAAAACATACAGAATATTTGCCACATGTATTTCATAAGGCTATTCAGAAAATTAATTAATCATTTAATACAGATTGCAGATCACCTGAATACTATTTTCTTTTTCCTTTTAAAGTGCCTCTTTCATCCTAAAGTATATCCAGCCTCAACAGTTTGATCTAAATACTTCATGAAATCTCTGGTCTGGTTTGAAGCAAGAACACAAGCAGCTGAGTTCTGCTTGTGCCCAGTAACAAATGAATATAGCAGATCCACAGCTGGTGTAGACTGTTGTAGCTCTCTTGATTTTAATGAAGCTGTAACAATTTATACCAGCTGAGGATCTGTTTGTACAGTTCTGGGAGTTAGCGTGGAGATGCTAACATCCAGAGATACCATGTTTAGTCTTATGGCCCACTTATTACAAAACAGATTAATCCCTTCAATATGTTTTAGTAGAAAACCCTGCAAACACAGGGAATCCATTATTTGCTTTTATGATGCTAAAGAATGAAATAATAAAATATGCATGGTTTGTTGGAAATAATGTTGCAACATTGTAGCAACAATGCGAGACTTCCTAGGAGTGGAAGGTGGTTTTATTTTAAAGCAAAACTGATTTCAGTCATTCACACTCATACCCTCATACCCACATACTAGTTTTGGATATGCCTTGTAATATGCTGACCATGATTATTCTCACCAGCCTGTCCCACTTTAGCAAGTCATTGGGATTTACTTATTGTCCTTGGCATCCTTGCCTGGATGTCCTGATAAGCAACAGGTAGATAAGTGTTAGGATCGTGATGACCGGCTAATCTAGGCTGTATGAACACATGCCATTCTTGTAACCCTTCTCCTGCCTTTTTTTTCTTCTGGTCCTTCCACACCCCAATATTGCTATTCATTCTCCATACATGCAAATCTTAACATTTCCATAATAATGTTTTACATATTGAGAATACGCATGCAGAAATACAGGTAGCTATCTAATAAAACAAGGGCATACTGAAATAACATGTGCATGGTCATTATCTGAGTTGGCACTTGAGAGGTTATACAGATCTGGCTCTCATGATAGCCACAGACTGTCACATCTAAGATTCTTTAATTTATTCATTTTTCAAAAGAAAAAAAAAGAAGCAGAAAAAAAGTGAAAGAATCAGTAAACTTCCCTCAAAGAGAGGGGACAATAGTATAATTTTATTACATAGAGCTGTTCTGAGATCTTGAAATGTTGAACTGTTCTTTCTTTTGTGTAAGAAAGCTTGATTTTCAACTTGCTAGAACAACACAGGCTATGTAACTCTTTTACCCTACTATTCTAAATGCATATTACGCCATTTCTCAAAGAAAACACCCTATTTGGAAAAAGTCTTAGTGTCTCAGATTTACTCTCAATAAAAAATGAATGATTGCTCTTTTTTGTCCAATATACTGTATTTGTATGTAAAACCTGGCCTTGCTCAAATAATTTTTTGATTCTCTTTAATTTTTAAGAATTACAAGATTTTGCCCTAAAATACTGTAAAGATGTCTCTGCAGACTGGCAGTTGGCAGCTCAGTTATGAGTTGCAAAGGCAGTCTGTGAGTTAACTGGAACACATTATCATTAATGTTGTGTCTGCCTTTGTAAGGTGTTCCATACTTTGAGACACATGTACTGTATATGCAATGTGTTACGATGATTTCCCTGGTGTTATTTTTATTGAATTTTAGACTAAATAGGGACATAACACAGTATATAACTTGCTAATGTGTCAATTAATGCCACCTCAGGGCTAGAGTAAATTGCACAGACTTTTAAAACTGTGAATATGCATTTCATGCTAGTATTAGCATTCTCCCTTTTTCTCTTGTCCTATTTTCTGTCTTTTTTTTTTTTTTTTCCTAAATAGTCCGTCTTAGAGCCCTCTGGTGCATAACAATGAATTGCCTTGGGGGGAAATAGTTGTTTAATGAATCTCGGAAATATGTATTCTACATGTGCAAGCATCATATTTTATTGGATTAAACACTATATGTGGCAAAAGCTCCATAAACCCACTTCATATGCTCAGAACAAAAAGCAACTTCTAATGACATTTTCAAGAAAAGTAAACTTTATTCAACCAGACTTGTAAACAGCTAGAACATTATATCAAAACAAAGAGACTGTAAAAGTATATGATGAAATTTTATAAGCAACACATTTGGTTCTGTGAAATGTAAACATAATTACATTTCAATACCTTTAAAATATAGTTGTGGCTTACTACAATCACTTCTATTAGCTTTCTGGCTTTGTCTAGCAATATATTTGCCTTTGTCTAGCAGTATATTTCAAGATAAACTTCATATCTGCTACATTATATTTAAAACCAATACACAAAATGATTTATTTGCTTTGGATGTTCACTTCTTGGGTAAAAAAACCCACAAATTGCTGGCTCACAGCCCTTAATCTCTAGAATCCCTTAAGAGTCCCTGCTTTGAAATTAGTTGCAGGCTCTATCAATTATATCTGTTTAAATGGACAAATTTAATTACTACAGAAGAGCAATTGATTTTTAAATTACCACTGATTGCACAGTGGGTATCTCAGTGGGAAGACAGGTACATGCAGGCTCTCAAATGTAATCAATGTATTAATTAATATACAGATTGATGTACTCCATAGAAATTTCCCCTTCTTTTCACCTCCTTCCTGTAGATTCATTAGTTTCATTTTAGAAGGAATCTTTGGTGACCTAGAAGTGAAAAATTTGAACTCAATATTAAGTTACACATCCTGTGTGTAATACGTATGCTTTTCTTCTGACTTTGCACATTCTGTGCCATCTGCTAGCCTAAGATGATAAATGATAAAGCATTCCTTACATCATTGAAACGTTAAACTATGCAATATCATGCCAACGCATATGCATCTATGAGTGGAGGTGAAAATGACTGTAAGTAAAACTGAAATGAATTGCTTTCACTGAACTGAGTAAAATGAACGTAAACAAAAACAGAGCTGGAGATAAACAAGAATGTCATCAGTGTCCAGTTCTGGGCTCCCTAGTACAAGAGAGACATGGACATTTTGGAGTACAGTGAAGGCCCAAAAAGATGATTAAGGGATTGGAGCATACAAGAAGAGGCTAAATGAGCTCGGAATGTTTAGATTCAGGAGGAGAAGGCTCAGGGGGATCTTACTGACATGTATAAATACCTGATGGGGGGCAGGGAGCAATAAAGACGACAGACCCAAACTCTTCTCAGTGGTGCCCTGTGAAAGGACAAGAAATAATGGGCACAAATGAAATACAGGAAATTCTGTTTAAGCATAAGAAAAGACTTTTTTACTGTAAGGGTGGTTGAACACTGTGACAGGTTACTCAGAGAGGTTGGAGAGTCTCCATCTTTGCAGGTTTTCAGGACCCAGCTGGACACAGCCCTGAGCAACCTGCTCTAGTTGTCCCTGTCTAGTTGGACCAGGTCCCTTCCAGCCTCACCCATTCTGTGATTCTATTGATATTGTTAACGTTTAAAGTATACATAAGGGACTTGCTGTTGTAATATTTCATTTGAAGACTGTTTTCTGGTCATGAAGCATGCAGGTTTTTATCTTCAGAGGTACTTGATTTCTGAGCTCTATGCCCTCAAGGAAGTATAAGCATCTAGCTACCTACCAACTAATTTTGCAGTTTTTGACTTAAGCACTAAAACCATTTTATAGCTTCTTACACCTAAGATTTTACTGGGAATCTTGATGTAAGTCTGCAAAGAACTTGAATGTTCCAGTATTGACAAGAACTAAATTTTATGGGTTTTTTTTCAGGGCAGAGCATTTTCTTTGTCATTTAGTTTTCTGGAATGTTTTGAAGAGCCCTGGAACTAGTACAAAGGAGAAGAAAATCCACAGTTTGGTGCATAGAGGTTTGCGAGATCAAAGAAGCGGGCAATTAAACTGGCTTGTGGTGCTGTGGGACCACAGCTTGCGTTAAAGAGAAACAAATGAGCTGGGAACAGCATAGTCAAAAATACTGATGGACAGCCCAGTTTCCATGCCACTCCCCAGGGAAGAAATGTCAATAATAATGTTTGGAACCAGTTATTCCTGGATGTGGTAGACACTACTAAATGATCACTGAATCAATTTTAATATTGATTTACATTTGATTTTGGCAAGCACTAAGGGCGCTGAAGAATAGTTGATCATAAAAATGACATTCTTTCAAGTGATCACAGTTAGACTAGGTAGACCTAAATATTTAGATTAACTGGAGTTAAATAGAAGCTGTTTTTTACATTTCTTGATTTCAAAAAGAAGGATGAATTTGGAGAAATTAGGAGAATTAATGAAATCGAAGAATGATCAACAAGGAAAGCTAAGCTTCAGTGGTTAGGAAGCATAGTGGTGAAATAAGAATTGCCTCATTAGTCATAAATATATACATATATATAGCAAAAGGTTTTTTAGCCACATAAATTTAAAAGAGAACAAGAATATCCCTGTGCACTGAAGATGAAGGAGCAATAGAGGATAAATAATGCATGGTTCAAAATTTAAATGCGTATTTTGCCTCAGTTTTCAATATGGATGTTGTTCATTACAGGAGCACAGGATAGGTGAAAGGAAAGGGGGAATGAAAATCTGAAGTAGCAGCAAACCTTGTAAAGCTTGAAGTGGTTCAGCTAGGTAAGCTGTGTGTTTACTACCTCAGAAGTCCAAAGGAACATGAAGGAAGTCTGAAGGTATATGAAACGCATGACTGCTTGTAACAGCGTGAAATTGGATTTGATGAGCCAGGAAATCCTTCTAATCTTGAACGCCTGTGCGCCTATACTGACTTGCACAAAAATTCATGTCCATCAGTGCATTAGTAGAATTTTCTATACACAGGGAATCTGTACAAATCAAGTTACCTTGATTTGTAATCTAAATGTTTTCATTTAGACTTGAGCTTGTAATTTACTAAGTATGGACACAGCATTGCCTGTGAATGCAGTGGGACAATAGATGGTATCATTAGTTATACAAGGTAAATAATAATTAAGTGTTTAAAATTTCAGAATCAGGAGTTTAGTAACAACCTAGGCTCACTGTTGCAAGCACTTTTGTATAGCCAGATGCTCGAGCCTGTCGAACCCTCTAAAACTCCACTGAGCTCTCTGCAGATGCAAGAATCCTTATCCTAAAGCTACTTTGAAAATCAGGGTCTGAGAGTCTCACATAGAGTTACAAGTAGCCTAAATATTTCTGAGGAATCAAGTAGGATGTTTAAATTTAATAGAGGTGCTTAATTTCTGTTAATTTCTTGTTGCAGGGAGCATAAATGTATTAATTTGTATGAAAATACATTTTTGATGGCTAAAAATAGATTTTTCTTTGCTCTAGATCTGTGAGATTGGATATTAGGTAAAAGATTTTCTTCATCTCAATATTTCGCTCTGCTGATTTCAGCTTTAAATTAGTTTCTTCTTAATATAAGAGTAACAAAAATGGTTAAATAAACAGATAATTTGTAAATATTACACACCTTCCAAGTCCTCCAGTTAGTATATTATTTTATGGCTACTCATGTCAGCCTACACATTTACTGGTATGTCCTCTACTACTCCAGAAAGGTCCTGACAGCACGACACTTCTTCACTTAAATGCTAGCCTGCAGCTGCCTACTGCCCTTTGCATTCAAGAGCTGGAAAATACCGATTTTTCAGGATCCAGTCCCTCTCTTCCATAGCTTAAGCCTACCATTCACCAGCATGTCACTGAAGTTGTTAGCTTTCTATTTGTAGTTTAAGTAAGTATTCTAAATCCCTATCAGCAAAGGGAGAAAGCTTGAATGTCTGGTTAATCCTAGGAGCTCCTTGCAATCCAGATCTACCTAAGAACTGGAAGCACTCCTTCATATTTCCTTTTTTGGCAATCTGAATTTCATCCATTCACAAACCCTGTCTGGCCTTGCCCAAGTGGGGACACTGGGGCTTCCCTAGAACAAAGTCCAAACTACCTTGCCTGCTTGACGTCAGTCCTCTGACACTGCTGCGGAGAGAGAGGGCACGAGCAAGCTGCCAGGCAACTTACATGAACTCTGAGGGCCTGTTTTCACATAAGTACATCCTTGAGTGAGCTATGAAAAGAGGATTTCTTCCCAGGAATACTGAACAGATTGCCCAGAGCTAACCCTGAAAGCTTCCCAATAGGCCAACGGTTTGGTAAGTAACATACCTGGCTTCAAATCTGGTATTGAGGCTGCTTCTGCCCAGCAGTGTGGTCACTGCCATATAGGTTTTACATAGAAATTCTGAAAACCCTGATGCTTTCCTTACTTTGTAACTTCCTCTGCTGTATCACTTAGTCAAAAAACAAATATGATTTATTTTGAACATCTTCTTGGACAATGTGGTCTAAGTTTGGTAACTTTCCATTCAAACTCCTGTTTCAGTAACTCAAAAGCTGAAAGTGCTTCACTCTGAAAGGTCAGTCTTTGGTCTGGCAGAAAGCATGGTGTAATTTTGCCATTTATCCTGCGATAAATTCCAAGTTTTCAGAGGGGTGTATGATATAAAAATAAATACACTCTTTTCTATAGTAAATATTTAATGACTTCAGAATGTAATCAGAATTTATAACTTGTAGAAGTTCATCCAATAAACAAAGAAATAGGCTATCAGGCAAAGAAATAGGTTAGCCTAACACCCAAAAGTCACCTGGCAGAGACCAATACAAGGTATAGAAAGATTTAAAAACAGAAAAACCTACCAGTCCAAAGAGAAAGTCTCCTTTTTGTTACTGAATGCTGGCAACTGGAGTGAAAGCAAAATTGTTCCATCTCTTCCATAACTTGCCTTAGTACAGTTTGGAAACTCAACGACTGCAAATCCACAGAACTTCATACGCAGGACCCAGGCTTATGAGTGAGAGACAAGGCACTCATTTAGTAGCAGCAAACACCTTTATATAAAGATGAATGAACGATTAACAGAGAATGCATTGCCCATAGTTATCTACTAATCAGCAGGAGTCAGAGATGGCCAATCCAAAAGAGTTCTGCTTCTCTTCAACACAATCCTGCCCTATCCAGCGCGTACGTCTGCGTGGACCAGAGGATTCCTCTCAGTCCTGCTCAACATTTGCTCTGTCATGTCTGCATGCATATCTTCAGCATCATTGTTTTAAAATCACAGCACAATTTTGGATATTTTTTCAGCAGCCTATCTATATTTATCACTGTAGGAAGCAAGTCTTCAGTGTTTTCTCCATGCCACCTACCAACATTTTGAAAATGGTACTGGTTAGGAAAAAAAAAAGAAAAGAAGAAAAGAAAAGTAGAATGATGGAAGGAAACAACAGAAGTCACAAGAATCATTTACTTTCACTTTCAGGCCTGAAATCCTACGGATTTCTGATAGGGATCTAACAATGCATGGCATGACAAATCCTGCAATACATGCAGTGCAGTAGCAGAGCAATGTAATGTCTGACCATAGCGTTCAGCACCTTAGTAAAAAAAACTGCAGTGCAGTCTAATTACGACTGTGCAAAGAAAAGGTGTTTAAAAGTGTGTATGGGCATAGTGGTGAGGAAGCTGGTGTTACAGATCATCTGACCCCAAGGAAAAAAAAATCCCACATTTCAAGTGCAGTTATAACCCTAAAACAGCATGAAATCACAAACTTAGGACTATAGCCTTAATGCATGCAAGTGCACGCATGCAAGAGGACACAATATTTATAAAACATTTCACTGAATGAAATGTTGTTCTGTCCGTTCTGAGTGGTCCAGCTTCTATTTAGGTTCACTTCCAGGACGCAGAGAGGAGGGGGATGTATAAAGAAAAAGCGCACTGCAAATGTAACTTGCTTGACTACTTCAGCATCACAGTCAGCAGCATTTATAAAAATAATGCAACATTGAAAGTTTTGTAGTGTATTTTATTCTTAAAACTTACCAAACACATAGGACAGCTGACATCAGTTAAACCTGGTTTGTATTATTTGTGTGTCATCGTTAACCACCTTCATGTAGCACGATCAGCTTGTGACAATATACTTAATGACTTAATGGATGAGATACAATTGTTCTTAAATTCAATTATACCCTTTGCACTTGAAGTGTTAAGGTTGTGTCAGCATTTCCATTATAAGCCCCTATTTGCCAGGGTTTATGTCGTAACCATAAAAATGTGCTTCTGACCTAGTCTTGATACCTAAGATTGCTGTCTAAGGAATAATTAAATTATGCATAATTTAAAAAATATAGTTTTATGTTCATTTCCATACACTGGAAAATAGTTAATAAAGATTTTTAGTACATAGATCAAGGGCTGCCTCGTGCTCCTTTCTTTATAACCATCTATCTTTCTTTTTTCTTCTACATCCCCTTTCAAGAAGATTTCTAGTTACTTACTTAAAAGAAAAAGTAGATCAAAAGGAACTTCATATGTTGCTAAATATTCTCCGATATGGACTCAAAGATTCCTTTAAAAATGGGGGCAGGTTAGATAACTCATACTGCATTAGTCTGCATGCTAAGGATTATGAAATTATAATGACACCTATCAGGAAACCTTTTCGTATAATACCTTTTCTAAAGGGAATATTTTTAATTTTTAATGAGTAATATAGAGCCTTACTTCTTCATTGTCTTACATATTATGAAGTCACCGAAATTAATGCAAAGCTCACATAAGTGGAACGGGTCAAGAACTGCTTGGTAAAACCATCTTTCTGTCAGAAAATGCTGATTCACTAACACTGGGATTTTTTGGAGGTATGTATCAGTTTTAACAAAACTTTTTCTGTGAAGGTATCTCAAGCCAAGCCTGTGTTTTCCTGATTGAAACTGGAAGGTGAGACCCCTGAACACACCACTAGCTAAGGCATTCACCGGGGATGCGGAAAATCCCCATGCGAGTCTCTGCTTGGAATTTGGCAAAGCAGGAATTAAAAGCTGTGTCTGCTGGATGTGTGCCTGAGGTTTGAGGCTGCCGAGTGCCACTGTTTTACTTGCTAAAAAACCCCTCTGATTTAACCTATTTTACTGCAGAATCAGAGATTTGAATCTGCCTAGCTTTAGATGTAGCAGCTGTTGGCAGTATAAATCATTAAAACGTTCCAGTCCCATAAAATATTGCACCGGTATCTATACAGAGGTACAAATGATCGCACATAATGTGAAGTAGTAGAAAGGTTGCCTCTGGATGTGGTCAAACGTGCTTCAGATGTGCACTGAATATCAACAGATCTATGATTTACTGCCATTAAGCTAATATATTAACATTTTAAAAATAACTAAAATTTAGATGCTCATTATTTTTTGCCAGCATATGCCAATGGTTCAATTTACACCTCAGTGGAATGCTGTATTGTCTGAGTATGTGCTTAACATACACACTGCCGTTGTACATCAGTAGTCAGGGAATTCACTGACAATACTGGCTTGAAAATTTTCTATCTATCTAAAATATAACAACACCCTTCCTCATATCAAAATAGAAAGAATGTAAGCCAAGATTTGCCAGCGGGCCATATGTCTTGTGCTGTTCCCAGACATACTGTGATTTTGTTTATGTCTAGGAAGTAGATTATGTGCTTTTAGCTTTAGTGATGAATCTGTTCCCTTTTAAGCATAATGAAGAAAATTCAGGTGGAGAGGATGGAATTTCTTGCTGTAGGGTGAACCCATGTCTGTAGAGACGGTTTGATCAGAGCGAACATAGGCTTCCCAGGATGCTGTGGCTCATGAGGCAGCTTGTTAGGTGGAAAGAGAGTGAGACAAGGCAGATCTAAGCAGAAGACCTTTTTTTCTTTATTTTATTCCCTTCATTTTTCCTTACTTTCCTTCTATCCTGGAGAAGGATTTATTTTCACTGGGAGTCATCCACAAACCTTATTTCTCTGATTATTAGGGCCACATTCCCAGCCTTTTCTATAGGATAGATTAGCAAACTGATCTTCTCCATGGAAAAGTGAATAAAAAGGAATGTTAGTGGATCTGAGTTTATAAGTTTCAGTAAGAGAAATGTGGGGAAGATCAAACTGCCTATCCGTTTTCATTGTACATTTGAACTTTAGGACAGATCCCTTAGCAAGGGAAAAGTCAGCCCTCCTCCCGTACCTGAAATATAGTTTTCTCATTATTAGATTTCAATTAGTTTAAAACAGCTTAAACATATCACATCTCTATCCAAACTTAATCTCAACGTACAGCTAGTAAAAAGTATGCTGAAAAGAGAGATGAGAAAATTTTGAAAATCTCTGGCATGAGTATTTCAGTTACAACTGTAGATGTAGTGAAAAGTACAGGGAACTTAGGGAACCCACTTGGGGTTAACATTCCAAGAGAGAACATGAAAGATTAGTTTGAAATTAAAGGCACTTTTCATATCTCTAATGTAATTGAAGCAAGAAAACAGTTGGTGAACATGCCATTCACTTTTTAGACACATCACAGCTGTCCACGTGCTTGCCACATCACCCTGTTCAATTTTTACAGTTTTTAATATGAATATCAATCCCTCTTTTCATAAATGTAACCTATAAATGCCAGGAATCCCTTAGGAGTTTTCTCAGGCTTTATTTAATGCCCCACAAGAAAGGATGTAAAAGAGACCTTTCTTTTGTAAAGTGATCCTATAATTCTGTTCAATATCCATCATTTTCAAGGCCAAGTAATCATATTTAATGGATCCTAAATTACATTCTGTCAGGCAAGGATTCCCTTGATAATATTAACCAGTACAGAGGACTGACACTTGGAGGGCTGAAACTAAGAGGTTTTTTATTGCAAGCAGCTTACAAGTACTTTCACTGGGGTGGCACTCACTAGCACTGCAGTAGTTAAGGGTCAGTGTTTCCATTATGACCTGTACTTTCATGGGTTTTAACTCAGCTATAAATACTCACATTGGTTTCTGCCAAAAAAGCAATGCCTAAGGTGACCTGCAAAGGCTTTTTATCCTTTGCTGTGCTTCTGCCTTCTGTTTTTTCTCTCATTCTTTGAGGGTATTAGGCCTGGATTTCTAATGGCAGATAAAGAATTTGCCAGGGAGCAGCAAGAGCTGGATGCTCTGTAGGGGGAGGCAAGCCAGGAGCTGAGGGCGACGGTGAGGCCGGCACGGGGCTCAACCTCACCGACAAGGTGCAGTCCCACAGTACCCAGGCAGGAAGGCAGAGCGGTCTGGTGACGGTAGCCAGGATCAGCCGACAGCCATGTCATGTGTAGTCTTTCATGTTGAGTTAAGGTTTGGGTGGAGGGAGGGTGGCTGTGCTGGGCAGGAGGTGGGTGGGAACGAATCCACTCTGAGAAGTGCCGAGAGTTTATGTAGAGCGCTTTCACACGCTAATTAGAAAATGATGGCACTGATATTTTAACAATGATGCTCCTTTCCCAAGTGTTCAGTAGGCACTGAAGCTGAACAAATATTTAATAAAAGCCATTTAAACTCATGAGTCAAACATTATCAAAACACTTTCCATCTCAATTGTTTAGCTTTCAGTAGAGAATGCTGCTGGAGGTTTCAGATTATGAAAGCACGGACCAGTATGGCCTGCATTGTGTTTGATAAGTATTTGATTATCTGTGGAGTCAAATGGAGAATAATTTCTTTATTAAACCTATTGTATCATTGACTCCAGCAGTAATGAGGAATGGATTTCTCTGCATTATTGAAATCCAGGAGCAATACTGGGATTTACTGAAAACTTAGTGTTGCCAATGTATTTTTTTAAGGCAGTAGACTTTGATGGACTCTAAGGATCAGAGAGTAGCATTTCACAGTTTGTTTACTACAGACTTCCTTTTTCACTATATTTAAAAGCCCATCTTCCATTACTTCCTTTTGTACCGGTCATAATAGAGGGGTAAATGTTATTAAATCTGAAGGGAAACATCATTCATCTTCCACATCTAAATGATTTCATGGTCCAGTATAGAGGAAAATACGACTTTCAGACTTCCTCTATTCTTCAGTTACTATCTGTAAAATGGAGAGAACAATCTTTTCCTGATCAAAATATGCCTTAAAATAAAATTCATTATTACTTGTGAAGCGCTCAAACAACATGATACATTGTGCCACATTATTCCTGTGAATAAACATACCTGCTACCTGGAGAAAGTATGATAACTTCTGTTGATTTTACCAGAGTCACATTGCACAGATGCAGCTAGGTAAAATGTCAAATCAAAGAATTTCCAGTACTTTTTTATTGAAAGCTTTTTCTGTCTCATGTCAATAGCAAGCAAATCATGCAATAGGGATCCATCTCTCCCCAAAAATATGCATCAACTTTTATCAGAAATTTGAATTTCCATTTTTCTTTGGTAGTTTCTGCTAATTTTCATTCTTTTGTGCTACTAATCACAAATCAAGTTTCCACCCTTCTTTCTGATAGCTCTTTTACCCAGATGCTACAGAAGATAACAGAGTAATACAGACAGTCTCAGGAATATAAACACCAGATGATCAGGGGCTTTGACAGTTTCTCCTGTCATCCCAAACAACTATATTTAGGAGAAGAAAGTATTCTTCCCTGAAAGAAATATCCTTTCGCAGATTTTTTTTCTGTTCTTAAGACTGGAAGAGAGGTTTCTTCATATTCATCTGTAGCTGATAGTTTGAAATGTGACAGAAAGGAAACTCAATACCAAAGTGAGAAATGTTATGCAGAAATCTATGAATCTGGCTATAACAAACAAAATATATTTTCAAAATGTCACATGGAGCATGATGAAGAGAATTTGGATCTCTGAAAATTTATCAGTCTATTTTGTTTCAAGTATTTTTAGAGACGAATACTCCTATTGATTAGATTACATGACAGACAAAGTAAATAACATCTTTCAAAAGATTTTTATTAGGAGACAGAAGTAGAAGAAGCTAGAATGAACAGTTGTACAAACAGCTAAAGCAGGGGTTATTGAATTTGGATGGTGGTAGGAGAGAGAAAGGGGGGTAAATGAAGCAGAGCCACACCAACATATTCCACAAACACCCTCGGTGTCTTTAGTCAGAACATGGCATTGGACACAAGAAACATATCCCAGATATTTTCTGTGAAATTAATTTTTTTAATACATGCTCTTTCCTTGAAGATGTATATGAAGTCTTCTGGAGGCGATGATCTAGTATATAGGCCTTGCATGGGGAAGACAGTCAAATCTGTTCTGTTTGATTTGGAGTGATGAGGAAAGAATACTCTGTGCTGAATGAAAAAGGCAAAAAGCTTATATTTGGCTTTCATACCTCAGGTCAGTACCCTAACCAGCAGTGAATGGACATTTCTATGGGTATTTCAGCACCACTCAATTTTTCAAAAGTCAGTTGCTCATTGCAAATAGAAAGGACAACAAATGCCAAAAATTGCCACCGAAAGAGGAAGTATTGTTAGCAGTTTAGCTCTATTCTGCTGCGCTTTCCTCAGCCCCACATTTACCACCTTTTGGCACTTTAAACAGCAATCCATTTTATACACATTTTCCTGGAAAAAATCAATATGAAACTCTAATCTGAGCTATAAGTAGTTGCTACACTGAGCAAAAAAGTTTGATACACTGAACTGCTCAACCAAATAAATAATTTAGGTAAGTGAGTCAATGGTGCTGAAAAGTAAGTCTTCATTAATGGACATCACTGAGAGAGCAAAGAAAGCAAAATGAATCATCAGTCCATTGCCTTTAATAATATGATTAAAGAAAAGAAGGTACTGAATTATTAAGAACAGTGGGGATGGAAAAGAAAAAGAGAAAAGAGCCTAAAGAGTACCAGTTTGCTGAAGGAAGAAGAACTGGATACTCTTGCTGTTCTTAGGGGTTTTGTTTTTCTTTTAAATTTTTAACTCTGAGAACTGACAATCATTTAGGCCTTCATTCTCCACCTAGCAAAGTCACAGGCATCTCCTCCTCCTCAATTTCATATAAATCAATGATTTATGTGATTTACATATAAAAGTAGATTAATGACTGAAACTGGAGGAGGCCCCTGAAGTAGTATTAAAATCAAATCCTGTTCCTTCTGAAGCTAATAGCAAACTCAGATAGACTTAATGAGGACAGAAACAATCTCCAGGATTTTGAAGCTAGGACAGGGAAGAAGCTTTTATGGATTTTTCTTTTTACAGAGAAATAATGAAAGAACACAAAATTAATTCCATGAAAAAAAAATATTTTAGGACCACAGTAGTGTGCTTTTGAGTCCACCTTCCACATAATAACACCATACCAGTTCCTTCATATCCCTTGCATTGCCTCAAGAAAAGGCTGTTTTTTCTGCCCTATTTTATTCAACAATTTGTGTGTATATTGCTCTTTATATACAAGTTCATACTGAACACTTAAATGGGATGTAGAGTTCAAAGATTTCTCATATGCTGGACTGGATTTTCTCTCACAAAGGATCTGATTCAGCTCTCTGGATATAGAATCCCTAGGCAATTATTCATTTGGATTTAGTTTTAGATTTGCAGCTCTTCAAAAGAATATTGTAAAAGGCTGAGGTAAGTCCTTGCCCATGACATCTGTGCATAAAGATTTGCTCAGATTCTCTTGGTTATCTAACTATGTGCTTTTTACATGCCATTAAAGCATGATGAAAGGGTATGCTGGGGATTCTATATTTTAATTTGATTTGATCAGTTGTTAACTTTTATTTCTTCTGAATTGGACATTCTAATAGCAAGGGTAGCCTCACTGGGTGTATTACAGAGATCTCTGTTATTATTATTACTAAATTCCATTATTAAGACATGCATTTATTTTACTATGTTACTTTACTATGCTTAATGCTAGCCTTTGCTGCCAAACAACATAGCTGTATTGCTATAACCATCATCCTTATCCCTCTGCCAGCTGCCCAGTGTTTTGATGTCATTTTGCTATGTCATGTCTAAATGGGATTGTCAGCTCTCCTAGGCAGAAGGGAAAGCATTCAGCATGATTTTGATACTATAAAGCTAATAATAATAACTGCACTCTGATCCCACTCCATATAAGCTACTGTACCTCCTTACCCAATATTGAAAGCATGTATTATAAATTGACTGAAGAAACTGCAGAAGCTGACTGCAAAAGGAACTGAAGAGTATGATCACTAACAGACATGTGCTCAACATATGACCAACAAATCAGCATTGCTTATCACATGATACGTGCATTTCTGGGAGAAGAACTGTTTGTCCCTTTGAGCAGGTTGCCAGAACAATCCCTCTATGCTCTGATTCTTGTTTAAAAGACTGGGAAAACAGAATGACATATATCAGTAGCTGAATTGCCTTTACATGTCTCATCTAACCTGCAGGCTATGAGTAAGGCATGCTAGCTCTAAGCTGTTATTTAAGACTACATATGGATATTAGAATATGTTGCTTAAGGCACTGCAGACAGAGGTTTGTAAACTATAGTAATGGTTGTGGCATTGAAAGCTCTGTATGGCACAGTATTCTATGGTATAAACTATCAGAGTTTCCAGAACGAGTGGCAATGGAGGAGGTGGATTGGTTATTAACTGCTTATTTTCTCTCTCTACAAAGAAACGATGGCCCATCCAATGGAGCTGATGGGAGCCAGGTCACAACAAACAAAAGATTGTGGTGTGCTTGTTTGCAGAAGTGGTTTATGTAGAAAAGACAGCAGATGTAGTTAGAAACACAGAGGTCCTGTCACTGACTGAGACCCAGCAGATTTTAGTCTCAGGCTCACCAGGAGTAGGGTGTGTCCCCCAGCAGCTTTTCCTTCTGCTTCTCCACTGGTTACATGTGTGACCATGGGGCTCAAAAGTGTACTTAGTCATATTCACCCAAAGGACATCATTTCATGCCAACCAAATATGTTTTCTCCGCGTGACTCCTCTTTTCTAGAGCACGAGAAACGCAAAAAACGCCAAGGTATAACTGGATGGCAGATGTCCATAGATCCACATAGAAGGCTAAAGGCTCTTATGTTGTCAGTTTGCCAGAGTTGGTGGAAATCTGCTGAACAAATCTCATCACTCACTGTGGCATTTATGGCTTGTTTTCATATTGGCAAACTATGTTCATAGCCTGGCTCAGGGGAAAAAAATTTTCCTAGTGTTTATGTTCTATCTAAGATAACTTTAACCCAGTGCAGGGTAAATTTTAGAGTGTCCAGATCTTGGATTCCATTATATCAGTTCTACTTCAATTTAGTTCACTGGACTTATTTTGCAGACTACTGGGAAGACTTTAGGAATACACATTTCTAACTTTCTTCTGTCTTGAAATTAATGTGTGGAAAATCAATTTCCTATGTACCTTCACACCTAGTATCTTATGTGGTTGCACCACTGCAGCTGGTTGCCATTAATTTCAATGTGTTAATGTTTGTATGAAATCAGTGTGCTGGCCAGGGAGACCCAGGTTTCCAAGTACAGCCTGAATACATCTACTTATACCTGGACTTTCACTTTGTAAAACATCAGTGAAATAAAATAATAATAAATAATTATCTCTGTCTACTTCAAAGTCACAAGAAAGATTCAGTAACAATAGTGTTTGTCAGCTTACTACATCTCTTTACCTGTTAAAGAGAACAGTATCTTGACAGATAGTGGTATGATTGCACTTAACCAGCAAACATGAAGGCAAAAAGAACAGCTAATTAAGACTGACATAAAAACCCCAATAACATGCCCTGTTACGAAATGTCCAAAGCACTTAAATCCACAGTGCAGGTGACAAGTGTTCATTTCACCCAGCTCAGGTGAGGAAAAGAATAGAAAGCGAGGAAGCAGAAAACTATGAGAAAAGAAATCACCAGGAACTAAATTGTCCTTGTGTCATCTCTATCTTTCTCCTTTAAAAGAACTTTTGACAAAGAGTCAAAACAAGCAAGAAATTAAAGAAATTTAATTAAAAGAAAGAATTTAAAGAAATTACGATGAAAGATAATATCATCTATGCACTTTGAGGACATTTTGCAGCATCTAATAAAAAACATGACGTCAGTAGTAATATTACAGATTTTTTTTCTTTTTTTCCTTTGGCAGACACCTCAGTTATAGGAATAATCATTTGTCTAGAGATGTGGCTAGAGATTTTCTTAACAGAAATACATCCAGACATCTGCTTATTTATATAAGTCACTGAATCAATGTTTTAGCAGAAGCATTATAGCCTGTGTTGCAATTCTGAAAATAGGTTAAGAGCTGAACTTATCCTAATAGTTTGTTACGGACTCTACGGAATGATAACTCAGTAGTTATTAGGTAGTGGAGGCTGTTTCTGACTAGCATCCCAAACTGAAGATAGTAAAGTCACCAAAAGCAGGATATTATTTAAAAATCATCTTAAACTCTGCAGTCAACTCACGTTTTTTGAGAAAGCCCAGAAAAGTGCCTAAAAGCAGCCATGCATCTAGTGATAAAAAGCCTTTCAGATGAATCACTGATCTCCTTTTGAAATCTTTAGTTATTCTGTGGGCTGCAAGACCAAGAGAAAGATAGATAAGTTATTTGAATCTATGAATAAACAGCAGATTCCCGCTTTTAAAATTAATATCTCTTAGGGGTAACCTCATTTATACACATCAGCCACTATATTATATGAAAAATAATTCAGAAGGGGAGATGGTAAAAGGGTTATAGCAACCTCAGTTTCCAGAGCCAGCTCATCCAAAATTAAAACTGTCTGGTTATCAGCTTTATCATTTCACCCAAAGGAAAGCTGACAGCTTCTAGATAATCTACTCTCTAAGTCCTCCTTTAGAGAGCACTCCCCCCCCGGAGTCTGATGCACAGCTCTTGGCAATTACAGCTGAATCAAAACTTGGACACACAGCAGTCTCTGTTAGCCCTTCTCACCGAGTATTTTGTTAAGTTCTAAAAGCTTGGTTTTCCTATGGACTATACTCAGTGATAACGTTTTTTCTGCAATGTTTGATTAAAAAAAACAACCACTTTTGCTTAACCTTATCATGGTTACATGATCAAGTGTCCTCTCTATAGTAGTGCTTTTCTCCTTCAGTCTATCGACAGTGATACAAATGAGTATGTCATGGATTCAGCTTTGTTCATTTCAATCAGATATCCATCAAACATAGGCAAGGCAGAACAAATATTCGTGACAAAAAGGCACTAATCCAAGACATGGAATTACTTTAGCAATTCCAGGTGCTCCCTGGAAAACAGGGATGCAACTGGAATAATTTTGGGGGCCTAAGTCCTCATATCTGCAGTACTGAGAGGGGAAAAAACATTCTGGAAAATAGGTACCAAGGATATGAGTGTGAGTATGTGCCTCTGTGTGTGCGTGTGCATGCGCATGTGTGTGTGTGTGTGTGTGTGTGTGTGTGTTTTGGGAATGAGGAGGTATTAATCTCTTATAAAAAGCCCTCTGATTCCTTTAGGGAAAAGCTGATGTAAACAATTTACAAACCTGGGCAAAAAATGGAAAGCAGACGTTAGACTATTATTGGACAAATTCCTATATTTTTTATTCTCTTTACCAAGATACTCAATCTGCCATGCAATGCATGGCTTATCTTCCACACTGTGTTTTCCTAAATCAAGATTTTCAAGCTCAGTGGTATTTTGTGATGTGAATAAACTTTTACTAAAGAAGACAAAGGCCACCAACTGTGAGACTAGTGGCTATGGCACCTGTGACCTTCCTATCTTTCTCATTGCAGACTGGAAATTAATGTGGTACTTTAAATATAGGAGATTGCTTAAATCACATTCAGCCTTCCTCAGGGGAACGTTAAACAAACAGAGAACCTGTTAACATAACATTTATCAGAACGCACACTGGCAGAAACACAGTCTCAGAGATTTTGAATAAATCACAAAGCTGTTTCCATCTCCCTGTTTTTATATTTTTTTTAGAGGAAAGAGGATATGGACAGATGATTGTCTTAAATGATGATAAGTCATAAAAATATTATAAATGTCAGATTAATAAGAGGACATACATATCCCAGTAAAACTGCACAATGTGATCAATTTGGTACTCATTATTTATAAATATTTTATAGTATTTATATTTAGTTGCTTGCAAGACAATAGTAACTAAGTTGTGTCTGTTCCAGACAAAGCTGAAAGAGTTTGGAGCTATTCCACCATCCAATATTATAGTAATTTCCATCTTTTGAATCTGTCTATGGAATAAAACTGTCCAGTCATGCTGTGCAACAATATTTTCTCAAATGTGCATCAACTCTTTTGGAGACCTGTTAATTTATATTCTACATATTTAAGGGCTTTTCCAGAGGGAGAAAGTTGGAAAAGGCTACAGGGGAAGGAAAAGAATCTTGTCCAAATATTTTACAATTCACTCAAAATCTAGTTAGGTGCTGAGTCCCTGACAGGTTTTGTGACTATATTTCAACCCCCCATTTCAAAATACGTGCTGTTCCAGCTCCTGCATAAGTTTCTACTGTACCAGACTCCTACTCCACCTTTGATGAAGTCACATGCATTTGTTCCATGCTGCCAGGCAGCCTTCATTTCCTCTGAGAACCCATGCAGGTCAGGTCTGGTGGGGCTGCAATACAGAAATCACAAGAATCACAAATTATTATTTTTTGCATAGCATGGTATGCTAATTTAAATCCTCTGCCAGCATAACACTGCTCTTTATAAGAAGGCCTCTGTTATAAGTCTCCATTTCTGCTTCTGGAAATAGAGGCTATACAATTTCTAAAAAACAGTAACACAGCTTGGTGTAAGAAAGCCAATATATAACCTGAAAGTATTTTATGAAGCTCCTTTAAGTCTTGATAATAAGACAGTCCAGACCATCCTAATGATTTATGTGTTGCTTAAAACGAGAAGAAAGTCAAAAGTCCTGGCAACGCACTGTAGTATCCCAGGACTGTGTGAAGCTGCAAGGAAGTAGTAACTATTTTGCAGTGTCTCCTGAGTCTATTTTCCAGCCCTACCTAGAGTTCAGAGCATTGTGGAAACACTTCTATTGGAATCAGGCAGCTGGAGATCAAATGTCGTCCATACATCAGAGCTTTACAGGGAATTACTGGTAGGTCACTGATATGCAAAGCTAACCTTTAATTGTCTTCAAATGTTTCAGGATCATTTAAATTGCAGTTCTACAGGGAAAGGAGGATGGAAATGTGAAAGCAAGAGTCTACGGCCCTGATTCATGAAAAAGTTACAGACCATTTTCATAGGAAAGGAATGCATGAAAATCCTTGACTGCAAGCTTATGTGATTTATTAAATTCCTTTTCCCCATGTAATTGGTTAACTGCACTTGAAAGGTGTGGAATCCAGAGGTGAGAGAAAATGGAGCTAAGCATTGTAGCTTGCTAAAGGTTTGTGCCCAGCAGACAAACCAAAAGGTAACTGTGGTGAACATACGAAAGATTTTTGAAGTTCAGTGGATTGTCTTCACCATGCTCATGAGGACTTGAGTTTGCTGCTGTACTGCAACGGGAAGCACTGCTATATTGGAACATGAAATATGATGCTATGTTGGGTCCATTTTTTTTAACAGTAACCTCAGTATGTTAACAACTGTTGGGTAGCAAAATCAGAATGTTGAACTCCATAGTCCAAGGAAGATCCATCAAGGCTAAGCACTCAGCATAACTGAAAACACTCTCTCCTAGTTACTGTTCTTCCATTTGCTGCCCTCAGAGCACTCACAGCTAATAGGGGCTCCTGCTTCTTTTGCTCTGCCATTCCATTCAAACCGGAGCTATTTTATCCCTCACTGTGGTGCCCCAAAACACTTCAAAATTGTCTTAGAGTCAGGGTTCAGGATCAGAGGCATTGGTCAGGAAGGATTAATTACATTTTTGATTTGGAGGGAACTTCCCACCAATAGCTTGTAAGTGTAGCTTTCAGTAAATGAGAAGGCTGAAGAGTGCAGCTAGGAACATGTTCTGAGTAAGAAAAGTGGCATCCTGGAGTTAGTTTTCATTCCCTATCATTTTAACACGGAATTTCCTTACTTACATTACAGACAAAATTGTGTTTAACATCATGTCAGATAAAATATGCTTTCTGTCACAAGGCAGGTTCCGAGCAGACAAACTGATGAGAAGGGGTTTGGAAGAACAATAGTGGCTCAGGCCTTATCAGAATTTACCTGAGACTAGAACTTCTATTCACTATCATCAGTGTGAATTCAGATGACTAAAGAAAACATAGACAGAAAAGTAAGAGAGAAGGGGAAAGGAAAGGGAAAATAAGAAGAAATATAAAAAGTTATTTTGACAAATAGGTAACAAAGAGAAGGGAGTCCAGAGGGTTTCCTTATTTAAAAAGAAAATTGTAGGAAAACAGGAAGTCATTGGAGAAGGAGACAAAGAAAGAATGCAGCATCTCTAAACTGTAAAGTTGTCTCTGCTAAAACTATATGAATTGGCAAGGTGAGATATTCAGCAAAAAAGGAGAAAAACAGAGAAGCTGGATCAATATATATTGGCATGGGCTGTGCTGGAGCCCAAATGGAGAATCTAAGCTGAATGAACTCTGGGTGGACTGACGGGTACATAGGACAGGCGGGACAATCAAATCTGGACATGTCCTGGGATGTGTTGAAAAGATTGAACTGGCATATATGAGAAACATGAGGGAGAGAATGAACTGAAGTTTGTGGGATGGGCTGGCTGGGGGTAGAATGAGTTTCTGCACATCTCAGACAAACAGTTTGGTTGTATTTATGATTTAGAAGATGAAAAATGAGCTTCTTTTACCCTTGTTTTGCTTAGCAACAGCAATATGAGTACTCAGCTGGGACTGTCAATTGCTCAGCTCATTAAAATATTAAGATGGAACACATATTATCAGAGCTCTGAGCCTGCAGAGCTGCCAAAATGAGCTTCCCAGTACCTAGCGAAGCAGCGCTGAGAGTTTTTCTCCTTTTTCTTTTCTCTTTTACCTCTTACTGTCATCAGTCTTGCAACAGACCTGCTCCATACAGTTAGTTTTTACTAGCTGCTTTTCTTGTGTCTCAAGTAAAGAGGCCTAGGATCTATTCACTCATAAATTCTGAGCTTAACTAGTATCACTGGGAAAAGAGGACAAAATGAAAGAGTGAAAGCATTGATTTCAAAATGCGATTATTTAAATTTCATTGAATACACAGTGCAGACTCCCATATATGACTCTTATTGCCTACCCTCTATTTACAAAGTGAGGAACAATAGTGGCTGCAACAAGGTAAAAAAATGATTCCTCCTATTTTCTTCCTTTTCTTCCTTGTTCCCTTGTAATTTACTTACTGTGGTTTCTTCTCTTCTTTACCCTACATCTTCGTATGTTCCCTTCCTTTCCTCCCATTTTCTTCATTTTTATTTGTCCTGTCCCTTTACTTCTCTTCCTCACTCTTCCTCTTTTCTCAGCCTCCTGCCTAATTTCATTTTGGAGCTCTTGCTGGCTGTGTGGAGTTCACCTGGGCAAACCACACCGTTTCAGGTCATCCAGATGCAGTTACCCTGTGGGTGTCACCCCTGCTCTCCTCCAGCTTCGGAGCCAGTGCGCTCACCTCTTCGTCCATGGGATGCCTAGCGGTCTCATCGGCAGGCTGAACGCGCCATTGCTTTGGAGAGCCAAGATTTCTCTAAAACCGTCTGCTCAGCTCTTAGGCCGAGAAATATAAGCTTTCAGTATCCTAAAGACAGTATTCGTAAAATACTTTTCAGTATCCTAAAAGCAACACGAGGCTTAGCCTTTCAGACCTTCCATTTTCTGTGTTGATACAAACTGCGCTGCTTGCTGCCACTCACTTTGGCCCCAGTTTGTCAATGTGTCTAACCACACATCTAAAGGTAAATACACACCGGCTCAGTAATATCAGGAAAGCATATGTTAAGTACCTTGCTGAATTGCGGTTTTGATCAGCAGTTTTAATGTACTTTAGGGAATTAGTTCTTCCTGTTAAGTCAGTATTAAAACAGGCTAACCCAATGGCAGTGCAGTAACTTTCAGTGAAAAGGAGGATATGTTAAGCAAATGTGAGTATTGATGATAGTATGGTACAGCATATCTCAGAACCACAGCACAAGTACTTCCTTGTGCTGAAAAGTTTGTGCCTGGTATATCAAAGAGAGAGAGGAGAAGCACAAAGAGAGGAATCATTCCTTTTTTTCATTTGTATAATTAGCTATTGGCCCATTCCTGGAAGGGTAGACAAATGTTCAAAAGTTTTTGAAAAATATAACTAAAATAAATTCAAGAAAATAGCCTTTCAATAACAGGCATGGTTTGAAGGTCTTTTTTTTTTAAGGAACATAATTTTTCTGTTCCTCTGCAATTTCTGTCAATTGCTGAGCAACTACATGACTAACTCTTACCATCATGCCCTGCATTATCTTACTGTGTACCTATGTCACCCCTCTGTTTCCAGCTGCCATCTCTTCTCTCACATCATTAGCTCCACAGGCTGGCAGGTCTGTAAATAAAGTGTAAAAGGTAGTTAGAAAAGCACATGTACGGAGGCACATAATTTCTCTCATAAACTTGAAAATGATAATATGAAGTTGAATAGTGTATTTGACGCTTAAAGCAGGCAACAGAATTATGTGTTATTTCGGATACTAGTTCTCACTGTGCTTTGACTTGTGGCCTGATCTAGAGCCAAAAGAAAGACATCGACACTTGCCACTTTTAGGAAATTTTAGTCTATGGTCCCTAGAACAACATCACAGCTTTTTCCTGAGCCTTGGTGGTATCCTGGGAATATTAATGCTCCTTAGTGCCACAGTGGAGGAGCAGAAGAGAGTGATTTAGGGGAGGGACAGCATAAAGACTCTTCTCACAGCTGTGCTTCAGCTGTTCAGAGGTGCAGCTCTGGGCTGACCTATGCTCAGATGGAGGCAAAACTGCTGCTTTTTTGTGCCTTATCATGGCTGCTGCTTTACTTCCCCCAAGTACAGAAGTTTGTGTCAATTAACAGCAATGACACTGGGCTTGTGTCTAAGCACCCAAGACTGGATGGACTAATTAAAGCTTACAGCAACAGCCAGAACCTAGACAGTTCAGTGATCAATAGTTACAGTATTCCAGCAGCTTACAGCGATTCAAAACCATTCTCCAAATTTTGCAGTAAACACATTTGAGTATGGCTGTCCCAAATCCCAGTGAATTTTCTAACAGTAAAGTTACTGCCCAGCAGGAAAGTACACTGTCTCCTCCAGGCCAGGTTTTGTGCAAGGTACAACCTGACTTACGCATTTGATGCAAAGAAAGGATTCGTGACTATGAATTTTGAATAAAATATGGCACTATCCTTGAGCTGATAACTGGGGACTTGAGTCCCTCCCTCGATAGTTCTTGCTGGCTGGTTTAGATATGTACCATCTCAGTATCCTCAGAAATCCATATAGCTGATCTGAGGAATGAATTCTTGGGATTGATGCCTGACAGTGCATTTTATAAAGAAACCAGGTGTTTAAGTTAGGCTCGTGGATTCTACTAGAGGACAAGGCATGAGTTAGTTACTGTTCTTTTCTCTGCTTTCCACCTGTAGCATGGAGCACCCTTGCACCCTCTGCTGTGGACAGCAAGTCTGGGAGGATGCTTCCTGCCACAGCTGTCATGACTGTGTGTTGTAAGGCTCAATCAGGATGGAGTGGTTCAGCAAAGAGAGAAACTCACTCTGAGGTGGAAACTTGAGGCAGTCATCTTGTTTTCAATCCTTTCGATCTTCAGAGTAAGGTGCACCAGCCCGCCTGTGATAAACTGCAGAAATGGATGGCAACACAGGATTCACAGTAAAACAATCATCTGTTGCAGACTCCTTCTAGGCCCTGCCTTCCTGCTATTTGGTGGTGTGCTGGGCGCTTTCAAATTTCAGCTGGGAACCCCGACTAAATCTGGGGGCTAACAGAGAAGATAACACAGGTAGGGGGAATGCTGGCCAGCTCCAAGAAGTGCAGGCTGTACTTCTCTGGTAGTGAGGGATGCACTGAAATATATGACTGGAATGAGGGTCTGTATGCCCTGTCTGCTAGCACTGCTCTAAATACTGTATTTTTTTCAGGGCTGGAGATTCAGCTGCTGCCCATTCTGGAATTTCAGTGATCACTAGGACAATCTGCTGCTGTTTGCATACCTTCTAAATCCTTCTAAGTCAGGCATACCTCCCGGGAAGTGTCCCGTTCCAAATCTGAGTGGTCCTAAGTGCACCGGCATGCATCTAAATCCAAGCCTGGGCCTTCTGTGCAGTGTCACAATGTGCTAGTATACAAGCATCTCCAGCAGCCTGTTTCTTTCAAATGCCTTACAAGTGCCAAGTCAGAAAATGTTAGTTTTGCAGAAAGAAAACAGCTGTTTATTTTATTTTATTTGAATGATGGTGTGGATTTTAATTCAGCAAAGACATGAAGTATGTTGGTAAATTGTGAGCGTGTGTAGGTGGGTGTGTTAGTGGGTGTAGGAAGCATATGGGAGATACTGTAGCATGAAAAAGCAACCAACAGAAGGGTGTAGAAAAGTATAAGATAAAGCAGACTTCTCCTACACACATTTTAACCCTCCTTTTGGCAATGGTTTATGCTACAACCTTTTTTTCCTCCTGCCCACTTAGTTGATAAATTATACTTAGACCTCTGCATATATTTGCTATGAATGTAATTCTTGCATTTACAGTTCCAGGACTGAAAAAGTAACACAAAACACAACAACGTTAGCAGTAACACAAAATTAACACAAAGCTAAGTCTGCAGCGTAGGAAAGCCATACAGTAGGGCTTTGTGTTTGTTTGTTTCCTGTACACTAGATTTTGTACGTTAACCAGGAACTAATACTGCATCCCTTTTTTGCACAATACTGCAAATAATAGCATGAGAAAAAATTTCGAGGACTTCAGCCTCCGCTCAAAAAGGTATCTCTGTGCCCACAAAGTAAACAACAAGGGAATAACACATGCATTGGAAGTTAACATTTATTTCGGAGTCTGTGTATTCAATTCCAGGCAGCACCTTTTCCCAGAGCGTGCGCTGAAATACAAGGCTGGGAACAAGGAGGGGGAACGCGGGAGCGGTGGCTGTGGCTGTGTATGCCTCAGCTTGGCCGTCTGGGGGCAGCATTGCCCGCTGAATACTTCAGGGCAGCGTGAACAGCGTGAGCTGAAAGAAACCCAGCAGGGCAAGCTACGAAATAAAAGGGGCTTGTGAGGGTAGGGCTAGAGGCAGAAGAAAGGCAGACAAACAAGAAAAGAACAGGAAAGAAAAATCCCCTTTCCGTGCCTGCTTTGGGCTCTGCTGAAGCTCTCTTTGGACTGCTATGTGTTCAGAATCAGCTTTATCTCTTTCAAGACAAGATTGTGAGATTAAAAAAAATCAGGTCACCAACAGCACCTAGTGTTCACTGTAGCACCAGTGACGCCTCTACCTGGAACAGTTAAAAAGGCTTTCAGTAAGATATTTAACTTGCTATGTGTCTAACCTATGTAACATTTATCTGAAACCTTGGACCCGACATTGGGCAACAGATCCAGATTCTGAGCATTGACTGCTCAGTAGTCTGACAACAGGCCAGGTATTCAGAAGAAATCAATTCCTCTTTGGGAAAATACATACAGTCTCAGATTTTTTTTTGACAGGCTTTGCTTTTCAACATTCAGCCTAGGCAGTGTGGCACTCCTCGTGCAGCTCCTTTGAAAATGCACAACTCCTGAGTAAAAGAGACTAACAATAATGCGGAATTTTCCAGCACCTTTTGCAATAGATAGACTTTGCAGTTGATTTATAAGGTCTGTTCTTGTGAACTTTGGAAATCTTAGTTCAAGCTACCAGACCATGAAACATTTCTGTGTAAAAAAATACTCTTCTCAAAAGTGCTTACATGATTTGGGAGCATAAATTCTCTTCAAAGTCAAAATAAGAATTATGTTTCCAGTCACTTACGTGTTTTTGAAAAATGTACTTGGACTGCTTAGACTTGGTAAAGGCACCAAAGGATATTTCAGTACTCAGTCTCATTGCTGAGAGATAAATGAAACCTGAGTAAAAGCAGGGAAGGCTTGCTCACCTGAACTCAGATTTAAAGCTATCAGATGTTTACAGTTTATATTTCAAGATATACCTGATGTAAAGGGGGCTAACTGCAAAGCTCTGCTTCTTTCTGTGTGCCCGCGCATTTACTCTTTTGGTCCTAATCCAAACTTGGATATTTAAAGTCCTTAGAAGTGACTCTGTGACAGAAGAGCTAATGTAGAGCTTTCCTTTTTTTGAACATAGGCTGGACAGCACAAGTCAGTATCAGGGAGAGAGGGGAGAAAACAAAATCAAAAAGGAGGAATAGGGACACAAAAGGGGGAAAGAGAGACAGAAAGGGGAGAAAAGAGAAACACAGTGGTAACAAATGAAGGAAAGGGGTTGTCCAAAGACCAAAGAGCAAAATGGTGTACAACAACATCAGATGAAAAAGAAAAAGCAATATGTTCTCAATTCTCCTGCACTGTTTGGTATCCTTAAACCCCGAACTTCTGTAATGAAAGTGATCACCTGAAAATCCCAATATTGTTAAAAAGAGTGATTTCTGGTTTTGAGGATACAGAGAAAACCATGAAACTGTGAAAGAAGAGTAGCTTCAAGATATGCCTATGCTATGTACTGCTCTATAGTGCATGTACTGCAGAGACAAACATATCTAGATATGGAGACTGGATAGTTACCTTGCCTCTGTACAGGAGACGCTAGCCGGTGCGGTGCTCTAGGCTGCTGGGTCAATCTGTACCTGCAATAGCATCCCCACGCCATGCTGCAGTCTGCTCGATAGACAAGAAGGCAAGTAAAAAACTCTCACAGTGTTGGCTGTACTTTAAAAAATCTTTGTACTTCACAGCTGATTCAGAACTCAAAATTGATTCAGAACTCAAAATTGTCTACCTCAGCTAAGCAACTAAGGGCCTAAACAGCATTGGGCATGTTCTCCTTTCCAATTTAACACTTGCAGAACAGCTTGTTATATACCTACCAGTACTTACAAGAAGATCTTCACAAAACACCAACTCATTACTATTGCCCTCATTTTACCAAAGGGAACAGGTCATAAATACACGGTGTATGACCATAGCAAAGTTCAATGCCAGCATTACAATTTAAGAGTCCTTGTCCCTCAGGCCTATGTACACATCCCTGCACCCTACTTACACTAGACAGATAAGGCTCTTTTTTCCTTGAATTAGGGTGTCTCAAAGAATCATAGAAAAAAAATCTTTTAAATAGAAGCTGGCTGGCTGGCCAAACATTTTAAGAGACAAAAATTTCATCAAAATCTGCAACAGAAAAGTTTCCATGGTCCAAGGCTTTCTGGTCATTTCTGAAAAAAAAGAATCTGAATAGAAATTCTGACCTTTTCAATCAGCAAATGAACACTTTGACAGGATTCCTTTCTGCAAAAAAGTACCACCACCACCACCACCAAAAAACCTTTGAAGTGTTTCATTTTCATTCAAATAGGAAATAAATACAAATTTCAAACCCTGATAGTTGTCATAAAGTGGAATTGAAAGCCTTTGGCCAGCTCCGCTTATACCTTGAAATCACTTTGTGACACATATCAAAAAGTTTGACCACCCCTGATATACGTATATATTAGAGTGTGCACTCAATGTTTGAAATACAGTGTATGAAATTGCTCACAGCACATTAAGAATGCTCAGCAACGTGCAATTTTAGGGTCACACTTTATGCTGTAAGACACATTGTGCAGTTAGCAATCTTTTTTCTCTCACTAAGCACACATTATTTGAGTTTTCTAGTTGAGCATACACCTAAAAGAATCTTTGCTTTTTTTAAAGAGGGCCATAAATTATCATCAAAGACTGGGGTCTCGAATCAGCTGTTATTTGAGCACTATGTGCTTCTTTTGAAAGTCCTATATCATCCTTACATCAATATTCTTTATAGCAAGGCGTGATTTTGAAGGATATAAAACCTACAAGCCCAATTAAAGAGGCATTACATACAAATTGCACATTCTGTGAATGTAGGTGGGTTTTTTTTCATAATACTCTTCTCCATAGGTTTTTTTGTGTGACCTTTCTTCATTTCCTTAGTTTATTTTCCTTTTCAAAGACTTTCAAAGGCGACTACTTTTCATCCATTTTGCCCAATAAAAATAGTGGTAACTGCCTCCCCTTTACTGCAGTCTCTCCTTCACTTCTTCTACCAGGTGCCAATATCCACCTGTCCTTTAAAAGGGGGGAAAAACAGCATTGGGGAGCACCTGTCACATAAGAATGTTGCACAGCGATGTGACTGCATGAGTGTGTGATTGAGAGAGAAATCAAATAAAACCCAGAGCTGAAAAAATAATTTACTGTATGTAGCACAGAAGAAAAATCATGATGAAGTCCTAAGCTAACTCACATAATGCTTTCAGGAATCAGAAAAATGACACTGTCAAAACACAACATTAGTTTTCAGAAGCCTCCAGGCAAAATTTTATTTATTTAAAGTTAGCTCCTATTTTAATAACAAAAAAGTGGCAGCATATTCTACATCAAAGAAAAAACTTTTCCTAATGTTTCCATTCCTCGTGTGAAGTACCGGAGCTGAAGTAGTGGTGCTGTCTTTCTCTAAATAATTATGTGAGTGGCAGGATCACAACCTGAAAAAGCTTTTTGTCTGCATCGGGGATTGCAGTATAAAGAGAATCACATTTGGCTTGCCTAATCTGAGCGGCAATATGGGATATTCTGACCTTTGGTTTTTAAATAGTCTTTTAGTTTTAAATGGGATCCATAATAATGGAGCAGAAATCTTGAATCAAAATCTCGACACACTGTAGAGCCTTGATGAAGGAGGAGTACGGAGGAGGGCCACATCCATGGGCTGCCATTCTCTAGTCAAGACCTGTGAGCCACATCCCTTGTGTGAGGCAGTGCCCCTGGAGAAATGTCCCCTTACAGCACAACGGCACATAAGTGGTGGCTCCTCTTGCATATTACACTCCTTTTGGGCATCCTCACATTCAGAAGTCAGACCAAAGCACATTTTTGGAGTAGTCAAAGCATTTAGCATTTTATACCTTGTTGAAAGAATTAGAGATACGTTTTTAAATGCATTTCTGGATCTCTTTCCTGGAAACTCTGTTTACTCCTAATAGCTTTTCATATGTGAATCTTTTACAGTTACAACTAGCAATAGTGAGAAGGCAGGCCAGGGTCCACTTCTTCAAAGACATCCTATAAATAAAGAATAATCCCCTTAGGTCCCTAGCCCTTTTGTTTGCCTTTTTAGCTTGTTTTCCCTATTGGTTCCTACTAATACTATTCCTTTGGCACTGACTTCTTTCCTGTGTTTCTCTTCTATTATTTCATACCATTTAACACCTCCTGCTTTGAACCTTAACAGAGCCAGCTCTGGAACTGCAAGAATCTGGTTCAGTTACAAAAGACTCCACATTTGCATGTATCTGGGTCTTATTCCAGAATGGTTGGATCTGTGTGGGAGTAGGCCTGAACTTTGTTGCAGCAAGAGAACTCTTACATCTGAGAAATTTATTTCTTCCTTCTGGACCCCTCTTCTATAAGCAACAAAATAAACTGCTATCAAGGCAGCTACCACCAAAGCCATGGGGACTAGGGAAGCTGAGGCCATGCTCCTCAAGAAGGAACTTGCAGCTGTAATGCAACATCAAAGCTTGACAACGTCAGGCTCAAAGAAACAATGTCTTTTAAAGTGGGGTCTGGCACTAATGTGATGTACTAAGAAGGAACATTGTATGGATGTATGAATATTGAGAACTATCAACAGTTGTCAATAACAGGAATTGTAGAACAATATAAACTGCTGTCTGGCAGAGCCTGAAAGAGGGATTTTCCCCTCCATCACAGCAAAAGCCTAAGTGGAATAAATCTTCTCATGAGTAACAGAAAGTAATAGGACTAATTGCTTCAGCTTTGAGGCTGAAGTCTCTGTGTGGTAACTGTGCTTCTGCCAGTGCAGCTATCCCTCCTCAGGGGACTGCGAGGGCTGTTCTTCTCCGAGCAGCATAACCTCCGCGACTCGTCTATGTTCACGCTGCAGAGAGGGCTTGTGTTGTGCCTGTGGGTGCTCTGGCGATGGCCCAAGAAAAATTTATGTATTGGACTTGTAAAGCACTGTGGGATCATCCGGGATGACGCATGCTGTAAAATGTATCATTAATGTTACTAGATGTATTATATAGACTCCTCCTGTGATCTGTGACTGCTGCAGGTAGCGTATCAGGAGAAAATCTTTCCAGATTGTACACATGCAAATTGGTATCTCTGATCACATTCATTATGGTTTCCATTACAACGTCATTTTCACACTCTTGTGCACTTCTCACTCAGTCTAAACTTTTTGTTATTGCAGGTTGTATATACATATACTCTCTCTCTCTCTCTCTCTCTATATATATATATATAGCTTTTTTTTTCCATTTTGCCAAAACCTTTACCAGGGTGAGCAAACATTATTTAAAAGATACAAATATGGAAACAGAGCTACAAGAAAGCTAAAGAATTTGCTTAATTTTAACCAGTAAAGGGATGGCATGATCCTAACCTATGTCTCCTGACTCTGGAGTCTCCTGTCAAGTCACTAGATCACAACAGCTGTCAATTTGTTCAGGGCATTTAGTATAGCCTCCCCCCCCCCCCCCCCCAAAAAAAAAAAAAAACAACTTCTTTTGACTTCAAGATCTGCATAATTTAGAGAAGATCTGGAATTTCTGAAAACTGGGAAAACAAAAAATGAAATATGACCTATTTTGAGCACATCCTGTTTTTATTATGAACAATGAATCTTGCCAAATGGGTTAAATTATGCAAACTATTTCAAAATGCTTTAGGATTAAATGATTCAATCACAAAATAGCAATATGATAGGAAATGCAGGATGAGCAGACACATCTCAAGGAAAGGTTTTCAAAGATTTCAAATGAAATGGAAAATCAAGGCAATGACAAGGAGACTGCTACCAGTGATATATCCTATGAGAAGAATGCTCTGAACAACCTGACTCTTTGGGAGTATAAGGGAAAAGGAGATAGTGCTCTAAAAATGAGAAAGGCAAGAAACCACAGGCAAAACCTAACCATGAATTAATCCAACAAAAATTAAAGCCAAGAAATTGTGAGCAGTGAGTCATGAGTAAAAGGGCACTTGCATGTAACATACGGGTTCAGTTCACAGGTACCCAGTCTGTTTTTTAAAATTAAAATTTAAAATATGTCAAAAATATTCAGTGTTCAGATGAAAGTTGAAAAAAATAAGCTTCCAAGATCTCAAGTCTGTATTTTGGATGCTTGGCTAATACATCAACACGGGCTGGCTTGCCAAAAATATTAAAATACAACTGAAGACATCATAAATTAGTAAATTGTCAAGTATTCTTAATACGTATTCCCAATGCCAGACATATTTATAATAGTAAAAGCAGGTTACTTAAATGATAAGTGCCAGTTAGCACTCAGGGAGATCAGGATAGTTTTACTTTAACACACAGTATAAACTGTGTTTGCTTCAGCAAACCCATTCCGAAAGAAGTGACAAAGATTTAACTTGGACACATGAAAAGTTTCTGTTTTAGGATTTCAGTGTTCATTTGGAGAACTATTATACCATACAGTATAAAGCTTTTATTAAATCAGAGCATTCATTTATTCGAAATAAAAGTTTTATTCAATCACTGTATTTTGATAGACTAGACTACGGCACATAGACAGGAGATAATAGATTGAACAGAATGTCCTTGAAGGAGAATAGCTGCTTCAGATCACCTCTCTAATACTCAGGAGACCTTCTGCTTCCAGTGCCTGTTAGATTTCTGAAAGCTAAGACGAAAGATGCACCAATGCTATCTGGTGTAACAAATTGGCTCCTGAATCACCTAACTATAAAACTTGCAAGGAAAAAAATTAAATAATCTCTGCTTAAAATATCTCAATGTCATTTTTAAACCTATTTAGGATGATGAGCTCTGGTGGCTTTATGGCAGCTTAGCCATGTGCATTGTAAAGGCTCACTGGTACTGTAGCCATTACCAGGTTTTGAAATGAGTCAAACACAAAGTTATTAAATCAGTTTTTGTCTTGCAGTCCCATTTGGCCAGTTCACTTTAACAAGCTTTCAAGCAATTAAAGAAACTGATATATGGAGATTTTTAAAAGAGGCAGAAGATGTAATTTCACTGACATAGAGATCTATAACAAGAAATAGATTCTTTTTGAAAAAAAAAAAGACATAAAAGCCATATTCTAACACTTGTTACAGCAGAGAAAGGAGAAATCAAAACCCTGGCTTACATTTTAAAAGACATTTTCCCAGGTGTTGCATAGCTTTCCTGTGTTTTGGGTGCTGGAACCTAGATTAACATGCTTTTTGTGTCATAATACATGTACCACACATTTCCCTGCAGGCTTAGCAAAAATAAGAGAAACAGAAGAATTTGTATTTTTATATTCTCAAAACCAGTGTCCTACCACAGTATATGAATTTACACTCTCAAGATTAACACCTGCCTAGGTAAACACTCAGCACAGTCCATCCTACAAAAAAAAATTGCACATAGTAGCTGATTTTAAATACTAGCCGTCCTCCCTTCTTTTCATAAAACATGTATGTGTGTTTGTGTGCCCATCTTCCCTTCTCCCCTCTTCAGCTTGTTACAAAGAAACTGAAAAAGAGCTCTGTGAAACAACTTATTCATAGCAGGGCCAGGTAATTATGATGAAAGTACCACAGCATAAAGCAGATAAAAAGGTGTTAAGACATTTCTTTCTGTTATAAAAGTCATTAGGTCTCTATATGGAGCAGCACTTTACTTATCTACCTGGCATATCAATGTTGAACAAATTGCCACATTCATACTTAAAACTCAGCAAACTCAGCTTCTAGCCTTAGTTACTCACAGCATTTTTAGGCTGTATGAAGCCTTTCAAGAAGAAGAAGTCAGCTGTTCACAAAATAAACCTGTTGAAGTTCTAGTTGTCTCAAGAAAATAAAAGGATTTCTTTCTGTCTAGGAAAAAAAAAATGATTGCACCATTTTTTACACCAATGCATTCTGTTACCATTTTTCAATGCATCCACGCTGGGGAAAAAGAGGGTAGTTCAAGGCATGAAACCTGCAAGAAAAGCTGGTTTCTTTAGGACCAAATATTCTGGCATCTTAAAATATACAGTATAGTACAATAGCTAAGATCAATATGTTTGAATATCTTTTCAAAACTCTATGGAAAAAATGACTGCTAGAGGACACATGGACAGTCAGACTCATGCCATCTCTTTGGCTTCCATAGGTGTCTATAAAAAATTATGCTTCATCATCCTCTCTTCAAAAGTATTTTTTCCTTCTCTAATTTTATTTCAGTCTAGCTTGTGCCTCTGGTTTGTGTGCACCTTACATTGAAAGATATAAAATACTGGTATTTCCAGAGAGAGGTAAGAAAATGATTTAACCTTCTAAAGGATAGACAAATGCTGTATTTCAAATAGAACAGGCACATTCAGGTATTAACAAGTTCTTTTCTGATCATGGAAAAGAATTATGCTCAGATATGTTTAAGTCTAACCTAAAAATGATGCTGAATGTTAATACACTAATGTATTGTTAATGAATTATTTTCTTTTTTCTTAAGAAATTTAATTTAATTCATCCATGTATTTATACACTGGCATATAAGAAGTTCTGTGCCTTCTCCCTTCTTCTAAAAAATATTTATACAACTGACAAAAATAATTCTTACTAAAGAGGGTGGCAGCTCTGCTACATCCTTTGATGTAACGGTAAGGAACAGTGACATTAAATAGTCTGATTTTCAGGTCATAATGAGCGTAATATGCTGGACATGTAAAGCATCTAGCAGAGGAAGATCCTCTTGTCTTTAGTTGCTGGTTTTGTATCAGCTGCCAAATGCATATCTGGTAGTGGGGAAGAAAATGAAGCTGCAGTGCTAAATTCACCTCTCAGTCACCCCAATGTAAACTTGCTGTCATTCCGTTGACTTTTGTGGAGTTATCTCAGATATATGCTGGCATAAGAGAAGGCCAGCTGGAGTACTGGTTATGTAGCTCCAATGCTCGCACACTGAAAAAGAACCGCAGAGAATATACAGATATAGAACATAGGCATAAGTTTGATACTCTTTCTTCAAGGTTTAATTTTATAGCCTTTGCCTGGAAATGAGATTTCTCTACAGTGCCTTACTGCCTCAAGCTAAGTCCAAAAGGCTTTCTTTCCTGTACTCATACTTTACCACGTTATGAGTAACATATCAGTTGCAATGAAGTCAATAGAGGCTTCACCTGTGTGTCTGAGCCTGCTTTACTGAAAGCAGTGGTAAAACTCCTGTTGATTTTCCAGGGAAGATTGAAGCCCTGGGGGATACTGCTAGCTCTGAAATAGGAGTTCTCTACCAGATATAAAGCATAAGGATACTCCCTGTTGCATCTGAAAGCAAGATGGCAAATCCTACAGTCTGACCATCATCTCAATTATTCGCTTTGCTAAAACCTGCATCCTGAATACTCCTGTGAAAACTCTTCCCCAGTGCAAGAAGAGGGTTAAAGTCAGGCCACAAGTAAGGCTTTCAGGAGTTGGCCTGGTCAGAAATTTCACTGTCAAATTGAGAGCAAACAAGTCTTTAAACAGTATTGGAGCTAATGTTCTGATTTCACCTCCATCCAAAAGATCAGAAGTTACAATCAGATTAGTGTCACCAGACCTAAATATATCAAACAAAAAACTGATGGGATCAGAGCAAATATAGTGACCTGCTATTACCATAATGTATCTAAAAATAAGGAAGAAAAAGGCATGATATTAAAAAAAGACACCTTTATTGTTCATACAAAGTTGACTCTGTTGCATATCATGAAGCATCATTAACAAGCTAAATATGACTTTGTGTAATTCAAACAATGGTGCTTAATGAAAATATACAACGCAGTTATGATCACTTATTTTCTTTGCTTTTTGCTGGATAGAATTTGTGCTTTGATAGTAATTTATTTCTTTTAAACTACTAACTTAGCCAGCATGATATATGAATGACTTCCTTTGCAGGTAAATCCATCACAGGTACTAAAATCAGAGCCGGGGTCTTCTTGCCCAAATGTTGTTCAAGATATTCTTGCAGTCCTGAAACAGAAACAAAACAATTCATGAATCCGCTTTGCCTTTGTCTCATTTTTAATATGAGAAGTGTGCTATCTCCAAATATGTTTTTGAAAAGTATCGTGGAGTCACAATTAACAAAGGTGGGTGAAATGCAATTCTGATTTTTTAGTTTATACAGAAGGAATAATCACCAGCTCCTACCTCCTAACCAACCAATCTGGGATCAACTTTACATGTTGCACAATTCAGCAAAACAGTTAAAAGCATGTTCCTCAACTCTGAGTGAGTGAGTGGCCCGTTTATTACTACAGAAACAGCAAACTGTAACTGAATGCAGGTAGTAAAGATAGCTGAGGATTAATGCAGCTGATATAACTAGTATTTATCTTTAATAAGGATAATAAATACCAGTTGAAATTCAGTTCTTTGTAATCTTTGATATTTGGATGATTTAGCTGCACATAGCTGTCTATAAGTGAAGTCCTGCTCTCAGGTCTCACTGAGATACATCAAGGTACAAAAGGTTAAAATGGGATATTTTAAAAAACATTGTGAACATGATTTCCATTTGCAATCAGTGGAAACATGCTGCATTGAAGATATAATGGCGAGAGTCCAGGGACAGCAACATACATGACTGCAGATCTAGATTTACAGAGATTCAAACTACAAAAAATACGCAATATAGCTATTGGTGGCTCTAAAGGGACTATTATGTGACAGAAGTTTACAAATTCCAAGTCCATTATAGGAAGAGAATTGGTAATGGAGAAGATCTAACTAGGAGAAGAATGGAAGAAAACTAAAGAATTGAACATTTAAAATGAGCATCAAGACATTCCTGGACATGTTGCAGTCTCAACCGACATGCTGGAAATCCACAAAGAATCTTTAGAGAAGACTGGAGAAAACTCTCCAAATGATCCTGCAAAAGACAGTTTCCTAATGGTAGGGAATGGGCTGCGTCGTTTTGGTTTTGATAAGTTATTTCTGTCTGTAGCTTCTGTGATTATAGCAATTCTTTATAACACTAAGCATTCTTGGCTAGAGCGAGTGTAAAGAGGGCAGAACTTGAAGAGTGTCAAAGATTTTTTTTCCCTCACTGCCTGTGAAACTGTGAATATGCAGTTCAGGCAAAGTGTTATCTCATATAGGATAAAAGAGGAAATTTGTTATTGTATTTACAGAGGCTAGCACTGTTCTGTTGTTACTCAGCAGCAGGAGCAGGAATTAATGTAATAATGGAAATGCTACCTATGAAATATTGCAAAGACAGTAGCAGCCTACTGAAATTCTGTTATTTTGTATTAACATCATTGACATTAGGGATGAGAACAGACAGAGGCGAGCCTAAGATCAATAGTCACCTCAAAGGTCAAAGGACTTCATGTTCTGTGTAATAAGCAGCTCAGTCTATGTATCTCAGATACTCAGCAATGACTCTCTAACGAAGCATCAGCCAATATTTTCATTCTCAACCTTGGTTTCAGGGAATTTCATAGCTATGCAGTAGGTGGAAGTCAGTAAAAACATTTCACCTCAAAAATCACCAATTACACCCTATTAAAACTACATTCCATTTTCTTTCTTCCATTAGAAATTGTGAAAATACAATTCTACCTTTAACTTTTTCACCGGCTTAAAAGCTATGAAACAGTGCAAAAAATTACCATAACAGAAACAGGTATTACTTTCAAAGGGAGAATTTGAAAATAAGGCTATCTGGAAGTTGAACTGTATTCTTTTGTTTTTTGAGGTGGGCAAAATAGCCATAAATATTTACATCTGAGCATTCCTTAGTAGACCTGACAGCCAGAAAGAGCCACCTTTCCAAAAGACCATCACCTTTTCTACTGCAAGTACAAACTGCTGCAGCAAAGCCTAAGCATATAATTGAAATATGGATGAAAATCTGGGGCATACACCTCTAAATGTTTAATTATACATGTAAATCAAATAGTCTGATATGAAAACATTCTGCTTTAGATCTACATCTTTTTACATTTTAAAATGTGTGGATAAAAGTCTGCTCATTAAGATTTCACCTCAAAAGAGGAGACTGGATCATCTAAAAAACTAAAATTGCACTCTGAGATATCACAGAAGACAATGCACAATTAGTAAATCTGTGTCAGACTGTGTAATCATAGCTGATACTGTGCAAAAATTGACAGCCATGTCTTTTACCTGCTATAAATAAAATGTGAGTTACTCCTCTAAATCCTCCATTACTAATTGCATATGTTTAACTATGTGACACTAATAGAGACACAATCTTTTTTTTTACTTCTGCAAATTATGCTTTTAGATAAACAAGAGTCTGAGTCAACAGTAGGAGTGTTTTTTGAAGTGTGTATTTCTTTGTTTAAATACACTTAAGATTTCAAATATTTCTTTCCTATCTATTACTTATGGAAATGTTTGCTCAGTTGCATATCAGTGCTCTAAAAGTTGATCTTACAAGTGAAAACATGCAGAGGAAATAGGTGGGGGTAGGTGAGAGTGTTTTCTGGAGCTCTAACAGGAGCCACAGAGGATTGGTACTGGTCTTAAAATCATTTAATGTGTCCTGATACAGAATATTCATTAAAGCACAAACAAAAAAAATGGAGTAGCAAGCAGCAAACAAGTGGTCTGTTTTGTGTATGTTTTCATTTCCTATGACAGTCAGCATTAATTATTATTACTATATGGAATTTGCCTAAAGCAGGTAAGCTTCATCCTATAAGATAGATACCCCTACTCCCGACCAAACAGCAGAAGTTCTGGCACAGGTTTCCCACTGAGTTTCATTCTGCACCACTATGAATTTTTCTCTTGAACTGGGCTGAGGGAAGCATGTGGAGACGAACATAATCACAACCTAGAATGAACAAAAATAATTCAAAGTCTTTCCCTCTCTCACTAAAACTTCCAGCAATATTATTTATTCCTGCCATTTCTTTTTCAGGAAATGATAACGAGATCAATAGTACAACGATCCTTCACACCGACCTAACAGCCCTTCCATATAACAGGGCACAACTTAAAATCATAAGCTATTGTTTTTAATGGTGCTTTTCATGCTTAGTAGAGAGAATAATGTCCTGGAAGCCTTTATAGGGTCATTGCAAATGATGAAGAGAATGTTTTTTACATCTATGTTATCATTGACTTCAATAGGGTCTTTAGGCATTCTCCTGCAGTCCTCACGTGTATGAGGCCGCAGAACACACCTGTACGTTTGCAAAATCAGATCCTTATTATCACTGACATCTCCTGTTTCACTGGCTATTTGCAGGTGGGGAGTAATCTAATAGCCCATAATGAAAAGGCAAATGGTAACAAAAAGAAAGATCATATTTAGCTCAGTACATAAAAAATCACTTTGATATTACAACTGCTATCTTTCCTTCAATTTTTAACCAAAAGATATTGTTACATCGCTTAGAGCAGGTCTTTAAATCCCTGAGCTAATAAAGCTCTCCATTGCTTCAGCTGTATGGATCTGACATGCAGCATGTACTTTGAAAAGATGCGTCACAGGGGATCAGGTTCCTAACACTTGACGAAGAGTTCCAGTCCCAAAAGATGTGCCCCTGGTGTGCAGAGCACTTAACCCTTCGACCAGTACCAACATGACTATTCACAAATTATTGATGTCCCTAAATCCCTGGCAGATTGCAGACAGTTCTTGTCTCCCTTGAAGCCAAAGCATATGGCCACTAATGGAATGGATTAAAAAATACACATACACATTCAAGGCTTTGCCACATGAATGTAAAGCCACAGATATGGTAGAAGGTGATTGAGCTGGACTGAACACTGTTAAATACATGATTAGCTTGTTGTTATGGATCATTTCCATTGATTTATATACAGTTTCACAGCACAGTTTAATTAAGGAACAAGCATCTTCCTTAAATGATCAGGCAGTACAGTGAAAAAGTGAAACATGTGGAACTGGAGACCCCTTCCCTCTTTCTTAAACATCCAACTGACTGCCTCTGTGGTTTTTAACAATAGCCAGGAAGAACAATATGCTTTTAAACAATAAAGTGTTTTTACTGCTTTTTATGAGGCTTATGTGCCGGAGAAATCAGTTCAGGATTTTTTTCCAAACTTACAATAATATAAAATGATGATGTTACATGTCAGATTTTAAAACAGAATCAGTGCAGTTCACTCACTCTATTTCAGTTAATACCTTCCTGTACAAAATAAGATCAAATCTAGTAAATAAAAATATACTTTTGGAATATAAGGGCAAATTGTTTCCCAAAAGATGATTTTGTGCTGATTTTTTCTTGTAACTTCAAAGATTTTAAAAGAAAAAAATGTGGACATTTTGCACATTCCCCTACTTGTTTCTTAATTATTCTTAATTATATTGTCAAAGGTCGGTCATGTTAAGAGACCGAGTTTTCAAAACTGCCCTATCCACAGGAAAAACTGAGGCAACATTTTGAGAAGAACTGTGCTTCCATTTTGACAGCTAAATGTAGCAGTTACATCTTGAAAAATGCCAAGCACCTATCAGGTCCAGGGAAAACTGGCCAAAGATATGTTACTCTATGTTTTTATAAATTCTTCCAAAATTATAAAATTTGAAGTTAGTCTTGATTTTTTTCATGGGAAATACTCCTATGAATAAAAAGAGGGAATCTGATAATAGCTAAACAGGAGGAGGGTGGACGTAGAACATGCTGTCGAAGCCAACCACTCCTGATTGTTCACCCAGGCTACTACACGAATTATTTCCCTTAGTCCTTCAGGGTTTCAACAAGTTACAGCCTGTCTTTGCCTACTTATTTATAACAACAGGGTAGTGATGATTTTCTTACTTCTCATGAATAATCAGGGTATAATTAAGTTTGGTTAGGCACAGTTCTGGAGACTATATAAGCTCCTTCATGCAACACTGGTGATGCACTTTGATCACCTGGCCTGGGATTTTTTTCTGAATACGAGTTAACTGGCTACTTTGAACTGTAGGGGAAGTCTTTTGCCATGATAAAGGAGACAGATGACCAATGGGAATTTGGGTAAGGCTGTGAAACTCCTTTTAACCTGTGATAACGCCAAGTCAGTCTTTGAAACTACAACATGTAAAACAAAAGTATTAATGTTCTGTGCTACCTAACTTTGAAAATCCAACGTGTTGTGAAGATTTCTCAAGCTGTGTCAAGATTCTCTCTCTCCCTTCTTTCAAAATCAACATTTGGCGAATGAGCTTTCATTTTGCATGGTAAATATGTAACAACATTTGTTTTTGAAAAATAAAAAGGAATCAGTATAATTTGGACTTTTAAGAAAAACAGATCTACCTTTCAGGCCTATTTGTAAAAAACACATGACCCAAAAAGAAAAAACTGAAATTGCAGAGGCAGTTACCAGGACTGCATTTGAAAGTCAGTTCTCTACAAATACATGCCTAGTCAGATGCCATTACCGCCATTCAGACCTGCACAAGTCTGCATTTGCAAACAATTCTTTCATAAAAATGTACCTCTTGGCACATTTTTATCACATTCCACTTCAACTTGCCTGCATTTATGGACTCATCTAAACTGCATAGGTCTGTCTTTATGAAGAACTTCTTGCTGCTCACATCAAACTAGTTTTAGTTATAAGAATTAAAATGTCATTGTCAAGTAATCTCATAACAGATGAAAATATAGTCTGTACTTGAAACACTAATGCCAATGTTAGCCTACTCCTTTACCTTGTCCCTAATACCAAAGAACTATTTCAGATTGCAACCTCTCCTGGGAAGGATATGTTTATCAGCATCCAGACTGATAGGACTCAATGCCTTCTGGTGGTAAAATACTGTGAGTTGTAGGCACAGATACATAAGCAACAGGCTAGCACTTCACAGAGCAGAACATTCATCAGATGAAGCCTCTGACAAAAAAACTGCTGTAAAGAGATGATATTTTACTGCTAGTGCAGTTTGTGCACTGGACTGCTTGTTCCTTTGGAAGTTACCCCTAACCTGAAAATACCATTCTAGCAATGTCTTTATGCGGGCAATGGTGAAAACAGAATGAAAGCTGCTGTAGGCTTAAGCAGGTTTTACTGTATCTGCAGCAGTGTGAGAAACTCTTCCTACAGTTTAGCAGAGGAAGAGGAACTTCCTTCCTCAAGAGAGCTATGTATCCCTGCATACCTTCTTGTCAGCTCTTGAGCTCAGAACCAGAGAGGAAAAGTTGCAAGTGCACAAGATAGCAGTCATGGTCTTTATTTGTTAATGGGAGATGTAAGAAAGATAAATGATAAGCTTTTCTTAATCTAAACTCATTAGTCAGTGAGGGTGCCCGCACTCTGTGCCATCAGAGGAAAGTGGAGAGGGACATCCAGCCTCAAATGACCAGCTCTGAAGGAATCCAAAAATCACCCGTCCTCTTCCCAGTCTCAGCAGCTGCTTTACTGTTCCTCTTTGCTTAAACAGGAGTGGGTGGGAAGAAAAAAGGATTCACTCATCATCAGGGAGGGTATTAACATTACAGGAACTTTACTTTTCTAGAGCTGAGTCATTTGGCTGAGTAACAAGGAAAGTTTTTTACACTGTAGCTAATACATTTTTTAGCATTTGAAAGAAAATTAGTAGACAAAAAAGTTATTTTTAGTGCTGGTTCAATTGTGGGCCTGTCAGCCTTGGCAATGCATCTCTTTTATCAAGCTGCCAGGATACCTTGTTTTGTTTTCAGAGCAAAGTTTGCTTAAAGACCAATTTCAGAAAAGTTACTCATTGTGGGTGTTAATTAGAGCTTTCTGGACTCTGCAGGGTTTAGCTTATGATCCTTTTCACTTACTAAACCCTGTAATTTGAGTTACATGAGGATGGGAATGAACCAACCCCTTTCTATTCTTCTGAAGGCTCTGTTTAACACAGACCATGAAAGAACCTCTCTCCTTTTCTTCCCTAATATGGAATTCTAATCTCTCTCCTTTCTTAAAGAAAATGAAAAATAGTATTTCACACCTGTAAAAAGTTTTCAAACTGATGAACTGAGACACACCCTTAGAGCTTCAATATGGGACAGCTAAACTTTAGGAAGCCTCTGCTTATAGATAATGTCTTCAGTGATAAAGTATACTATACATCTTAGAAAAAATAGCTAACCATCTATTCCCTTCCCTGTGTCTTTCTAGGAGTGGTGTACTGTCACTCTATAAGAGAAAGTCCCTGACACATCTCCCCACTGACCCAGGTAGCAGGCAAGAGAATCATTTTGCCTTGCTTCTGTTGTCACATTAAGGAAAAGGCCAGCTACTGGTTCAAAAATCTTAAAAATGGGATTGGGAAAAAGAGACTTCTTAGTAGTTGGGGGTAATAGATAACAAACTGAAGTCGAGTTTATACATGATATGGTTATAACTAGGAACTTTGTACTGAAATGAATGAAATGAAAATGCAGTTGAAGTACTATGCAAAAGCCAACCCAAAACAAAACCTGATACAGAGTCTGCGGAGGATTATACTCAGCTGCACCGGATATTTGAAACTGGGCTAGACAAAAGATGAGACAATGAACTAAAAAGAACAAACCTGTGAAGGATTAGAGAAAATGACCAAAAATGGTTATCTATCTCTATTTTACAGCTGAAGAAGCCTCTATTTTCCTGCAAGGAGAAGAACTGAGGTGGCTAAGGCAAAATATTTTAACTGTGTTCATGAATACTACCATCTTAAAACAATATCTCCCAAACTTCCTCCCAAATATCTAAACTTGAGCTCAGTTTGAAGGCTGGTATGAACACTTCTGAAAGTTGTACAGCACTATAGCAGTGTGACAGATGTACCAGGAATGCTGAGGAGGTAAGCAAATCAGTCAACCACAATTACCAAATGAGATTTTCTTATACTGGTATTTATATCAATTAAAATTTCAATCTCAAATGCCATTCCTAAGATATTTATGTACCACCCAACTCTCTGGATATACAGAAGTTATCTTCCAAAGTACACAGCACCAGTCTGTACCAATTAGGTATTTTATCAAGCACATCAGTGGCAAGTCATGGAAATAAATGTGACTCTTTTAAAGATAAACAAATGTTGCTGAGCTCTTCTGCATATTAGTAATGGCTGTTTCTCAGTAGAAAGAATTAAGATTTAGCTTCCATAATAATTCTTCAAGTTACTGGCTACAGTTTAGAAAACAGCAGCACAGCATGAAAACTCATTGCTTTGTGTTTCCCACTGTTCCATTTTTAGCAGTGTCCTATATACAGGTTGAGAATCAGCCTATACAAGGTTATAAATGTGCACTTTTGTTTAAAATGTCATTAACCTTCTGCACTAAATAAAGAAACACTTGAACATGCCCTTCCAGTACTCACACTGAGGTCTAAATATAATTTCAAAGAGAAGGGAGGACTGAACTTTCTGAGTACAACTGCTGAGAGAAGAACTTGTGCTTTTTCAAAAGCCATGACAGAGTGCAAAGATCACAAGCCTATTTTCTCTGTGTACTATCTTTCAGCCTTATAATACTCTATCTCTTTAAGAGGTGGATGGTTATTGAGTTCGTATGCCAGCTGTGTTCAATATCTCTAGGGAGGGCAGGATATAATGATATGATGTGGGGATGAGTCATGAATGGAGACAGATTATTACAAATATATAAAACAGTAAGGACCAGTTTTTCAAGAGGCATCGAAGAATGCACTTAGTACCTGTAAGCACTTGCTTGCTCACAGAGCAACCTGGATGTGTCTGTGTAGACAGACAAAACTGCAGGATTCACTAGAGGCTCTCACACACTTTTTTCTATGCAGCAAGAGAAAAATGTGCACTTCCCGGATTTTTTTAGTTTAATTGAAACTTGGTGTGAAAATGATCAACTGCAACAGCACCTGTGCAGTAATTATGAAACTTGCTTTTTCACCTGTAGGTCACACTACAGCTACTGACTCCTGCCCTGTAGTCCCAGAGCATTAGATGGCACAGATTTGCCAACTGTAGGACAGTTGGTAGCTATGCCCCCCAGGTAAGGTTGGGAACACTGGTGGGGCTGTGTGTGGGAAGCTCGGCTGTGCCTGCTGGTAATTCAAGAACTTTTATCTCCAGGGCTGTCAATCTGGCACCTTTCACAAGTGTTAAATTCACTTAAGTATATTTTTTAAGAAGCTGTCATGAGACATACTGAAGCAAATATGTCCTTCAGTGGTTACACATGGACTCAGTTGTAACAATGTTTGTTAAGTGCTTTGACATCCCCAAATGATATGTTTGGTACAACTTCCACATTTATTCGTTTATTCAACTCTGCTAAACAGTCTCTAAAACCTATGGGTTTAACAAATATCTCATTGGACACAGTTTATCCAAAAAGCTACATCTAACCATGAAGAAATGCTTATATAACTAGTGAACATTGCATACATCTACTAGTGGGAGAATTTAGCCTGCAAATAATAGAAAAGGTTTCTAAAAAGATTTTGTGAAAAATATCTTTATATTGGGTACAGAGAAGATCCTGATGGAATAAGCGTTTTCAGTTGCTAGGCCATATTCTCAACTGTTGTAAGTTGTAGATATGCTAATTTACACCTGCTGAGGAGCTGGCTCAGTATATTACATATTTATATATAGTATCATGTGCAAACTAGTGAGGTTATTTCTAGATGTTTACTGTTATAATGAGCTCTGCAACTTTAAATCAATCTGCTGCACAAATGTAAACAACATATCATAACAAAACCAGATAAAAGTGCACCCAAACATGTTAAATACATTATTAGGTCGATGAAGATCATTTATATTGATCCAGGTCTGGCTTCACAGCACAGTTTAATCAAAGCTGCCTGGAAGAGGTAACAAAGAGTGGTCATGGCATTCACTGCCTTTCATCATGAGGTCACTGATTTAATCCTAGAATGAGTCTACAAGTGACTAAAAATTCATTACTACAGTATCTGACAACTTACGTGAAATCAGTTGCAGCAAGATGAAAAAGGACAGACAAATATTTAGACTTGTAACAAAATCCAGCTACTGCTCTAATGAGGAAATACTATTATTGGAGGTTGCTGATGCTCCACCCAGCAGTTTGTAAGCTTTTGATAGCCACACAATTACCTCCTTCTGATCTGGCAGATTTACATTAATTGGATTTTTATCCTGTATAGCAAATACTCAGATACCAGTACCCTCTTACTCCCCACAGTCAAGGAAGAAAAGGAGGGAGATGAAAATCTTTTGTTCCTCTTCATGGCCTCCAAGGAAGATGAATAAATCTCACTGCTAGTGTTTCTGTAATATGAGCTCGTAGTTTGTTCCAGATTTGGGAACAGGAGACTGGAGAGTTATTCAACTGTATCAGTAGACAGCAAAATGAAAGAAAAAGAACTGAAATTTGGCCACATACTGATGTGAGCTGAAAATTAATTTTTGCTCTAACTTGGAGCTATGAATAGCATAATTTAGAAAAGCCTTCAACAAGACTTATGTGTCATTTTATCAGGCACTGTACAAACACTAAGCAACAGACAAAGTCTGCCACAAAGAGTTTACAATCAACATAAAAAAATACAAAGCAGCAAAAGGCAAAGTTGGACAGATAGGCACAGAAAACTGTCAAAATTATAGGTGATTTGTGAAAATTTGTGGAAAAGCCAGCAGCTGACCTGAAATTCTGACCCACCATACGCCTGTTCTTCCTCTTGAGGGCACACACAATTAGCATACTTACTAACAACAGAGTGACCATGAACTGAGTTGTCGTTTTGCTTGGACTGCCTTTGGATCTCTGAAAGTTAAAATTACACTCCCAGTAAAGCAATGCTGCATGTGTTCCACCTGCTCGGCTGTGAAACAACTTTGCTTTTCACAGGCCTCTGATACTCTTCCACCAATGTTAACAGCTGGAGCTGTCTATTCGACAGTTATCTGTGGGCTTTATACCAAATTGGTCCAGCATATATGCCAGTGGGCTATCCAATCTACTGTCTTATGATTGTTTAAAAAATTATTATATACTTTGTACCACAATGTATCACAAAAAACATAAAGAGAAAATTATTACACAAATCTAAAAAAGGACAAACTTTTAGTCACCAAAATGCATGGGTCTAAATACCTGTTTTTGAAAAACTTTTAGGGAAGACGTTTCAGAATTATACAAATTGTACTGCCTTATATAACTCTTGTAAATTTTTTGATTTATAGAGACATGCATGACAGGTAAAGTACACAGCATAGCCTAAAAAAGAATGGCAAAGCTGCCCAGATGTGGCTTCCTGCTTCTGGATTCTGCTCAGCACAGCTGGGAATTCCAGCCAATGGGTCAGCACCCACAGGTGAAGAGTCAATTGGCAGCATTGAACAGTTTCATCTGTTTGAACACTGGCTCTTTGGAAATAAATTTCTAGTTTTGGAACCTTAAGCCACATCTCCACTAAAAACTATGTTAGCTCAAACAGACACTGGATTAATGAAACCAAAAATGCTCAGAAAGAAAGCGGATGTGATGCTTTAATCACTTTTCAGAAACATGAAGTGTGAGTGATGGAAAGGTGACCTTTATCTTTCCTACAAACAGAAGGCCAGCCTATAAGGCACAGTGAAAAATGATTTTGATTTATCCTTGTACCTGTTTCTGAAAAGATGTGATCTGTGGTATGAGATCTGGTTTTAACAACGCTGCAGTACTGCTAGAGGGAAACAAATTGTCCAAGAAGAGATGTCAGTTTTAAAGTAAAGCAAAGATGCCCACACAGCCCTTTCTTTGGTCAGCACTGATACTTTATGCCATGGGCCTTAACTTCTCAGGAAATATCATACCCTCTGCATTACAGAATATGGTAGTGAGAAGGACAGGCTATAGAAAGCTATCAAATCTGTTCAGAGAGAGGCAGTATTCTCCCAGAATATCATCACTGTAGTAGTCTTATCAGTATTTTCTACATTACATTAGTTGAATGAGTCCATCTTTTTTTAAAGCTTCTCTTCCAAGGTTGTTTTTCAATTCCACCGTTAGTAGAAAGATTCATTAGAATCAGGTCATCATCATCTTTTGCCTTTTGCAGAAAGCATATGTGGACAGAGGGGAAAGTAATAAAACTTGCTCACCCTAGCTAAATTTTTGCCAGATCACTTTGGAGGGCAAAGCAAACTTATCTACAACCGTCTCTCTACAAGAGCGTCTGGGGTCATTAAAGCCCCGAAGAATTTGGTAGGATGAAAAAGTGGCACAGGAAGGTGCTTAGGGTTTGTTGTTGTTTATTAATAACCTAGCCAGTTTCATTTTTGACTTACCAAGAGTAAAGAAGCAGAATAAAGGAACACTAACTAGATCTTGTCACGTCAGTACTTCACGCTAAATATCTTTGTCCTCTCCTGTGAAAGTTCCTTTTTGTAATTTTAGCAATTAATTTAGGTAAATGTAGCATTTTCACACACTACTTAGATGTATAGCCAGATTTAAAGTTACTAGCATTTCTCTTTTCTGTAAACAATAAAAAAAAAAGTTTTAAAGTAAAAATCTCCTTACTTAAAATATAGTTTTTGGTTGTTCATTCTTCCAGAATTCTAGCTTTCTCTTAGGGGAAATCAGGAAGTTTTAAATTCATTGATCCCTAGCTGTGTCACTATTTTCATCTCCTTTGACCTTTTAGATATTTTTGTTTGCTGTCACATTTCTGCTGATTTGCTTGTAAATTATAAATCCTATTTTACCTTCATTTTTCTTAAACCACTTGCCAAAATCCTTTAGAAAAATCTACTCAGAGTTTCATTCTTAAGGCCTACTGAAGATTTACAATATGCTAAACTGGGCAAAAACTCTGTAGTAATCAGCACAATGTATTTTATACTTCATCATAATAATTTTTTCTGGCTCCATGTCGATATAACTTTTTCTGCTTTTTACAATGGTTTACAACTTAAATAATTTAATACAACGGTTGTTACATTTTTATTGCAAGCTGATAAAACTTGTTCATAAGTCTCTGCCATGCAATATATTAAATAAAAATGACAGAGAAGGGAAACTGATGATTACTAAAACTGCAATTCAGTCTTGAAGTTCTGACCATGCCATAAAGTGCTTCTGCTTCACTTGCATATAGTAGATCTTGTCAGAATTTCTCAAATGAACTATCTTGGCACATTTAGTTCACCTTACCTGTTATTTTAATGTTGAAAAACAACAATGATTTCACATTTTGGACAATGCATTGATGAGGTGGTTTAGGGGAACCACCTCCTTTAGGGTGGGTGGCTCCCACTTGGGTGGGAAAGGGCACAGATAGGACTTCCATTGCCAGTGCTGCCACTGAGTTGCTGGAAGTCCTTGGGCAAGTTCTTTGGGTAGATTCGACAGTGTACATAGAGGCATGGTTTATTTAATTTCACAAGGCTCCCAGTGATGTAAAGACAGTTAGCTGCTTAAGGCTCAGTCAGGACCTTTGTGTCTGATTTTCGAGTTTTTGAGCACCTCCAGTTCTTGACGCATCCTGAAATCAATCCCCAAATTTCAGCTTTCCATTTTTTAAAAAGGAAATAAGACTTGCCCACATTTGTAAATTGCTTTGAGATCCCCTGATGAATAACAGTAACTAAATACAGTGTTACTCCCTTAGTACCTTTGAGAGTTTATGTAAAAGCTGCTGTTTCAGTGCATCCCTCAATAAGACTCTTTTTATAAGTACATTCTACATCAAAAAAACATGGTTCTGCCCACATCTACAAAGTAGGTCAGTGTATATCCATAAGGATATATAGTACACTACAGTCTGCTACTTCTAAAATCCTTTGCTGACAATATACATCAAAATAATAAAAACTGATTTAAATTTATGGCATAAGTAGATTTTTACTGATTTGTAAATGCTATATTTAGTCCTATATCTAGACTAATTATTCTTATTTTTGAAATTTAGGATAAAACTACAGCTAGCTGTGGAACAGATACTTCAAGATCTATTGCAGTAAATCCTATCTCATCTCTGCACACAATGCAACATAGTAAATGTTTCCCTCTGTGTTAAGACTTTTGGTAGACAAGGACACATCATATATATCTTACCGAGTTAAAATATTTCAGTTTCTAAAGCCAGGCTTGAGAAAAATCTCCATGAGGCATTTGTGATGGCTTGGCAAAAATAAAATACATAATTAATTCCTGTAAATCACTTAACTGCATGGTCTTAATGTTACTAACACAAAGACTGTTTACTTTCTCTGCCTATGTGATTAAGATTTCCTAGTAGAAATCAGCTTGTGACTTCTAAGACATCAACACAGCCACCTGAGAAATAGAATTTTCTATTCAATAAAAAGCCTGATAAGAGTGCAGACATATCAAAATTAGTTTCTGAACAGTGTTGCTATGATTTCAACCCCTGCCTACATGGATCACTCGCTTTGTAGGGTGAAAGATCACAGATGCCTGCATGCTCTTAGAGATCTGATTTTTTTTTCAACACCCTAATCATGCAATGCCAAAATGAATAATGGTGATAAAGATAGCATTAGACAACTAGATTAAACTGTAAAAGTCGTGACTTTTTCTTCTGCAAAATAAAAAGCAAACTGTGAAGTACTTGGGAAATAGGTATGCTTATGGGCTGAAAAAAGAAAAACTACCTAAAGAAAGTACCTAAAGGATAGCAGCTCTGTTTATTTTGACATCTGCCTTTCTCCTGCTCATTAAATGTCCTGCGTAATCAAAGGTAAGGTATTTACCTTTGCATGTTTGTAACTGCAGAGATAAGTAGATCAAGTCATATGTATGATGTGATAGATTTTAAGAAATACATTCAGCTTCTCCACTCCAGAGATAGTTGCAAGCTTGACCACAAATGTAGTATTCTTTTTTCTATTTACTGCCTATCAACCCAGAATCTACTAGTCAGAATACTGTTTCCAACAGGATGATACAAATTGTGGATTTGCTTCTGCAATTCTTTATTCTCAAAGTCCCAAGGGTTCAACAAGGTTGGGCATATTAGTAAGAAATCATTTTGGAAGGTGAGAAAAATTTGTAAGTAATAAAAAAGAAAGCATCCTTGTAATTTTAAAAAGTAACTCCTTAATGCCAGCCTAATACAGAAAAATCAAGATCACAAAATGTCTAAAGAATTCCCCAAATGGAAATGTCTAAAAGTCATCCATTACTATCGCTGCTTTTCCATACAGCAGACACTGAAATCAATATGCTGCACTAGTTCAGTAAATGTGTCTCTTAACAAGTTAATAAAACAGTGATCCCCACATAGTCTTTCCATCAAACTTTCATATAAAAAATGAGAATAATAAATGCACTAAGATAGGGAAGATCTGCTCCATTTGCTCTGCAATGATAATCTTTTACAAAAGAGGATTTTTATTATTAATTCTTTGCCTTCTGGGGATATTATAATTTCCTAGAATGTAAAAATGCCTTAAGCACAGCAATTTGCTGAGCTAGACTGAATTTCAAAATGCTTCAGATGAGCTAATAAACAACTGCATAATTAGCCATTATTAGATCAAGACTGTATATTACAGATATCCAAGTGAACCATCCAACGGATGAGCAAATTGAGGATATCATTTTTAAAACTAAGAGTCAGTGTTATGCTTTGACGTGCATCACAACTTCTCTTTTAAAGAATTAAATACCATACTGCTTATTTTTTCTTTAGAAATGCAGATTATTCTATCAACTAAATCCTTGGGGTCTTAATCATTGAACACATCCCTCTGTGTATGAATAATTAGGAGTTTACCGGCTGAATATAACTCATGCACCGAAAGTGATTAGATTGAATGAGGTGTTTTTTTTTTTTTTTTTTTTTCCAATTAGATAGCTACAAACCCATTGTATAAGCATGTTAAACTCAAGGTCCAGTGTATTTCTTAGGCCTTGAATTCTGCAATTCATTAATGAAATATGCTAATTTACCTTACAAAATGGAGAATGTAATCAGATATACTACAAAAAGTAAAGTATAAAATTAATTTATACTACCACCATATTTTCAGTATCTTGGTACTTGTTAGTTATATATAATTTTGTCAAACCATCAGACAGCAGCTGAGAAATGCCACAGCTAGATGGAAAAGACACTGGGATGGCTGTTTGAGATGTAGAATAAAGTTACTAGCTGAGTTTTTCTCTAAAGAAATGAGAAGTGGAACAGTTAACAGAACAGCTATCTATAGTGACAGCTTTAGGTTTCAGCACTGATTCACCAATTCTGTTTTAAATTTAGGATAGAATTATTCTCATCTAATTTAACAGTTTAAAAGCTATACATCTAATGTAAAGTTGCCTCTGCTTCAAAAGATGATTAATCCCATTGTAAAATATACTATAGGATGAAAAGTCCTCTAGAGGTGTCTGTCTCCCAACCCAAAAAGCCAAGTCACTAGGTTGAACAACAGTTAACTTTTAGGCAGTTAGTTAGATTAAATTAATCTTATCGTAAGTGTCCAGGCAACTGTGAATTGCATGACTTCTGTCTGTAATAGCAACACAGAGCGGGAATGGACCTCTGGCTAATTGAGTTATTACTGCAGACAATTTCATCACATAGTCCCTTACACGAAATGACAAGCTAATCCGTCCTAGTCTGAATTCCTCTTGAATGCCTTTCCAGTCTCAAAACAGTAGTTTCAAGTGGAAATACAATCAGTGTCCATAACAGACAATAAAGCCAAAGATGTAACCTTTTAAAGAGCAGAACAATCTAGGCATACTTTAATTAGAGATACACTGCAATCTGTATGTCCAGTAAACTTTTCCCTTTCACTCTCATTGCTCAGAAGAGTTCAATTTCAAAGAAGTGCAGGATGCAGAAGTTTGCCATTCAGTGTTTCTAGATTAAAAGAAGTTTAAAAGGAAACAGATCAGCTGCTTAAAAGCTCTTATAATCAGAGAAGCAATTATAGAAACTGGAAGCTGCTTATTTGGATCTGCTGCTTTGTAGTCTGCATTTCCTGTTACCTCCACAACTCTGAGAGCATTTCAAAATCCTTATACAAGTCGTTGGTCTTTACATTTACCATTGCTGCAGGGCTAAGTTTAGACTTTAAGCCAAGCTTAATTTTAAGTGTTGAAAACAAAAGCAGCTTTTTTTTTTTTTTTTTTTTTTTTTTCTTCAGGTTAATTAAAATAAAGCAAGCTATTTAAAGCTGCCCAAGGATATGCATGTCAGTGGTAGGCCTAGTGGAGACAGTTTTGTGGGCAGTGCACAGATGAGGTAGTCAAATGAATGCACCATAAAACATAATTTGTTATGCAGCAAGCACCTCATATACATATTCTCAGGTAAGCTATATGCACATGCTTTTAGCCCTGAAGAACCAAATTTAGCTAAAACTAATATATTGGTTCTCCTCTGGCAAATGCAATTATTAACTAAGGGTGACCAAGTAGGCCTTCATCTGCCTTTGTGAATGTAAGAGGTGCTAACTCAGTGATATCTTTCCCTACATTTATAGGATTACTACCACAGAAACTTTATAAAGCATTAGAGAGCTGGGAGGTGGGAAAAGGATTTTGATGGAACAGCCAGCCACTTTTTGTATTCCAGGGTTCAACTAAAGGCTCTGATAAACAGTTTTAAATGGTTGCATGCAGTAGCAGCATAACTGCAGTAAGTCATGCTTGTAGCCCACAAGGATGCAATAGAATGGTGTTTAAGAAAAGTCATTCACACAGAAAACTACTTTCTCTCTAGATCAGGGACACTTCTCAGGGGATTACTATGATCTGTTTAGTTTAGAGACCTCACTTCTTTCACCTATAGTGTCCTCTACAGGAATTGGATTCTATGATGATGATTTTAATATTGAACTTGTCAATTTGTTTTAGGCAAATACTAATTAATACAAGAAATACAAGAAATGCTTAAAGTTTTGGATGGAATGAAAGGGAAATAATTCTGACTCCATTCTAAGTCAGTGGAAAAACTGTTAATTTCAGTATGGTCATCATGTCCCCAAGACCATGTGATAAGATTTCAAAAGCACTGAAGAAAACAAATACACCTGTTATAAATGAGAGTCTGGCCTAAGTAAGAACTGCAATATTTGATTCCTAATTCTGACTTGATTTGATTCATATATTTCATTTCTGCAGTGTCATGTCCATGACATCATATATTATTTAAGCCCCTTTTACTTACTCTGCAGGATTTTCCTGATGCTTCAAATATCTTTAAACATCACTACTACTTAATCCTTCAATATCTAGGAAAGCAAAACTCACGCTGAAGTCAAGGAAACTGATCTGCAAGCAGGCATGCTGTAGGAAAGGAATGGACAAAGATGGCCTTCAGTATACTTGCAAATTCCCAATAATATTTGACCAATAATAATGACCACTAAAGGCAACATTTTAGCCTTTCATCTAAAGACATTCTTTCATCTACTCTTGGAACAAGAAGAGGACCTTCTGTTGGAACCACTGAATCTAAAATAATGAAGCTTTCCCTATAAAGGAAGAGTCTCCCATGGGACCATGGTACTGTTTCTTTGCTTTGAAAAGTATATGTGACTATAACAGTTGAAAATCTGGGCCCAGTTTTTCCAGTGAAACCTCCCAGGCATTGAGTCTTATACCTCTCACTGAAATTAGTAACTGAAATCAAAGGAAACTTGATACATTAAAACCGCAGGAATTTGGGCCTGAAATCTTAAGAAAGGTATAAGGTGATCTTAAAACCTGATATCAGAATGAACAAATCACAACCAGTTCTCCTAAGTTTTTAATTATATAAATGGAAACAAAGACAGTCCTAAATGTTAAGAAGGTTTCTTCACTTTTTTGACAGATCAAAACAAGCAGCACAGTAGAAATTACACTATACAACGAGATCTGTGCAAACTACATGTTTCAAAAAAGTTCTATTACAAGAAACGGAAGTCGGTTCACATAATGCTGATCTAAAAATAGCATCTTTCTATTTCAGAATACTGAAAGGGGGAATTATCCTCTCCTTCACTTCAGGAACTCTCATTAGAAATTCCCTTGTCATTTATGGGTGCATGTCTGATAACACCTTAAAGCATTTCCTCTGCATGATGTGGATACTAAAAAGTATTCTTCCATTCGATCTGATGCTTAAACCATTACCAGATAGCCTCAGTTCAGTCATACTTCCACTACCTATCACGGATAGGTTTGATTTGGTTAAAGGATAACAATTTAAGATCACTAATCTGTGTAGTAAGTATAGCACACACCAGTGAAAATGTTACCTAACTATATAAATTTTCTACTGATAGAAAAAAATGAATAAGACCATAAATTCAATCAAGATCTCTTTTGTCTAGCATTAGGAAAAAATCCCATAAAATTATCATTTGTCTCAAAAAAGAAAAACAAGTATTTCAGATTTCCCAGGTGCAGTACTAAGTATTATTTTATTTCTCTTAAATAATGTCAGCTTTTATTTTAAAATATTAAGAAAAAATATGTATCAGACTTCTGGATTTATTTACAATATTTTATAATTATTTCACTGCCTGACTTCATTTTTTGTTCATGGAATTACTTTTCCTCTGCAACTCTTGATAACAACACTACAACCTTAAGCAGTATAGAAACATACGGTTTATATAAAATACAAAATGCTGGTGTGGTACCCTGCACAAAACTCATAAGCAAAAAGACAAATGACATGCAGAATTGACATGCTTTCAGGCTATGCCTATGCTAGTAATGAAATGTGCCCAAGACCATTCTGTGGAACTGAGGTTAAGGGGTCTGTCAGCACACTACTAAAATCTCTTAGCCTAACTGCCTCTTGGAAACAGTCCCAGATTCATGTTGCCTCCTAAACTGTGCCTATGAATTGCTTAGGAGTCTGGTAGTTGGCATAGGCCGAAATCCTCCCAACAAATGCAGAGAAGGGCTGCGAATAAGAACTGTACAGAAGAACAGTACAGAGAAAGCAGATAGCTGGGAAAGTTTTTGGGCACTAACCAATTCCTAGTATAGACATAGCCATAACTACCTTTATAAAAGAGACTATATTGGCTTATAGGACTCAAAGAAATTAACCTCACATTGACACCTACACTAAGAGATTAAAACTGGACCACAGAGTTGACAGTCTTTGTTTCTTCTTGCAATTTTTCCTCTAATCTGGTTCAAGACTGATTAACCATCAATCAGAAAAAGGTCTAATGCTTTCAACCTGGACAGTTCTCTGTCATCTTTTGCATCAATAAAAATATCTTCTAGATAAGGTCATCCAACCAGAGCAGAGCAAAGCAAAGTTATGCGGCCTCCATATAACTCGAGAAATCACTGCTGTTAAAGGAAATTCAAGATAACTTTGCAGAAAGGCCCAGTACTCTTTCTTCATTTGTTATGAATGCCAGAAAAAGAAATTGCCAGTTGCTCATATGCAAGTAGAATAGTGCCAGTCAATAAAAAATGCCCGAATGCTGACAATTAAGTATTTTTGCAATAATTTTGAATTATTATATGTTAAGAATTAAATGTTTCTATCAAGAACCATTTTGAGGTTGAGTAGCTCTTCAGTGTTTCTTCAAACACTTGTAAAATTTGTATGCTATCCTCAGCTAAACTCAATGAGTGGCATTCTTTCATTTCACTAGCTTTAACCTATTATGTCAAGAAAAAAAATCAGAGACTATACTGTATGATAAAGGAGGATACAGTTCGGCATCTTATGTCTATACTTGGAAGCACAATGGGAGTATGACTTTAATATTACTTTCTATCTCACTCACTCACTATTATCACTTTAATATGAAGTTCTGACAATGAGAAGTAAGAAGTGTATACAGCACAGTCACTTCACTAACTCTTGATAATGTTCCACTGGTTACTCTAATGTTACTACGAGCTCTCAGAGCATATCCTATTACTGCAAGATATTTTAGAGGTGGTATGTTGGAAAGCACATTGTAATTTGGTGCAGAGTAAGTTCAGTAATACCTGTAATGTTTTACGTTTTGAAAAAGAAGGCAGAAGGCAGCTTCTCAGAAAATAACACTATTTAAAAATGACTGTTATACACTGGATTTGTCTTAGTCTTACTTTCTCTTTTGATGTTACAGAATTTCTAATTTCTCATGTGCATCTACTCTCTTAAAATAAACTCCCTTGTGAAGTATAGTAAGCCATATTCTTTTCAGCAGCCTGTTGGAGTCACTTTAATTAAGTGCTAGCCAGAATTCTCTGAAGATGACAAGTAGCTGAAATAGAAGGGAGGAAGAATAATTTTTAACAGTAAACATGTATGTGCTAAGTCCAAAGCACATTTACTAATTTCAGTGGTTCCATCATATCTATTACTCTGTGGCCACAACATAAATAAATATATATTTCATTGAACTATATCTTTAAGTAACAATGAAATTTGCTACTAATAGATAAAATACTACCTATGAATACCTTTGTAAGAATACAAAGGGACCAAGTGAAAAATTGAACAGGATTTGCTAGAATGATGATGATTAAAAAAAAAAGCTTAATATTGTTAAGAACAGTCAGTGCATTTTTTTTCTTCAAAGCAAAGGAATTCAAAGAAAGGTGTTACAGGCCTAGTCAAGAAATAGAGACCCATAGCAAATTATGTACCGAGTTTCATTCAAGATTTCATAGCAACACATATTATATTATAGAAATAAAGTAAACAGATTAGATCTGAAAGACCTATGGCTGAAAAAAATTGCACTATTTTATTTAAAAGATGTTATGACTTGATAAAAACTTTGGCTCCAATGAAGTCAATGGGAGTTTTGCGACTGACTCCAGTGGAGTCAGGATTTCATGCACTGTGTATATTCATTTACATCCATTTATGTCTTCTGTTCTTTATGTCTTTTAGCACTTTGGGATCTGCACTGCTTGGCAGAAGGAGAGCAGGCTGGAGAAGGTATTTGACTAGAACTCAGGAGGCAAAGATTCAATTTCTGTCACAGGCTTACTAAGAAAACCTGAATAAGTCACTACCTCCTTTCTCTTGTGTCCGGGTTCCTTCTCTATAATATACAGGGGATGATATTAAACTCCCTTCTGAGGTACTCTGAGATCAAAAGACAAAAAGTGTTACAGCTAGGCATATATATATTTTTTTCTCACCAAAACCACTGCTTACTAAATTCCAACAAGACAGACCAATGTGACATCCCAGAAGGCACAAGATGAACAGGAAAAACAGAACTAGGAATTTTAATTTGGTGGTAGAACCTTTACTTAATGATAAAGGTCGAGAAAGAAAAATTAGGTGACGTTAGACTACCGAGTTGGCAATAGCGGCAGTCATTAAAAATATTTCATTTGTAAATACATGACTATGAAGGATATAACTGAGCAATAAATGTGGAAGTCCATTATACAGTTAATATGTTTATTAAGAAAGAATCAGAATAGTGGAATTTCTACCTCCAGATAATTCTTTCCTACAGCAGATTGTATATTACCCTGGAAATGTCACTAATGCTGCATTTTATGAATTTTCAACAAGCTCTACATGGACAGAACTCTGAGAAAGATGACCGTCTTTCTTTAATCACCAACAGTTTGAACTTACTCCAGTAGTTATAATTTTTTTGCTCCACAGCCTACAGAATGGCTGTAAACTATCTGGCCTTTCATTTTATCTTCAATCTTGCAGTGAAATCTGTGTGAAAGGTGGCCCGTGGCTACAGGTTTTATCCATTTCAGCAGAAGGTCATGATTATGCTTTTAGGGACAATAAAAGGCTTTAGTAAATTTTAGATAAATTCTATTTCTTCCCTGTTCATTACTTGACTTTTATAAGATTTAGCCAACAGATAAAATCTGTGATCCATAAAGAAGGCAAGCAACAATCATAGTCAAACAGCTTTAAATCAAGCCTAGTGAACTAGTCAACTCCAGTTCACAAGTACAGGATGCAGCTCCAGGGTTGATCAAGAAAGTAACCTCAAACACCAGATCAAAACACCCCTAGGAGCTTTAAGATCATGAAACAGATTAATGAAGCCGACACAATTAATTCCAAACATGCAGAACTATTTAGCCTTTAGGAGGAGATAAAGATTCAAGTGTGGTCAAACAGCATTTATCAAACAAGCTAATATGGATTTGTCAGTTTGCAAACATAACACTACTAGTAAGACTAATGGTTATCACTGTGGAAACACCAGTAGTTTTTTTGCAAAATGCTGGCTAAGAACTACAGTGTGTCTTCAAGTCCATTATTTTAGCAAAGGTGAACAAGGTAGGAGGAAGGGTTGCTCCAGGAGAACTGTATCAAGAGTTCTAATGTTGAGTCTGTTCATTTCAGGTGTAAAACAAACTTGTTTCCAATTTCCAGTCATGCAATCTATTTTCTAATTAGATGAAAATCAGATAGAGCTCTTCCATTCTTATATAATCTACCCTTTTTAAGGGTAACTATGTATCATCCATACAATCTTTGTGAGGCAATGGGCTGCAGAATAATAGAAGAGGAGCAGTCTGTAAACTAGAAGATCAAGTATTGAAAGAGTGTAGAGCCCAAATTCCCTTTCTCAGACTTGAAACAGACTCTCCAAAACACGACTCTGGTATACTAAAAGAGGAGCATGGAGAATGCTGTTCAGCTATTGCCAGTGCCACTTCTATTTTATGAAGAAACAGGACACTTCAAATGCTAGACATTGCAAACTAAGAAGAAGCAGGGTGAGCTTGCAAAGCTGCAATCAGATGCATACAACCTTTTGCTTGAAAACTGAATGAACTCATTATGAAGGCTTAACATCTTCAAGATAGACTTGGTATTACTGGAAACTTAAAATGGTATCTAAAATCACTGAGCTTCAATCTCAGTTTAAGAGATAATTTCAAATATTTCTTACAACTTCAGAAAGAAAATATCAACAGACTGGTTATCCAAATAATGAACACATGAAAAAACCAGAAAATATTAGGCAGTTCATCAAGACAAAGACGAAAAGAAAGGCTTAATACTTAAGAATAAACATGAAGGGCCTGCATTTATTTACATATAAACAATATTTAAAACAGTTAGCATGGACTGAGATGCAAAGAATGAAAACCAAGTCTCTCTCCTGATAGGATTGCTTGTTTTTAAGGTCACTTTATGTTGCCAGGGTGCTATTAGAGCTGCATGAATGCTAAAAGTCTCAACAAAAATCAGAAAGTCAAGGCATAAATAATATCGAAAACAATAGGGACAATAGCAAAGGAGTGGGCATGCCACTGAGAAATTCCAGTGATGGGGCACTTTGGTTTGCATCTTTCATTTTTAAATTCAGTTTGCTCATTCCAATCCAATGAATTTTGGGAATGAGAGAAAACAACTGTCACCTGAGTGTTTTCTTAAAAATTTAAGCGTTCAAATCTCACTGGATGTGAACTACATGCTCATCTATGTCCTGGTATAATCATGATAGAGGCCCTGAGGCAACCTGGCTCTGAGGCAAGCAGATGAATGAAATGGACTGAGGCCAGAATCATCCTCCAGTCCTTTCTAGAAATAGTCAGGAGCCACAATGACAGGAAAGGTGGCCCAAAATCAGAGGTGACTGAGATGGTGTGATCCCATTTAATTATCAGTAGGCACCTTACAACCCTTTCCACCCATCTCCTTCCCTCTACATCCTTTCATAATTTGACTCATTCAGACTTGACTAAGACTGTCCAAGTCTTCTCAGGCAAACAATTCTGTTTACTTTGTTAAGAAATAAAGACTCTCCTCTTTCCAAATACTATGGGGACTAAAGGAGTGGCGATGGGGGAAGGAAAAGAACTTGGTACTTTAAAATGTTTTCTCTATTCTAGACTGATATTAGGATCAATTGACTGACAAGAGAAACATTTTCTTGGTTGTCTTAGGTTTTTAAAAGGAAAGAAATGAGACAGTCTAAATCCAGTTTCTCCTGGGCATCTACAGTTACTGGCATACTTTATTTCTGCATGCTGTTGGTAACTGAATGTCAGGATTGACTTAATTTGGTTAAGCAGTATGGAAAAGCTTGGAGTATGTTTACTTATGTTATGCAAGCAAAATTCCTATCATTTAAGAAAATAACAAAATAAAGAATACACAGAAAATATGAATATTTATATAAAAATTATATCATATAGACATAACAAGCACAGACAAAACGAATAAGCTTTTCTGCTCCTAAATGGGGAAAGGAAAATATTTGTATGTCTACCAACACAGTGGCATGGAAGACTATCTTTTGTGCAGATAATCAATTACTTGCTCAAAATATACTCATTTCCCAAATAATGTTTTTAAGGCCATGCACACATAAATCATGCTTTTGTGGACAATACAACAACTTGTATTTTCATGTGATTTTCTGATCTTCACTTCTAATTTAGTTTATTCATCATAACCCTCTGGTTACTGGACGCTCAGTTCTTCGGGCCTGTTTAAAATTTTGTTGTAGGATTTTTATCATTTCCCTTATACCCTTTTTATGGGTACGTAAGCGAATTCCTTTTTGCAGACATGCCATGTCAATTTAGTAAGGAATCAGGCACAAAATACTTTATGGGTATATTAGTTATGTGCTCAAATACTGAACTGGAGCCGCTTTCAGCAGGGTAATTTTAGACATAAGCTTCAGTTCAGAAAAGTATGCACAGGTTTAAGTACTCCATGGGTGGATTAGGTATGTGCGTACCTATTGAACTGGTGCCACATATCCTGGAGTAGTTTTCTTAAATGCATTAATTTATATCTTTTAAAAATGAAGACTATTTCATATTGGTCAATTTGCATGATACATGCACACATGCATAATGCATTTAGAATACTCTACCCGTTACTGTTATATTTTGCCCTTTCTTTCAAAGCTTCTTCCCAGTTGATAAGATGCCAGTACAATCTAATAAAGCATGACATGGTATTTTCTGCAACTCCCACATACTGTCTTAAATGTTCAAATTCATTTATTAGTTTGAAGGGCTTTCTGAAAAACATGTAATAATAATTCATGACTATTTTGTATTCTAAAGAGATGATCAGGATTTGACATACAAACCACATTACGAGTCAGTGTTTTATAGTAACTAAAACATAAATATTTATAATCATGCCAACTGGTTGTTCTTCACTGATAACATAGGTTTACTACAGGACTCTTTATGTGTTTTATGCATAACATTTACTTTGGAGACCATGAGTTTTTTAGGGAATCTGGTGATCTTGCACAAAGATCTGTTGAAGTCAAGGATGCATTTCAAAAGGTCAGCTATAGAGCGGACAATAAAGATAGTTGCTTTCTAAGCCTCACAGCCAAAGAAAGACAGTGAGCATTTCAAATGTTATTGGGATGTTTTGTTTTAATTTAAAAACGTCCTGTCATTAAAAATTAACAAGTAAGTGTGAGGTGACACTGTCCTTTTTGTACTACCTGAACAAGCAAAAATCCAGCCTTGGACTTCATCGTGCAAAGTGTGTCCCCATCATAATCACTGATCTGCATATTGCTTCAGGAGAAACTTCCAGTTTGATTAGAAATCATGATACTAAGGCAAACCTGAACTTCTTGTCTCCTGCATCAAAGATGCACCACTGACTGCTTACTATGCACCCACTTTAAGTTTAAAAGAGACAGAGTCCAGCTGTCTCCATGCAGTAATTTTAATGGCAATGAAAAGCATTCAGCAATTCTCACGAGACACACAAATAATTCACAGTATCAGGATCCTAAAAAGGGACATTTTTCCTTCAAATACTTCTTTTCCTCCTGTTAATACAAAACCTGTTCTTTTTTAAAAATTAACAACACCAAAAGGACATGTTGCATTTAGGCTGGAGTGAGGACTTTGTGTGATTTATCAAGTTTCTTTTGCTTCTGTGCCACTATTTTCATTTTGAAGGGGGACAGAGAAAAATATTAATGACTGTTAATTTAATATATAACAGCCAGTAGAATCCGAGCTGTGAATTTCTGTACACATCTTTTTGCTCACTACTTCTTGATTCTCATCTACTGATCATATTTTCAGCATAGAGGAACACATTTTAAAAACAGAAGCTCTGGCTTTATTTTGCTGTTTGCTATATTCTGGTTTATGTCAGTCATATCTCCTTCTTCTGGATCAAGAAACTTCAGACTGATGTCTCTTAATTTTTACATCCTTTTTTGTTGCAGTTGGCCCATTGTGCTAGCCTCCAAGTTTTATTCTCACACTGCTTTCCAAGACTTGGACTGAAACATGACTTATGCAGTCCAGAACAAGGGATGAGTAGAATTAAAAAGAAGAGAAATAGAATAGGAGAGTAAGAGGAAAGAGTAGAAAAGACTAAGCAAGTGGACATAAACATACTTTAACACAAAGCCTTGTACTTTCATCCCCCTATTGAAAATGAAGACTCAAATTATGTCTTTGAAATGCATCAGCTGTGGTGAAATTCTTTCCCAGTGATGTTAATAACATAATTTCCACTAATTTCAAAAGATTGGGATTTTATTATACCTAAAAGGCAAAACAACAAAAGTGAAATGATTTCTGATGTTCAGCTTGACCTGATTTTCAGAAATCAGATGCTCAGTATTTTCTGAAACTCGGACTTGTTATATGTGTTTGTAGTTAGCATGTCATATTTCACAATACAGATCATCCTTTGGATGAACTAGAGATTACAATCATTCTGGTTCAAATGGGTCAAGGTCTTTACTCTAATTCCACAGCTCCTTTTGCCTGGTGTGTACAGCTCTTCCATTAACACTTGGACCACTTTCATTTGTGTGCCAGAAAAATAAACAATTTCCTCTATGTTTGGACAGGCATATTTAAGTCTTACTATTTTCCAGAAAATGTATTGTTTGCTTCTTTCTCCTACAGACATAGTGGGAGGCACTGATTGGATATTTTTGAAATGTGTATTATAAAGATGAAGATAACTAATTGAAGATTCCTCACCAGCTCAGAGCTAAAAATATACTATCTCAGATCTAAGATGACATTAATGCACCTTGGAACTGATGCAGTCTTTTTAGTATAATTATTGACTTTGAACAGGGATGCTCTATGTGCTGAAAACTTCTGAAATGTTTTTCAGCCTATCTGTAGGATATTCATGAAAGGTGAAATGTAAAGAACAGAAGAAGAGAAGAAATGGTAAGAGTGAGTTTCAAGCAATGTTTATAGAATAACTCATGCCTAGCAGCCTATCAAATTGTTCCTTCAAATTAATATCCACCAAAGCTATTTTTTAAAGCAGCACTGTATGGTACTCTTACTGCAGGACAAGAACTGTAGCATTACCCTCTGTAACAGGGAAGTATTACACGGATTGTTTCCTATCAAAATGAAATCTTCATATGCACAGAAAATAGCTAAAAAGGTTGAAAAACTCCCACATAAAGTATTTTCAGGCAAGTTAAGCCAAAAATGACAAGCAGTACTTTTAATGAAAGCATTATTAAACAGCTGAGGTTTTTGTTTCTGAACTTTTAAAGGCATTAGACCAAAAGTTTAAGTGGTTTACATACTATAACAGCTAAAAACAACCACAACAAGAAAAAAAAATTCAAATTTAGAAGAAAAGCAAATTTTAAAAAGCCTAATCTGAAGATAGAGATTCTGATAATTTCTTTTGTTGTTATAATTTGAATGACCCAAACACTTGATTAAATCACAGCAGGTAAGCTACGCTATGTGATATAACACAAAGGGATTCAGGACACATTCTATGTAGTTAATGCAAAGAAAAAATATAGTAATCAGCTAAATTAGAACATGTTTATCTTCATGTATGTAATTGTGGAAAATGCCTTAGGCTGGCTACAACTAGTCATGCATTTCATAAAAGTCTGGAAATGACAAGATCCCTTGACAATTCTAAAATGATGAAGTTATACCCAATAGAAGAGCAATCTCAAAACAGATTTGATCTCATGCCTCTTTCTAAAACAAGGTGTGCATTTCAATGAACTATTCTGCTTACGTGCTGCACATATCTATTCTTTCTATAATACTGTCTCTAAGCAGCATCTTATTTTCAGAGCACCTATAACTTCAGCTAACAACTTCAAGAAAAATTAAGCTCTGTAATTCCATCATCTTCTGTTAAGTTACCAAATTAGTTAATCCTTCTGTGTCATATATCTTCCTGTTTTTATGTGGAAATAAATATAATTACCTCAAATGGATTTACATCCATCCATTGGTTTATCCTTGAGAGGAAAAACAGTGAGATACTACTGTTTTTCATATATCTAAATCCACCCAGTAGCTGGTGTATTGAATTAACACATACTAAATAGAATAATGTGCCAGTAAAATCAAATTTTTTATTGTAAAAGAGGTGCTATTTTTTGTATGTATGTTTAGTAAGAAACAGATTCTGTGAAAAGCTGGAATACTTTTACCTTATCAAAATGCATTCCTCGAAGGATGACTGAGGACAACTCCCTACACTGTAAATATTAGAAACAACTATCTTCAACATACCTTTTTCCCCCAGAAATATTATTATTACATAAAGAATATTAATTTTGATTTTCAAAGTTCATAAAGACTTTATCTCCTGACCTGAAAGTACATTTGGAAGTATTCTGGAGGTTTGAATGTTGTAAATTTTACAGCTTGCAAATTATAAGTTTTTAATTATTTTCCAAATCCTGTTAAAACCTGGTTAAACCGCTCTTTAGCCTAATGCATTCACAGACTTGTGCAACCTTCCATTTATGTGAAAGTATTTTCTATTAGGTCTTCTGTTAATGATTCAACGGTCTGTAGGTAACTTAAAATTTTGAAGGAGGAAAATGGGAAAATTCTCTAAAATGAGATACAGGATTTTTTTCTTCTTTGAACTGTTTACCTTTTCAATAAAAATATACAAACCATCACACTTAAATGCCAGGAAAAAAAACACCATGTAAAATACATATTTAGCTTCAGAGATAAAATGTTCATAAAAGTATTTCATTTTATTGGGAAGCTAAAAAAAAAAAAAAAAAAAGAGGCAATTGTCTGCAGTTCCTTAGGTCCAAACATTTTCCTTTTTTTCCAGCCTAAGAAAACCAGACTGTGAAGGGTTCAGTGGGACAGAACACTGCAGTCTCATTGCCTGGGTTTAGGGCTGCAATTGCTAACGAACTTCTGCTCCACAGCCACCAAACCCTCCATTCATAGTTGGACTAAAAATTACCTCTGGTCATCCTAACTTCTTGAGGAGTTTCTGTGGACTAGTACAGGAAGGAACAGATTGTCTTATTCATCTGTTTCACATACTATCTCTCCTTTCTCATGTTTTTTTTTTTTAGAAAACAACACAAGATTTTATGTTAGCTGCTAATGGGAGATGACATGTCCCCTTTATGACTCCTCCCCTTTATGCCTTCACAAAAATATTTCTCTTTCAGATTTTAACTCCACATAGATATGAAAATCTTTCTCAAATTCTCCCGTATTCTCCTCCGAAAGTACAAAGAACTATTTCAACCGAACTGTTTCTTCTGTGCATGGGTTGTTTGAAATGTTTAAATATACAAATAAGATTTTTTCCAACTTTTAAAACAGAAGTTCTGAAATAATCCACATTGAATTTATGACTAGAAGTGAAGACATTCTGAAGTATATAACAGAAAAAAATGAAAGAAAATGCTCCCAGTTTATTAAAATAATTTCCTGAAATAAAGATAAGTTCAAAGAGAAAGCTGTAGATACAAGCTGCAACTACAGTACGAAGCAGAAGAAGGATCACATTAAAATGCTCATTTTTATAACACGCTGTGTAATAATACTGCTATTTTATGAAATATCCTAGGAATTTAGCCATAAATCCACAAGGAAAATATGTATGAAACCATGTAACAATCTAATTATCCTTCCTAAAAGCATTTGCCAATAACTTATGAGTTTTAGGAACCTAAACATCTATATAATATGGCACGTGCTTGCAAGAACAAGAAATCTGCTCCTCATTGAGTCACTAGTTGTAAATAGTATTTTCAGACAAATCAAAATTCTCCAGGCATACAGCAAACTTTATACAAGACACTTCCAACCCCTGCCCTGAGAGACAGGAGGCAAAATACTGAAGCATGCAATATCTATCTAGTTTATTCAAACCTGTACTGTCTTATCTTTTCTGTTTTCCTGCACTCTTTGCACTGAAATTGCACTATTGTTATGAAATGGTGAAAGATATATATATAGAGATTTGGTGAGAGATAAAAAGAAAAAAATTTCAAAATACTTTTAAATGAAGACAAAACCTCTAAAACCTTCAGCTAAGGATGAATATGTTCTAGCATAGATAACTGATCTCACAAAGAAGTATCACAGCGCTCAAAACACTTCTAACCCCCCCCCCCTCAGTTTCTGGTTTGTAAAAAGGAAACTAACTTGATGTTAAGGACAACTGTGGCTATTTTTGTCAAGGCAGGTGATCATGGAGCATCTCAGGATTATGCTTTTTATCCAATAGTTACTTTCTGATAAAATTAATAAGCTGCTTTGTATTTTTGAGAAACAATTTTCATTTCTGGTAGAAATGGACTCTGGGAACACATTGCACCTCCACACACAATTTTCCCTTAAGCTTATGTACAGAAACATAGGGAGCCTCGCCTTTGTGCCACATTCTTCATATCAAACGGTATAAACACCTATTAATCTGTTGAAATGAGGAAAGCAAAATTTTTTGCCAGTTCAAGATATGACATTACTGATGATATAAATTATTCATCTTCCTAAGAGGAACAACTTTTCTCATCCTCAGGTGTCTCAAACATCATCAAATGGATTAGACCCTGGAGACGCATTGGCTTTCCACTGTCATAAGAAAAACTGCAGAGATATCACAGCCCAGTGATAATTCTAATACTGAACTTATGAGTTCTATTGAGACAAAGAGACAGGCAAAGAAAAAAGGACAAATGTGCATACTACAGAGAAATGAGTTTAAAAAAAAGAACAAAGAACACAGACACTTCTAAAGAAACAGTTCTCTTTCAAAGACACACTCCAGCAGGAAATCTTGCTTATTGGCTTCAGTAATTATTATTGTAATAAGAAGTGGTAGTCATCTTTTGTAAAAATGTGCAGTATTAATGACAGAAGGAAAGAAGCTGTTTTTTTTCACAGAGAATCTGCAATTTAATGGCATTCTGTTGGGGAATTTATTATTAATTTTATAATAATATCATAGAATCATAGAATAATTCTGGTTGGCAGGGACCTCTGGAAATCATCTAGTCCAACCTCCTGCTCAAAGCAGGGCTAACTTAGAGATTAGATCAATTGGTTCAGGGCCTTGCACAATCAAGTTTTAAAAATCTCTAGTGACAGAGATTCCACAGCCTCTCTTGGCAACCTGTTCCAGCACCTGACCTGCTGAAAAACCCTTTCTTTTTGTCTAACTAGAATTCCTCTTGCTGCACCTTGTGAGTGTTGCCTCTTGTCTTTCCTTGCCTGAGAAAAGGCTGGCTCCTTCTTCTCTACAACAGCTATTAAGGTAATGAAGACTGCAGTTCAGTTCTCCTTTAGCTTTCTCTGGAAAGAACACACTTGTGTGGAACAAACACACTTCCTCCAGTGTTTTCTCATATGCCATATAATCCACTTTACCAACCATTTATTTTAGTGGCTCTTCTCTGGACTTTCTCTAGTTTGACAAGCTCTTTCTTTTATACTGGGGGGCCCCAAAACTGGAGACAGTATTCCAGGTGCAGCCCACTTCCCTCCATCTGCTGGCTACCCTCTTGCCATTCAGAAATAATGCAGACAGAGAAAGAATTCTTATTTGCTACAGTGTATAAAATTTACATCATCTCCAATTATCCAGTGTTGTTATTCTAGACTTACTGTGCAAGCAGAAAGGAGGTGATTCTTTTAAGGGACTATGTTATAAATGCACCTTCACTGTCAATGAATTAGATCTATTAATCGGATCAAAGCAGATTTAATGCCTTACTAGAAAACCAGAGGAAAGTCCAAAGGAAGGAAAAAATTAAGATTTTTTCATTGCTTATTTTTATACTGTAGCAACTTTTTCAGTCACACCTAATAATATGCTATTTTAAACCTAAATTTACCAAAAATTTAAGGAGAAAATGAATGTTAGGAGCCCCACTATATATGCTATGTAAAGTCAATTTGCATGAACTGTGACAATGGCAATATACTGTCTTTTGATGGTTAGCTACAGCTATTTTCTTGACATAAAAGTTACAGTGCAGGTGGCAAAGAGAACAAAAAAACCCTTTCCTCTTCACTTTTTGCCTTGGCATTGAGTGGTTGAATTTCTCTCAGTCTAATATCTGTGCTCTTAAAAACCAAATTTACCATCCTGAAGGACAGAAGGCCCCTGCTCTTAAAGTAAGATCTAACATATTTTAAACAACTGCTTCCCAGGCACAAACCACATTCCTATTCAAATTCAATCAAGAGGAAATATTACTATTAAAACAATATCCTGTTTGTGGTAGCAAACATTAAAAAAAAGAGAACAATCCTTTCCCCATAATTTTATGTGAGATATTCTGCCAAAAAATGTGTACACAATGATATACAGTAGATATAACAACAGTACAACCTTGAAAACTGATGTGAAAAATTTCAACTTCCAGCATGTTGACAACCATTTTATAAATAAGATCTCTTGACTGGATCCTTTGGGCAGCAATAGCAAGATTCCAAAGACACTTCTGTGGCTCAAGACCAAATTTAGCTACTTTCACCCTTTTAAAATGTCTTTTCAAAACACACTCATGAATCAAGTCAGTGTTTCCTAATTGCTTACATATATTATAATCTGATTCATTTCCCCTAGTACTAATTTAACCAGTTATTACTTATTTATTTATTGGAGCAACAGCACAGCACTGCTGCTTGAACTATTATACTTGGCAAATTCTTTGTTTTCTTAACAGGAAGAGCAAGGAATTAAAAGTGAAATTCCCTCTTCTTTCAGGTTGGCAACTGTTCCCAGATTTTCCATTTAGCCTAAATTAACAGGATTTGGTAGCAAACCAAGCTCAGTCTATTTCAGATAGCTTTTTGATACTTTAAAATACTTTTGTTTGGACAGATTATATACTTTAGTCACAGCTGCTTCATTAGTTCGTGATTGCAAAACTGATCAAATCAATTTTATCTCTAACCTCAATTTATGCTCTATATAATAAACCCTCTCCTATTTAATTAATACAAAATGCAGAAAACATTTCCTTCAGTTCTGCACAACCTATTATTCAAAAGGCAGTAACATACTGGCATGGGTCCAAGGTATAGGAAAAAAAAAAGGTGTCTGAAGAAAAATTAAAAGCTGAATATATACAGCTTAGTTTAATATAACAACAAATATATGTTTGAGTGTGGAGAAGAACCTGACAATAGTCTGTAAACATTTGAGGGGTGTAAACAGGAAGAATAAGGAGTATTTGGGCTATATAGATGACACATAAAATAACAACCAGGAACAATAGAATGAAATAAAGCATCTGAACACCAAAAAGGTGTCCTTTTATTGAAGTAGATTAAACTGTTAAATATTGTAAGAGAAGGGAAAAAGTCACCATTGGATTCTGAGAACAAGACTATATGTTAAACAACTGTAAATGTGCTGGAGGATCACTTGGACTTCGGTTACTGGATGATCCGATAGGACTTCTCAATTTTTGACATGTGGTGTTCTGCAGCTACAAGAAAGATCTTGGAAATGATCAGAGGGTGGTTTTTGGTCACATTATTACTTGCACACACAGCGCCACCATTCATTTCAACACTGCAATTCACTTGCTGAGGCAAAGTTACATATGCCAACCTTATGGCAAAACCAACTTCCAGAAATTCCTTTTGCTGGATTTAAACTATCTCTAATGTCACTTTCCCCTTGTATAATGAAAGTGCTATCCTTCTACCACCCAAAATAGAGAAGTTATCCTCACAGAACATGGACCTGAGTACATTTGTACCCTAAAACAAACTCATCATTTGTACTACCCCCCCCCCAGCAAAACAGCCATAATTATTTTATCATCTATAAGAGACCAATAGAAGACATCACCTATGTGTGAAGAGAGATGCAATATTGAAAGTGATGTTTCCACATCCCCTTCTCTTATTCTTTGAATGCCTGATGCTCTATGATCATTTGTTTTATTCCTGGTTTACTGGTAGGTGATGGGACTAGTAATGCATGAGGAGAAAACAGAGGAAGTATACAGGAATTCTTTCTAAAAAATCAGTATTTTTAGAAAAAATGGAAAAAAATCCTTTTAAAAAATGGGAAAGCAATGTATCCCCTGCTAATAATCGTTATGTTTATTCTGTTTGCATATTCTGATCCTTTTTTCATTCAGACTTTGACTTACTGATGTACTTTGATGGCAAGTTCTTATGGGTAAGAATTTTTCTTAGAATAAACATTTGTCTGAAATCTAGTATAAGGTGATAATAATGGACAATAGTTGGTGCTATTAAAAGACGATTCTAGAAAACTCTAATATCATATGCAAAATAACAACTTTAATACACAAGAATAATGGTACTCAGAGTATTTTCAACAAAATGTTGAACATCTATTTTGTACTTTTTCTTGTTTCTTTTGGCTCATGATGGAAATGAAACTTCCATTATTTTGTCTGTGAACAGGTATGTCAGTCAGTTTCATATCTGTAATTTTAGTCAGCTATCACCACTTACTTACCTGCTTCATTTTTCCTCAGTGAACAGTTCTTAATGACTGTTTAGTTTCTGTTCACCCGAGTAGTTCCAGACCATATTTCTATTCCTGTTCTCTTTTCTTTTTATATTCCCACTTTATTTTTTCTATAGTATTAAAAAAGGATTATGTAATATGATGTTCTAGTGAATGCAGGACCTTTTCCACTCCCTAATAAATATTCAAAAATATTTTGCATACAGCCTGTGAACAGGGTCTGTGAAACTGTAATGAGATGACTTATGATCATTCATTTTTCCTATACTGAAGTATAATCTAGTCAACCGGATGGTATAGCAAATTGTACTGACATGTTTATACTAATGCATATTTAAATGAAAATAAGAAAGAAATAATCGAATTTATGTTAAAGACTTCTAAAGGCTTAACAGCATCTTACTAAATATATATGTCAGCTTAATCTAATCCTCCTACTTCTAACACGTTATGCGGTCTCAGCATGGTGCCCATAACGCTCTCATATGTTATGAGGGATTGTCTGTGAGAAGGGCACCATCAACACTATACTTTATTCAATAAAACTTTATATCTGGTCTTAGGATGACAGAAAGCTATCTTCCTCAAATTTTCATCACAAACCTTTAGCTTCTTTTGACATTGGTAACACTGGCTATAATAACTTCCAATAATCTGTTGTAACACACAAAGTATACCTATTCTCTGTTCTCATCTTACTGCATAAGGGACGAACAGGCTTCTCTCATTTGCTTGGATTGTTTCAAATGAATGTTGAACTTCTTTGCAGCAAAAAAAGGCCATCACCTAATCAGAAGCTCATTTGAGAAGATTTGTGGCAGTGTTCCCTCACTTCACTCCAATGATTTTAAGTTTTAGTAAGAAAAAAGTACCTTTATTTCTTCTTCATGCTCTTGATAGAGAAGACAATACATTGCAATTCAAGACCTTACAAGAATTCTCTGAAGACTATTTACTAATCATGATTTACTAATCATGATGGAAGTCCACCTGAAATCCACTAAAACTGCAGCAGTTATCTCTCAACCATATCTTTCGATTTTTGACACAATACTTTCTATGTCTGCTTCTGATGTGTTTCACATCAGAAATATTTGAATAGCAGTATCTATCATTCCCTGCTAGGTTATTACTATTATCTTTCCTCAGAAGACTCTGAATCTAATGGTAGTTGAAGACTCCATAAAGGACAGACCTACTTGTGGGATCAACAATGTCTAACACGTCTAGGTTCTGGTAGAATGCTCCTTTGTGTCTGAAAGACAGTTTTACCAATTATCTGATCACTACCATCAGTAAACTGTCATACCCACCTGGACATACCTCTGCAATAGAAAATTTACTCTTTGGAGGACATGGAAATCAACACAAAGAGACATCCAAATAGTTAAAATATCCTAGAGCAAGTCTACAGAAACAGATATGAGAAAGTTTTGGCCATGCTCTGAGCTGACAACCCACAGACTAGTCTACTTTGGAAGTCAGTATTATTCCTTAGTGAGTACGCTCTGCCCCTCTTGTGACATTCAAATTCATGCATCCATCCAGCTCAAGAGCGTAAGCAGAGTAAGCTTATCTGAACTTGCCTAAACATACAAATATGTAAGTCTCAAATTCTATTCAGGTAATGAAGCAAAATTCTAGATAATGTAAAATAAGCAGTTTCTTCTGTCTTGGTACTGAATCCAGCCTTAGGAAGAAGGCTGACAAGATAATGGGATGTTGTAGATGAAATCTGAGGACCATCTTAAGGGTAAGTAGGAAAACAGTGTGAACACACCAAGAGAAACTGTTAGGAAGTGTGGTCATCAGAGCCTAGCAATCTCCAACACCTCGGCCTGATATTACAGGCAGTGGAAAATATTGTAAGATTCAAGGGGGAGCTCTGATATTAGTTCTGCGATATTACAGCTGTGAAGCATACTACAGAACACAAAGACATTTGCAGTAGTTCTGCCACTGGGAACTATCTAGGGGATACTGGAATGAATGGGAACAGTGAAATCTTTGAGGCCTTATAAAATGCTTTTTTAACTGAGAGTTAATGTATATATGCAAGTACATTTTAATTTATGAGAAGTATGATTATAATATAGTACATAAGACAGTTAAGCATATGTTTCAGTAATCCATTAATACGCTGCATCTTTTGGAAAGCTAAGGAGACTTCACCTGAGGCTACAAGCCTTTGAAGGCTCTGAGGACATATATTAGCAAAACACTTAAATATGTCCCTGTGCCTTAATGATATATTGAAGATTAGTCTTCTGATTTTGAATCTGTATTATAATAGAGAGGGTACTGATATAATAGTCTTCTATCAGATTGAAACTGTCAGTAAGCGCTATTTCATCACCCACTATTTCAGTTTGAGAAACTGTTTTCAAATAAATTACCTAGTGCTTCTTTCAATCAATGAAATTTCTGAAGATTTTCAAATTAAAGTTCTTTTTAAATTCTTCATCAATGAATTAGCTGCATTTGTAAAATTAATCTACTCTATATATTCTAGAGATTTGCAAGAATGTATTTCTTACCAGTGATGACAATGATAAAATTGCTATAATGATGGGAATTAAGATAGTAGATAGATCTGAATACAACCAAAAATGGATATATAAAAATCACAACTCTTTCTATGCCTATGTCATTAGGAAGAGTAACATGAATCGAATCAAATCAAATTTTCATGTATACTACTTACACATTATAGTCAGCTGTATTTAATACAGCAAATGAAATTTATTTGAAAGTAATTATTTTATGGCCTACAAAATATCAGAAAGAGAGCAGGCAAAAGGATAATGTTAATCCCATGCCAAGAACATGTTTTATCAGGTTTCCTTTTAGCTCTTAAACAAGATGTAGTAAAAACAACAACATTCTGTCAGGCTATATGTTCATTCCTTGCTTCCTGGATTAAATATGCTTATCCTATGCCACATTTTTATAGCTTTCAATTCCTGTACTTTAAATCTATTAAACAATGTCAAGATGAATTTTCTTCAAAAATTGCTGCAGGTTAAGAAAAAAAATAGGACAGTAGATATTTGAGGGCTAACATTTATGTCAGCTAATTAATATAGATCAGTTGTGGTTTTGCAAGGATTTTTTTATGTGCATGCACGTTTGAGACAAATATAGACTCAGGATCTCATCCTATTCCCTCTGAAATTAATAGAAAAGCTCTTACTGATTTCAGTACGAGGATGATCTAACAATTTTGTAGGCCTGACAGACAAAAGAGGTTTCTGTGCACTTGCATAGTGTTAGTTTTTCCAAATTGAGCACAGCACAGAATACAGATATACATTATAAGGGATAAATCATAGTTGCCACATTATAGTTGTTGTTCTGTATTCTCTTTACTTCGTAAGGGAATCAGATATTAAAAAATCTAAACATTGGGAAAAAATAGTAAATTTGTTCAGTTGACAGGTTCTATTTAAATAAGTTGGTAAGAAGTCATCCCCTGTTCAAAACCAGACACCCTCTAATCTACAGGTTGCAACACCACTTATTTGTTTTAGAACATTAATATTTCATTATTATTTATTCTTGAAAAAGTGCCTGTTAGTACATGAAATATTGATATTTAAAAATAGTTCTAGATCATCTATCATCTGAACTCTGTTCAAAGACTTTTATGCGGAAGATTCATGTTACATATCTCTGACTCTGAGGTTGCTATGTGGACTTCACCAGATTTCTTGGCAATTTCTCTTTTATAGAATCATGGAATAATTCAGATTGGAAGGAGATCATCTAGCCCAACCTCCTACTCAATGCAGGGTCAGCAGGTGAGATCAGACCAACTTTGTCAGGGCTATATCCAGTCTGGACTTGAAAACCTCCAAATATGGAGTTTTTCTATTTGAGAATTATGCCTGGCATCAGAAAAAGAACAAACATATCTTAATTATGCCTATCCTCAAAGGCACTTCTAAAATACCTTCTTCCAAACAAACCCTATCTAGAAGTACAGAAAAATTACCTCATGGTTATTATTTACACTGTTTAACATCATGAAAAGTCTTACCTGTTTGCAGTGTTTGAGCATCAAAGAAATCCTTCTTGAAAAAAGCTCTAAAAGACAAAGGAATCACACTGCAGTCTTCGGAAAGTTTCTTAACAGCTTGTCTATACATAGCAACTAAGTCATGAAGAGGTCCATCTAAATCGAGCGGAGAAGTGGAAGGTGAAATCAAGCTCAGACGTACAGAGATTGAAGCACAAGATGCAGAACTGGACTCCACAGATTCACATTCAATTTCAAAGCCCTCTGACAACATCTTCATTGCAAAATGTTTTCTTTGCATTGGATTGTCAACTACTGCAATGACATGCCATTCAATGGCCGCATCTCTGGGTAAGTGAGATATTACAACCACAGCAAGCATCCCACACACTGTAGCTACGTCATTATATGTCTCTGAGTCTTCTTCCTAAAAGTTAAACAAAATATTGTGGATATTACACAACTGTTAGAAATTGATGATGCTCATATTGAGTTGACATATTCAAAAAAGTCTGTACAGAAGAGTTATTTCATGGAGACTGTTTTTTTCCCTAAAATTACTTTCTTATTGAGAAAGTCATCTTGAGCAATTATGAATTTATCTGACAGTTCATATCTGCTCATTTTTCAATCTCAGCTACTATGCCCTTTGTCATTTAAGGAAATATTAATCATAATGTATTTTACACTCATTCTAATCCAACAGAGTATGGCAGAGTTCTAATTTCTGCATATGGTGACATTTGTCCATATCAATGGTCTTAGAAGAATGGAAATGGTAAGAGCTACTGAAGCTACAAAAATGAATTAGTGAAACATACTGATTTATTTTAAAAGTTGGAATATCAAGGATACAGTAAAGATACAGTTCAGATAGATCTGAAAAGCAGAATGGTCTGAACAAACCTTCTTAAAAGATAAGAAGAGCACTTCCTTAATAGCAAAGCTGTCTTTCAAAATACCCAGAAACTTGAATTTTTTTTTTTACGTCAAACACCACATCTAGTTAACCTACTTGGTAAGCTAACTCTAAGTCACTGAGCTGCTTCTCTTCTAATGGTATTAAAGAAGTAGGACATATCTTCTGCTTACTTCTTGGTAAAAATTTTAGTATAATTTGCAATGTAACATGTTAATGGGTATAGCAATTGAATATAATGCTCCAGAATACTGAAATGCTCTTCCATGAGACAGAGAAAGAAATTGTGAATTTGTAGGCATTTCAACCTAAATTAATTGTACTTATGTATGTTAAAGAGTATTATCTTTGAATTTTAACAAACCTAAGATCAGTTCATAAAAGATTTATCTTTTGCCTGTATTGTTGCTGTGTATTCAATCCTTTTTCATCTGAATAAAAGAAAAGAGGCCTTACGACTTTAAACTAGGAACACCACATTTAGGTCTGCCATTATCTTAAAGACATACATTCAAACCCCTGTTATACAACAAAGTCTATTTATGGAAAGCAATTGAATTTTATGACTATACATTCTCTCAAAGTATTTACATTAACATTATTTGCTTTCTGAACAAACACATTTTTATTTGAACAATCTTAGATGTTTATTCTGGCCAGCAGATATTTTTGTCTTACTTTTTCCTCCATTTTTAAACACAGATCATATATTGAGTATTTTAATATTAGTGACTTACAGCTTCTTCTTGGTGTACACAGATAATTTTTTTTATATACCAGTTTGCTTATACTGCAGTCTTTACTGGTAATATTGCCCATTGCCTGACCTCTGAATGCAAAAATAATAACAAGGCAAAACTGTCATTTTACCCAAAGTCGATAAGGCCATATAACTCACAGTATCTTCAATTCACAAGCTCAATTTTCATCCACTCACTCTTGACTTTGAGAGGAAGGAATAATGACAGGTTACAGGCACTTTATTTCAAAATTCACTCGCAAAGTTATTGACAAGCATTTTCCACAGAATGTCTTTGATGCTTGACCCTCGTGAGCTGTTTACATGAAAAATGCACTTACTTCTATATTAACGATAGTGGAGTCTAATTCTATACCAAACGTAGCAATTGCTTTAGCATTTCTGGTTTTGATATGGGAACAAAAATAGCGACAATTTGTCTCAAATTGCAGTCACTTCAGTCATAATAAAATCTCACTGAGTACTGTTTGCTTTCAGTACTTTCATTAGGTAAGCTGGGCTGTTATTAAGGTACCAACACATAAATGTTGTATTAGCACTTAACAGGAGCACAGTATTCTCCTCTAGGAGATGAATTCTAACCTTGTCAATATAATTCTGCTCTGAGTGCTGTAAAACAGTTTGAAAAGATGAAATACTGGAGCTTTGCACTGAGAAAAAAAAAAAGTCATGCTCATTCAGGCTTAAAGGCCACTTTGCTGGCCCAAGGTGCTGAGGTGCTGTTTAGAAAAAAAGTCTAAAGAAGCTCTCTCGGGTCATGTCAAGCACTGAAACAAACTCTTCTACTTCTATGTACTTGTCTTAGGTTGTTAAATCAATTACTCACTATTTCTGCTTGCCTTCAGCTGCCATTTAGAGTATGAAGAAATACAAGAAAATTAAGGCCAGGATAAAGTACATTGCCAAATTTAACAAATAAGAATCATTCTGAGTGAAAGACTATACATACTACACCTGTGCAGTGCCATAAACTTCCACTGGCACTCATAACCTTTAACTTAAGGGTTTGCGCAAAGCATAAAGTGATGGAGCTGCTGGGGACTAACAATCTTTCATCAACTGCTACAGAATCTTACAGAAATACTTCTAACAGTGACCTCACCTGACTTATTTTCAAGAAATTGCTGACATTTGTGTTATACGTGGATGTTGCATTTAGTCTTAAAAGTGTGCCTGAGTTAGCTTTAAATTTACAACTGCCTTAAACAGCTGAATATCTTTATGATAGCCTGTCCAGTAAATGAGAATGAACACGTAAGGTCTGCTAGGGAATTCTATTCATATGATGCTGGAATAATATAAGTAAGCATATTATTAAGGACAAAGTGTGATTATTTTGCTACTAAATTGCTCTTTACAATTGATTCTGCACTCTCGTCTATGAGACTCAGCACTTTCAGCAGACAGCTGTGATACTATGAAGAAAAACAAGTCTTTGGGGTTCTTGTATGAGGATACTAATGTAGTCTGTTCAGTAAATGAGCACAGATTTTGGCCCAATCCTTCTTTCATACCTTCACAGTCTTGGAAAAGAAAATCTGAAGTAGAAAAGGCAGCAGATTGCCTTGTAATTCTTGAAAAAGAAGTGTTAAATAGTTCCTCAGAACCTCTGTAAAATTCTTACTACTGAGAGAGGAGAAAACAGGGCCAAACACTGTTGGAAAATGATTAGGAAAAACTCAAGTGCAACAATATTCCACCAGTGGAGATTTAGAGTGTAACGTCAAGGTCTGGTAATCAGTGATTCCTTAAAGTATGACCTGAATTTGACAAAATTTTATAAATTTAAATTAGGCTACAGGTGAAGCTGTCATCTAAAGGTATTTAACTTTAACCCCAAGGGCACTTATTTTCTAGCTAAGAATTATCAATGTTCAAATGATCTGTAATTCATGGGAAAGGGTCTGCCTGTTCAAGATTCCCATTTCCACTACTTTCAAGCCATAAATGGACTGTTAGCTTTTCCACAGGATTTAATCCTTTCTAACAACAAAATACTCCAAGGTAACTTTGCACCAGGAAAAGTTTGGATGTCAGAGGAAGAATGAGTAGATTGTAAAGGTTCAATGTGTGGCAGCTGAGATAATATGGAGAAGGATGCTACTTCTACACTACAGTTTTACAGGAGCTGATTTAATGAGGGGTGGAGGAGGAGGTCACATAGTATTCTGCTGTTGGGCAGGAGACAGCTTCTGAAAATAAAAACAGTGCTTTCTTCCAGGAATGGATGCAAACTGGACTGTCTCAGAGACCACACTATGACTGACTAACCCAGAATTCTGATCCTGTCATGCTACGAAATGGTAGATCCCAAGAACTTAGACAAAGGTTTAATGTCACAAGTCACCTGGCTCTGAGTCTCACATTAGACTCTCCTCAAAGCAAAATTCATAATATCCTCCTACTGCCAACAGGATCATATGCTACTTGAATAATATATCAAAGATGGGAAAGATGGAATCCCATAAAGTTTGGAGAAGAAAGCCAAAACCCAGATTTTTCTACTAAATATATGTATCTGTATCATTCCCTATCTAGTGGAGCAGTGGGAATGCTCCATGATCTTTGAACAACTCCTGTTGAAAAAAAAAATTAGGACTTTTCCCATAGCAAAGAAAATACTGATATCCTTGTGGTGATAAAACACATCTATCACTATCTCAGGGGAAAAACAGAAGATAAGAAGTAGATTTTAGAAGGACTGGGAATGTGACCCTGTTATTTATCTTCCATTTTATAATCTCAAAGAAGGATTGATGCCATATTACTGTAAACACTGAGGAAAGTGCCATGCTAAACTATGCAACATCTTGGAAAGTCTTCATGGACTGCTTAATGAAGAACCACAGCAGCTGACATCAGTCAGGAAAGCAAATAAAATGTTACAAATTTTTGGGAAAGGAATAGAGAACAAAGTGGGTAACATTATGACACTGCAGAAACTCACACTTCACCTGCACCTTGAATAAGGTATACAAATCTGGATCTCTCATCTGGAAAAGGACATATGAGGTCCAGAATGTGTTCAGAGGAGAAGAATATGAATGATCAAAAGCTATGAATGAAGGGACTTACTGAGAAGGCTGTCCAGACTTCTTAAGGGGCTTATGACAGAGGCTTACAAAATCAAGCATGACGTAAAAATGGTGGGTAAGAATTGGCCGTTCCCTCTTGTCTTCTAGTACAAAAACTAGAGACCATTGAATGATATTAGTAAGAGCATGGTTAAAAAAAATGGACCAGGTGGACCACGATGGTGGGTGACACGTGGAATTCTTTGAGAGAAAATGCTGTGGCTGCAAGAACTATATGTGTGTTCAAGGGGAGCCTGAACAAGAAGAATGATTCAATAGGGATTATTAAGGAAACATTAAAAAAAATTTAGTTTAAAATATTTATACAATAATTATTAATATATAAATAATAAAAATGTACACAATTGTTAAATTTAATTCATTTTAAAATGAATTAAGATTGTTTGAGGCTGGCAGAATATTAGGGGAATATATGCTTTTCCTGTATTTACTATTCACATCTGCTTAAAGCTACTGTTTGGAGACAGAATACTAGGTGGACCCATCACCATCACGGCTATTCTTATGTTCTTACACGAGAATTTATGCTTATGTTGATACCAGCACTGTGTTTGATGAAGAAAGATGACTTGGCTTTCTTGACTGAACCAGCTGAATTTTCACAACTAGTCCCTTCCACCATTTCTATGATTCTAAGAGACTTTCATGTTCTTCTAGGATATTCAAGATTAATTTTATAGATTAATAATCTGCACAGAGTCAAGCAGAAGCATACAGATAATAGCTTTGAAGGGAGAAATGCTTCTTCAGTTAGTTGACCAGAGGTATTCGTATCACAGTCTTGGGCTGGAAGAAGTATGACCTTACAGTGGCACTGGAAGTGGAGGAAAATTAGTTTAATGGGGACAAGGGAGTTGTTACTCTTGGTCTCTTTCTGAGAAAGGAAATGCCTCTTCTCCTTTTTCCCACACCAGAATCACAGAGAGAGCTGGAATCCTAGTTAGAGGGGTCAAATATATTTTCAGTACATGCTTATACCAATAGAGACACCAATGCTAGCATGAACAACCAAAACAGAACTTACAATCCCAGACAGTGCCAAGCAGAAAGTGTGTCTGCTTTAGGCACCGTTCAGAGGGATGTGGATCTCGACACTATTATCAGTGGAGCCACCAAGACTGTTGATTGTGTTTTAACCTCTCTAAAGAGGTTGTGATATGGATGCTTAACTCAAATCTGCAAAAGCATAAGGATCATTGGCTGGGAATAGAAGGGGTTGAAGAGCTTGGCTAAAAAGTTATTGAAGGCCACATACTACAGCTATCAAATGAGATCCAATTCAGTGGGGTATCTAATCACAAGAAATGAGAATGGTAATTCTTACTAAATTCTTATTCATGCATACGCTGAAGCTGAAAAGATGCCCTAGCCAACATTTTAATGAAAATGTTTAATGCAGAAATGCAAACCCTTTCACATAAAAAGAAGGAAATGTAACAGTGTCTCTTACTTCATTTTTTAAATTGTAATTAACCTATATCTCCACATTAAAGTAAAATGGTTATCTGAACTGCTGTGTGCATAATGCTTTCCTGAGTTTTGCTCAAATACAAAAGGTTTTCTCACTGGTTCATAGTATTACTCAGTTCCTTACATTTTGCATGCCTTAGTTCTTAGTAAAAAATCACTCTGCTTTCACTGTGCTTATTCAGAAGAGCTCCAGGAATCCTGTGACTTATACTAAAGAATGCCTAATGCATGACAGTACTGCTACAAAACAAAGTGGAAGCCAATGCAAGGAGCCCAGCTAAATGAAAAACACTGTGCTGTAAGTATTGTAAACTAGCTTACAAAGAATGTGGTTTTTAAAAGTGCTAACCTTAAAAAGAGAATCTAACTAATAGTGCATTTTTTCATTAAAAATGAAAAATCAAAGGCAGGCCTAACAACATTCCAAAAAAATAGGAATAATGAGTATATGACAAACCCATATTCAGTCCATTATACAAGCATTTAACAATTTTAATTAACAATTTAATTGAAAAAAGGTACATGTTTTACCTACTAACATTTATTATATACATTTGTTTATTTGACTTCCTCCATCTCTTCCAAATGAGAAATACTCTTTTTGTTGTATAAGGACTAACGTCTACCTACTTCACAGCTGAATATGGAATCAGACTGCAAGAGAAAAAGATGAATGCGTAATTGCTCTCTCTACAAAGAACTGACTTAGAGAACAAAAAAGGAATATACTGTGATGTTACTTTTAGAAGCTGAGTTTATGAAAACCTTCCATGGCATGCATTATTACACCATTATAGTGGCAAGATTAATGTGCCTTTAAATAATACATTTAAAATTTCTTTTACACTGCCTGCATAAAACAGATTGCATCAAACTCCAGAGATCCAGTTTAAGCTTTGCTAGAGAGTCTCTCACAACAATAGGTTTATGACTTTAAAAAGTAAAGATTCCACTAGGAAAACTGCATAAGAATAAAAATGTCAGTTCCTGAAGAAAGTAGGATAGAAGCAATCCTTTTCAACATCCTAGTTTGTCTCATAAATAGGCCACATACATTCCTGGTGTAACACTTCTGAATTCAAAGAATGAATACCTTGGTGTTTTGTAACAATAAAGTTGTTAAGAATATTCCTTTTGCAAAGCTTACAAAAATAAGAAAGTCTGATGTTTAGTATTCCTTCTTGAAAAAAAAAGGAAAAAAACAGGTTATTTGCTGCATGCCAAAAATATATTAAGACAAGACTGGCAGACTAAAACTGAGGTCTTATGAACCTGAATATTCAGGATGGAATAAATATTGTTAAAATAAAAAGAAACAAGTTCTTCAGATACAATGTGTTGGACAAAGCTGACTGTAGTTTAATTCCACTGTATCATATTAAAACTGTTTTGTACAATGAGAACCTGAAAACTCAGCCTCTACTTATTTCACGTTACTGTAACGGAGAGAATCTGGAGAAAGCAAGGTTCTTTATTTTTAGTTTCAGCATCTGAGGCACATTTTGCAGAATTTTTTTGTACAACCGTTACCTACATTTCAAAAATAGAAACATAAAAAAGGGAAAGTAGACATGGGGCATAAATATTGGTTTAGAAATTTAGGGTGCACTATTATTTCTAAGGGTACTTTTAACCAATTTTTTAAATTCTAATGCATTTCAGATTAATGTGATCTCTCCAATGACTAATTGCCACATACTGGCATTTGGAATAAAATCCAAATTAGGTCTTTTTCTTAATAATTGTAAAAAACTCTACACGCAGGTCTATTACATACATTGCATAAAGTATATGTTTAAGTTTGTGGAATCAGAGCTTTCATGACTAATGCTCTATGAACTGTGCTAATGCAAATATTATTATATGTAAGCATTATATACTTCCTTCTCTTAAAAAGGTTAAGCAAATGTAGAAGCCAATGAAAATAGAAAGAGTTCATAAAAGATCAGATAAATAATTATATATTACCTATAGTTTGTATCAGTCAAACAGAATAATCTGGCAGTCTTCTATCTTTCACCATTGTCATCAACAGTGGCCAAAAGGATGAATTTATGACACGTCTGGTGATAGACAGAAGGATGCAAACGAAATTTAAGGTGTAACTTTATAAGCTCTCTTTTGATGATATTTAGTAAATATGAATATCATTTACTTGCTGGTTTTGGTTCTCTTTTCTATTTTTGGATCTCTGCTTTTTAGTCCTTTCATTTGGGAAACTGAGAGGCTGAAGGCACACTGCAAGCCTTGCGACATGATCAAAATAAGAGCAATCAGTCTCACATTTCCATTAAGACACAGTCAACTTTGAACCAATCTCTAGAACAGATAAACAATTGAAAACCTGAAGAAAGACTGTATAAAAAAGACTGCAATAACTAGCATAACACCTCTTCTTTCTGGGCTTATCAATGTGGATGCTGAATGCTAAGCTTAGACAATTACTTTTAACAGTAAACTGAAAAGAGAAAGAAAACCCAAACTGGCCTGGTGTAGTTGTTAAAAAAAAAAAAAAAAGAAAGAAAGAAATAGACCTCTGCATGCACAGTAATGGAGAAGAATCTCCTATTAAAGACTGAGACTTCCATTTTTGCTTAATTTACCAGTTAAATATCACAATCTTGTTCCATCCCATTATCTAGCAGCATTGTCTCAATAGCCCTATGGACTTAGAATTTTTGACTTCCCATTGAATTTTATTCATTTTAATCCCTCTTCAAAATACATTTCATAATTGCATGTGACAATTATGTCAGCATGACAGCAAAAGAAAGATTTTAAAATGCTGGATATCCAGCTATGGGAAGCATATGATAACATCAAATGGAAAATATTGAGTATAATTTTTGCACATTTTTAGATGGTTATAAATTTCAGATATAGCACTGATTGTTCAGAGAAAAGCATGTCTGCAATGAGTGTGTCTGGGCTTAGAATCTGAGACGCATAGGACTGTCAGCACGGCTGTCAAAGGGTCACAATGCCTGAAATTCAGAAACAGACAATGAATATTAGCTTTAAGAATGGATATGACTGCTTGAAGGAGAATTTTTTCCCCTCTTTCTGGGCCCTTAATTATTCTCACTGACAAATAATGAGACCTTAAGTCTAGCTTTTTTTGTTTGTTCTGGTTGGTTGCCTTTTTTTTTTTTTTTTTTTTTTTTTGAAGGAACTGCTTGTGGCTTCAGGTGGGAAATTTGGATAAACAAGTACTCTGATACCATATACACACCTGTCTTTTTTTCCCAAGTCAAAGTGGTCACCTGATTAGGGATCAGGAAGGGATTTTTGCTTATGTTAACTGCATACAAGCCTTGGGTTGTTTGGTTTACTCCACAGAATTAGTCACAGATCATCTCCTACTCTCATGTGTACATACCAACCTGACAAACACCCTTACTACTGCATGGGAAGCTCAGCTTCTCAGTTCTCAGCCTGTGGCACAAAACATTTTAAACTCTTGAGGTCTGATATATTTCAGTCTAAGTATACTCACCGGGTTCAAAATAGGAATATCTGGGTGAAATGTAATGGCCTGTGATATACAGGTCAGACTAAATGATCTAATGGTGCCTTCTGGCTGTAAAAGCTACTAAAGCCATGAAATCTGTTTTACCCACTACTTATGCTCAGTCTTTCTACCAGCGCCTCTGTGCCTGAATTCTAAAAACCCACACTGAGCAGGCAACCATCTCACTCTTTATGGCCTTTAATCTCCCTTGCTGATAGTTTTAAATTTTTAAACAGCTCTACATGCCGTGCTCCCTTTTATGTGTTCTCATAGTTACAGAAATAATTTTGGAAGCAAAATAGCTAAACAGTAAGCATAATAAAAATGAAACAGGTTAAAGCTGATTAGCAGTAGGGAGCAGATGCAGCAAAATTCTGCCAGTTCCCCTACATTTCCTCCCCAGCAGGGACTTTCTTTCATGCTGTGAATTAGCTCCATACTATAATGCAGGCTGCTGTTACTGCAATTGCACCTTCCTATACCTCAGTATTGGGCTAAGAATTCACTTTGGTTTTTGATTTCTTCCTCTGTAATAATAATGTTTAAAGCAGTTCCTGCAGAGCTAAATGTAAATTCAAGCACTGTATGCTAGATACTCAAAAGGGTATGAAAATGAAAAAGAGATGAGAAAATAATTATATATTGAAAAACTATTTTATGTGCTTTAAAAATATTAACTTTCTCACAACAAACTAAAGGTTCCTCTGCCAAGAGATAACCAGTTAATGATTAAAGTTAAGATTCCTTGAAATACCTCTCAAACATACATCATTCAATATATCAGTTACAATGTGGAAAAAAGATAACTATTTAAGGAACAAAGTCATAAATTGATAGCAATATAAACTGAAAGCAAATGAAGTCTGCCACATGAAACATGATCACAGACTGTCACTCTGAGGGTTTTATTCATCATGTGTAGTGTCAAAAATAAGCACTTCGGAGAGAGAGTTGAACTGAATTACGGATGGAAAGATTCCACCCGATGAAAATCATTTGAGAAGGTGTATCCAGATGCGACAGAAAAAGAGAAAATTTAATGGTCAAAATCTACTTTGCGGGCATTAAAGATGGCCTACTTTATGATTCAGAATTTAAATTTCAGATACTGGTTGCAGAGATTTTTCTTTGAAAGTCTATTTTGCTTCTGAACTTTGAACTTGAGCTGTGGAGCTGATTTTCAAAAGAAGTCTTAGCTTTTACTTGACATATTTGAAGTAGACTTACTTCTCCACCTGTACAGCACTATTAGCTACTGTTGTTAAGGCTGTAATTAAATTTTGCAGTATGTAGTGAAGAAAATTGTGATGTTGTTGGAGGCAGAAGAAAAGCCATTTGAAAACTCCAGCAGCACTATTAAACTCCTATTAATTACTAGACACTCACTGACACAGCCACCTTTATTAATAATATAATGTATAAATGTGCAATTGAAAATGATCTTGAATTTGGCACTTTTTAGTGTGTAAAGATTTTTATTGGAAAATATGAACATTTACCAGCCTTCATCTTATGTATGCGAGTATTTTTGGGGCAAAGGTTTGTTTTACGCACTGTAATCAGTTACTTTCATTTTTTAATATGGTATGACTGCAAAGCAAGGTCACTTATATGGAATATAGTATAGCAGAACTGCTAGGACCGCACATTCCCTTTGTTTATTTTAAGTCATTCATATTGGTCAATAAAGTCTTACATACAAGCTGGAACCTAGATTTTGCAAGATAGGCTTTCTCTCAGTTCAGTGCTATAGCAGTCAAACTCCGGTGATGCACTTACAACAGTTTCTTACAATCCACTCATAATAAGAAATACATATTAACTAATTTCAGGCACCTAGAAATTATAAGTCAAGTTTGAATTAAATACCTAACTGTTTTCAACAGCCTTTGGCATGAGACATATGGAAAACAAATCAGTTCTATTGAAAATGAAGATACCTGTCTCAGATTACTGCTGAAGCATAAATAGGGATCTTAACTTCTATGTGCCTGAAGGCAGGTGATGTATATGAGGTTAGAGTGAAAAGTTTTCAATAAACAGTCCTTATGGTGACACATGTTAATATATATGCTTCTTCAAATTGATATACTAAGAAAAAATAGAAAATATATTTGCATGTGTATATACATTATATATATACATATACAGAAACGAAGGGGGAGGGAGAGAGAATACCTATATATCAATACATCTCCCCCATGTAATTCTGCAAAACATGTACAGAAAGACTATCCTCTACCGAACAGATATTTATAATTGCTTCCACAGACATACATGTGACAAATTAAGAGAAAACTTTACGAAAATATCTGACTCTTAATTAGAAATGATTAGCAATTAGTATTTTCATCAGTAAAGTTATATTTTTCTCTTTGAGACTCACTCTTTTATTGAGATATATGCACAAGTAATGACTTTGTCAGTTATAGGAGATGGCCGAGATGTTTCCACAAGAAATTTATAAATGGGACACATAAAGCCCTGCATAATATTTCCACTGAGTAATGTCCAAAATAAAATCAAAGTTAAATTTCAAGTTTGCTTCCAGCTTTGTTCATTGTATTACAACTAAAGATTGACAAAAGCTACAAGTTTGTATTACATCAGCTGAAAACATTTTTATTTTTCATCCATGAAGCAGAATAGAAACAGAGAGGAAGCTGAAAGTGATTATTCACTGCTGAGCTCGCATATATGTTACTGGGTCAATAGTTAGCACTGTCTGCTATGCCAAAATCTAAAGGGCTTCAAAATAATGCTAGTTCACATTTTTGCCATCCTAAGTACTTGTTTGACAGTGGTGTAGAGAAAAGGATGAAGAATTTTTGGTTTTCTTTTATTTTAACATTTATAAGTAAGGAAACTGAAGATCTAGAATTAAATTTTGATGCCCACGTGATATTCTTCAGAGAGAAAAGGAAGAGGAACGAATGAAATTATTATTATGACCAACACACAGAACCAGAGATGGGGATAACCAGATACTGGAATTTAGTAGGATCCCTTGGATTGTACTATTCACTACTACAGAAATATTTTTACTCAAAGAAGATATTTTCCTTACTGAATTTTTTTTTTTCAAGTTTTCAGTGGTAGAATAGCATAACTCTGTATCTGAATACAGATGAGATACTTGCAGAGTTTCAAATGGAAGAGAAGATTTTTTGAGGTGTAATTAAGACTGGAGTTTACTGAGGGAAAAGGCCACGTATATATTTTCCTAGCTAATTGTGGAGTTTCTTTTCAGGGTAATTTGCTGCATCTATTCAATAGCTGAATTTTGCTTCCTGCAACAGGAATGCTTTTTTGGATCCAGCATTTCCATGAAGACTAAGAGGATATTTCTCACAGATTTAAAGAGACGACTTCCAGTATAGGAGTTTGACTAGTTTCTGAGATTTAAATTTTCTGATTTTTGTTCAGAAGAGGTTAAAATACCCTTTCAGGAAGAGATCAAGATCTAGAACAACTAGTTAGTACTTTACATCAAATCATTTGTTGGAAGCATTGACTTGGATAGAACATTTGCATCTCTGGCTGAGAGAGTCATCTGCTGCAATTTTAGGAAGGACCAGTTGTCAATAAAACTTCTGTCTTTATAGGTAGGGTTGGTAATCTGCTGTCCTTTCAGATCGTGATCGTCAGGATTAACTCGTCCAGAGGACAATAGAACGCTGATGACTTTCATGAAGTTTATTCCTTCAGCGTGGGGGTTTCAAGTGGCCTACCTGTAATTAGAACTAGAGCTTTATAGGAAAGTTTCCTGAGTGAGTGTAGGATCTTGGTCACTATTCAACCACGATGGCATTCTACCCTCTATAAAGAGGCACTGAGAAGAAGTACCAGCTGTGGGGATGAAATCCGGCTAATGGCTTTCACAGTCATGACATGTAAGACTTTTGACCAGAAGTTCTGACCCAAGCAAAACAGCGGATGCATATATGCCCTCTTGCTTAGCACAAAACTGACAAGCTCAAAACAGAACTAATATCCTCAGCAAAGGAGATGAAGAATCACTCAAAAAAACTCTTATAAAGAGACTGCTGCAGGGGAAAATCAGTCAACCTGGATGAACTAGTCTGTTTACCACCCTCAGTAACTTGACGTGCATTTCTTCACATTGCCTAATTGAATACAAAGTTCAAATACACATGTATATTACCTGTAAGTGGCAAAGAAGCTAGTGTAAATCAGTACAGGCTCATGGGAATCAGTTAAGATGATGTATACCAACTGAGGATTTGACTGTATCTGTATATATCTATCTTCACAAACATTCACACAAATAAGAAACATAACCCTTTCTTATTTTACATTACTTCTTATTTTATGTTTATATTCTGCAACAAGTTAAATTAATCTATGCTGTTTAGAACATTTATGCAAAGCATATGATTTTTTGTGTGTCTATATATTTAATTTCTAATAATGGCTTTACTTAAGATCATGTAGACTGCTTCATTGTTCTTTTTGTTACCTGTATTCTTTTTTTAAACTCATTGCAGTTCCACTAATTTTACAAATAAAATATCAGAATCTTCCTCAAAAAAAAAAAAAAAAAAAAAAAAAAAAAAAAAAAGCAAGCAGTGAAAGTGGCAGTCCTTTCACATCCAGCTGTGCTTTCACATCCATCCCAGTGTCGAAAGGCAGAATATTTTCTGGGACCTCCAGAGTTCCACTATCTGCATCAGACCTGTGTTAAATATTCTCATTACAATTGCTTCAAATGAATACAAAAGCTTTATTTAATCCTAACACGGGGAAACAAAATACACTAGGCACAACATGAAAGATCCACTACCACTGTGCTGTGTGAATGCACTGCATGTTCTCAATATGGGCCTTAAAAGAAGCCTGTTTTAATATCTCAAATTGTGTAACTTTCAAAATAGTATCTAGTAAAAAAATAAATGCCATAAACCTGTTGTGTTAAAAAAAGGAAACACAAATATGTATTTTCTTTCTATTGAATCGTTGATCGGCTTATGTACTGGCTTGTGGCAATGTCTTCCAAAACCATTTAGTTTTTTTTTTTTTGGTAATACGAACAATTATATTAATTGACCCTGAGAGATTTTTCTGCAATGTAAATGTAGTAGGGTTTTATTCTGTCATTTACACCTTTATAATATTAATTTACTTCTACTCCTCACATTTCAATTACTCTATTTGAGAAACTAGTAAAAGAAGGACAACATTTCAACCAGTATTGCCTATATTATTGTTTATAGGGCACAGAATTTACAATACGATTTAGAAATATACCAATTGTATTCAACATAAATATTAACTAGTATGTATAATAAAATACACAAAGCCATGCACCTGAATATTACAGACTTATATAACCTGTTCAGGATGGTGAAAGAGTAAATATCCTCTCACATAAATCTGTTTTTTATATTCCTTTTAAGTTAAAAGTAATTTGCTCAATAGGTAAAGAGGATCTTAAACTGTCCAGTCCTTTGCAGCAAGAACAGGCTTTGATGTCCACTATTTAAGTATTATCTACTCTTGCTCTACTTAGGATAAAGAGACAGAAATTGTTTGAATTTTATTTAAATTGATTGTCTGTATACTTCAAATACAATGGCCAAGTCTGAACAATGCAAAGCACTACTGTGTTACAGGTACCTAATACCATTCTAAATGACTGCCATGTAGACATAAAAATTACTTCAAAAAACACTGCTTCTGGTACTGAAATTAACTTGTTTATAACTGACCTGGGACCTTGGCATTGTTCTATATTTCATTCTGTGGACAAAGAGGAAAGATCAGATTTACAGAAGGATTTAGTTGTCAGTTTAAGATGCAGGGAAGCCAAAATGGGATTTACGAGGGTGTCAAAACAGGTTAGGTGCAGGAGCTCCCTACAAGCCAGTGGACATTTACTCTCAAGTGTTTTTCGAAAATCGTACTTCATGCTCATTTACATCTTTTGATGTCTAAACAGGTTGTAAATCTGGCCAAAGAGGTTTACATTTAGATGTTTAAAGCTGGCATCAAGCTACCCAAGAGTTGAAATAAGCAAGAAACCCAGTCATGCTATATATGTCAGATAAACATTGCAAATCTTTTCCCCAGCACTTCTACATCATGTGCTATTAAGAGACACATTGTCAACAACCTGACTGGCATTCCTGAGAGATGAAAGTCAACTGTAGCACTTTTTGCTGGATTTGAAACAGTCATGGGATCACAGCCACTCATACTGAACGCTTACCATAAAAAAGAAAGCTCCTGCCTGAAGAAGGTGGCTAGAGAACTTTTAAAGTGTGTATTACATTTGCTTGGGTAGGATATTATTGGAGGGAGCAGACCAGACAACTAATGATCTTTCTGTACACATGCGAGCTGTGTTACAAAAGCCAAAAGACACATAATTTTTCATGTTACAGAAAGTATTTTCTGAGTTAGATTTTTCATAACTGAAGGTAGAAAATATAGTGGGAGCAGCCTAATAAAATAACCCAGAGTGGAATTAACACACTAATCTGTAATATCATCATCTGAAGAAAAAAACAGGATGTATAAAATGAATGGCTTGAAGCAAAAGATATAAGCTAATGGTACTAGAGTTATTAATAAATCTTGCAGTTCCATTAAATATTATCTTTCTATGCAACCCTCTCTTCTATTCTTAACAAAACATATTTTTTCACTGTTTCATCCAGCTTTTCAAAATCTCACTTCACTAATATTCAGGGTTCATGTACAAATACAGAGAATCCTAAATTTAGTATTAAATTTTAAAATTAACTTTAATATTGTAAAGGTAAAAATCTATTGTCATAAAAAGCATTGTGCACTAAATGTACTAAAGCATTTTCCATGTACATTTTTCTTTTTATGGCAAGGAAATTAGAGATAACATTTCACACAGTTCGGGAAAATCTGCCACATAGTTTTGTATATGCCATCAAATCAAAATAAGAAATTAAATTCATTTTCATCATTCAGTTATGTTTATCAAGTACTATATTTCAAAAGTGGCAAATGGCCTACCAGTTTATCTGTGAGTAAGCTAAGGTACTCTTAACTCACAAATGAAACTCAACTACTAGGCCTTTGCTGTGGAATATACACTTGATTAGAAACAGACAAAACCAGTCTCTATTAAACAGACGATCAAAACTGATATATTGTACTGGCCTATACTCAGTTTTGCTGGGGATTAGCAAGATGTAAGGAGTAAAATACACAGTAGTTAAACTGAAATGCCTGGAATTCTGAGACTACCAATTATCACTTCTATGTATCTAGGGTAACAACAGTGACCAAAATCAGATGTCCAAAGGTGGAAAAAAAATGTAGCCATGGTCTTGCCCATCTCAGTTAGTCTAGTAGAGTCTGCTGTGCAGAGAGAAGTATAATACACCACTTAAAATACTACTACAAAGATGATTCTGCATGGAAAGCCCATGGGGAGGGGAAAAGAAGGTGGGGGTGAACTCAGCTCTCAACTAAATATAGTGAAAGTTCTATCTAAACAGCACAACTCCACCCCTATTGAATAAAGTGTGTACATAAAGTAAATTAATAAAATTTTGCAGCCAGAGTCACTGTTATATCATTATACAATAATTATTTGGAATATTTCCATCTATCAATAATGCCATCTGTCCCATCCAATACAAATGGACTACAACCCATATGGCTTATTTTTTCTATTGATTACTCTGCTGAATGAGTTAGCAAAACCACTCATAAAATCATCATATTAGATGACACTGTCATTAAAAGATGTGAAGAAAAACACAAGATGAGACTTAATTGGAAAACTGTCAGTTCATTTTCCAGAAAGTTTCAGCAATGCCGTAAGATTTTTTTCTTTTTAGAAAAAGCTCTAAATGCTAACTACTGGATTAGGCAGAAACTGTTTTACCACACAATTTTTACGATTGCTAATTATGTATATTAAAGAAGCTCCCAATATGTAGCTCCCCCAAAGTGTCAAAATGTCCCAGAATGTGCCTGCGAGAGCTTACAGCTTATCTCATGATGCATTTGTGGAAGGCGTATAACTTTCAAATGGGGCAGGGCGAAGTTGCTGGTGGATGACACTGGTATTTGTTAATTCCAATTATTTTTTCTAGTTCTTCGCTTTGATTATTTGTTTGCATAGTTGTTTCTATTCTGTTTTTTGCAGCTCGTTTTCTTTCGATTTTAACTGCCGCTTCCCTTAATTATATTTTAATTTCTACAACAACCACTAGTTAAGAGCCATCCAGCCTTTCTTATCCATCCACAGAACTTAAATGCTTACCTACACTCCTTTATTCTAGATTTCATTTCTATAATACCATTTTATTTAGTTTTAACAATGGAAATCTTTCTCATGTATATTCAAGATGTTGTTCCAAAGACCTTTTCATTAGCCCAGTGATTTAGTGTTTTCCTGGAGTGAGTCCTCACTGTGGTTGCTTTCTCATCCTTCCCTGCTGCTCTTTTGCTTGTCTCCACACTGGACTCCTGTTACAACCTCCCATCCCTTCGCCAGTTTTCTGTTTCCTCCATTGCCCTGAATGGCTTTTGAATGATACTGGGACCTAAATGGACATAGGAAGGAAGACAACAGAGGGATGGGGACTGGATTCCAGCTCAGGATATAATCATTGATGTCTTTGGTAACAAGCTCAAGGAGGCTGCGTTCAGGGTTATAGTGCAGCAATGATGCTGTAGGGAGTAGTCAGTGGAGCTGAGATACTGAGCTGGCACCTGGAGTGAGGGAACTGGGATGACAGCAATGGAAAAGAATTGCTTAGGAAGCCAGGAAGGTTGAATCAAACTGGAATAAGGGGTCAGAGGCTGGCTGACTGAAATAGGTGAAAAGTTACTAGGGTGTCCAGCCTGGTTATTACCCCTGTTGTCTCTTCCTCTTACAGTCCCCTCTCATCCTTACTGCTCACCAGAAGAACTCTTGTGGGTATCAGTGAAATTATTTGGTTATTCTGAAACATACTCAATTCAGCTTTCTCATCATAGTTCAAGAAGTAGCTAAAAGATGACCATCGCTGTCAATACTATGACAAAAAGTCTTCAAAAGTGCAGATAAAATTGCCTGATTGCCTTATCTCAGACAAAGTTTTGATCAATATCATGCCCACGTTCTGCTCTTCCTCTTAAAAGTAAATCTGTTGTGTTATATAAACACATTCAGAGAACGATTCTCACACTTCTTTCTAAACAGCGTTCCTTTAGGTCCAATTTATTTGTGTCCCAAACAATTTATACAATCTCTTTTGTGCTTTCCTCACTACTGACATAAAATATAAAGAATGACTAAAACAAAGTTGTAAAAAAATATTATGCAGAGGATATTTATCACACATTGCTATATGACAGAACGCTAAAAATTTTCAGTGCTCAAAAAAAAGCTTTGACAGTTCTGATGTATATAATTTAGTCACTGTGTTAAACACAAATTCCTCAATCATCACAGTATACCATCATTTCACTATTAAATACAGAACATTCAAGAATAGAAAAGTAGAGTATAAAATCCACTGGTGTCTCACTCACTGTTTCCATTTAAAGGTCCTACAAAACTTACTGGTGTACCAAACCCTTAATACTAGTGGAGCCAACTTCATCTTAAGAACTATGGTGATATCTCCACAGCAGGTCTTAGAATCTGACATAAATATGACTAGCAGATACAAATGCTGAGGGCTGCTTCTTTGGAATATCCTTCCCACAGGAAAAAAGAAAACCTACTGACATTTGAAAACGTTGGTATTAGCTTTCGTTACAGTCTTATCTAGAAAAATGTGTCTTTCTGAGTTCACTTTAACTGTTTCCAAACCAAACCATAAAAAGGTATGATCATTCTTCAAAAGGAGACCAAATGGTAAGGTTATTTCAGAGTAGTATAAGTTAGCTACTTTGATAAATTTTAAATATACAAGGATCTTAATAACTGACCTCTTCTGAATACATTATAAAAATCAACTTTTCGCCAAAGCATTCATCAAGAATACTAGAACAAATAGAAACAACTGACAGCATGCTCTAGAGTAGAAATTGTGAGGTGTACAACAAACAATACATCTTACATTAAAAGCAAAAGAAAACAAAACAAAAACTGAAATCTTAGTAGACCTAAATGAGTGCTACACAGAGGACTAGATATGTTTCAGATGCAAAACACTTGGTCATGATGGAGTGGTAAACACCACTTATGAGAGTCCTCTACTAATAAATCAAGGTTGAATGTTTAAATTTCTATGTAAAGCCTACATCTTTATTCATAGACAACTGCCTAGTGCAGAGACTGAAAGTGAAGGCAAATGAAAGGAAACAAAGTTTTGGGAGCACAGATCCTTCCTCTATGGCAATATTAACATGCTATGCCTCCAAGCTACATATTTCCCTGAGAAACCATAATTATTAAGTTATATATAGCAGTCATATGGTAACTACTTTTGTTTATTCATTCAGAGAGTAGTCATGTTTTATTTACGATTTATGGCTATTACCTTTCTCGTGCTTGCAAGGTGTTCTGTGGCTGTTTAAGAAAAATGGTACAAATAGTAGAAATTATTATGATTATGTTACAAATTGCTGTGGAAATTATCAGACTGTTAAAGATAATCTAGGGTCAGGCACACCACAGTTTGGTCTTAGAAGTTCGGCTGAATAATAAGCAACGGGGAACTGCTAAACTCCGTTGTCATGACAATATTACTCAGAATAAAGACTGGGAAAAAAACTTCAACAGAACAACCCACAGAAAGTTAAGGTAAAATGCCCAGTTCCTCTTAGGTAAAAATATCTTGCAAGAGGTATTTCAAATAAGATACTGTTCACATTTTTACAAGAGGAACAGGCTACTCTTAAAGAATTCTTCAACATATTGCTTTGGGGAATTAAGACAAAGTTAGTGATGAATATAACTTTCTATTAAGCAATTTTCTTTCTCAATTGTGCACAACCACTTATGAATCAGAACATAACAGCTCAATCAAACCTTATTATATCAGCTTTACTTGTACCCCTCTGAAATGTACTGAGAAAATTCTGGTATTACTGCAAGACTTAGGAAAAGAAAAAAAAAAAAAACCTAGGAAGAAGAAAATGGATATCACAGCTACCTTTTTACATTCTCTTAATTTCTTCTGCCATATAGAATGAGCAACAGGAATGTACTTGCTGTCAGATACGTAACAGCTTGCAGCGAGGACGTGCTGCAGAGTCGTGTTCTGGCGCATGGCTTGAAGAACTCTCTCCACATGACGGAGGGAAACTACGGCCTCAGTCCATATGCCCCCACTCACAAGCTGCATAGTACAAGGTACTAGAGCAATCTGTCCAGCACAGTAAAGAACATCTCCAACCTAGACGGAAAAAATAAATTAAGAAGGTTCTGGGATTATGGAAGGCAAAGGAATTATTTTTCACTTTTCTAGATATTTTCTTTCAACACTACTGTTCTTTGCCATCATATGTGACATTGTTAAAAATGGAGCAAACATGCCAATATAAAGGTCATTTTTGACAGGGATTTAGTTACACTATAGAAACACAGCATTATAATAAACTTTAACCTAAGAATTAATACATGGATAATCAAATGTGCATAACTATCTTCAGCTTAAATTGATGAAGTACAACTAGAAACATGTAATTTAACCTTTTGCAATGTCACAATATTTTTCTGGAATCTCTGGAAGGACTTTTACCAAGTTCCAAGTAAACTCATTTATAGTCTAATTGCTCAGGTATAAAGAGGACAAAAGAGTAATCTGTTGCTTCTACTTTTTATGAGTGACAGTATTTTTATTATTACTTTAAGACATTTGGAAGTGACCACACCCTCTATTGTGTCAGCTCAGAATAATTATATCTGATGTTACTGCCTGTTACTGCTGCTACACCACACAGATGCCCCAACATGGTTAAATATGCTCTTGCTTTCTTTAAGTAACCTTCCACTTTTTTCTGTGTTCCAGGAGTTTCAGTGATGTTGCACAGTATCTTTGGTTCAATGCTATCTTTTTTTCAATTGTTATGTCTTAGGTTTAGCTATGTCATAGGTTTTTAAGTATTTAGCTGTAATGTCTTCAGTATATTAATCTAAAAATACTATAAAAACAATACTGCAGCATAACTCAAAGACTGCATATTGTTAAAAATCATAATCCACCAGAAGGTAAAAGGCAGTTGCAGACTGAAAATAAGCTGCAGAAGAGTGCTACTTGACCAAAGAGATGAGGTCATCCTAGGAAAACTGAATAAAATGGGTGGCCAGATATACTATCGATATGCCAAACTGAGCTGCAAGGTAGTTACTTTGGGCTGATTTTCATAAGTCTTCCTGGCAACACTCTGAAGATCTACTTTTTTAACGGCAGCCAGCAAAGGAAATGTTCATTCTTACTGATCAGACATCTCAAAGATTTATTATGAAATCTTAATGTAAATATCAAAACTCTTCATCCTCTTATTCTGTACTTCTCTAGAAAGTCTGTACTTTTCCTGATCAGTGAAACAGTGGATGCTATTCAATATCAAAAGAAAACTAAATACAGAAGTGGGAAGCAAGGTGGGTGTAAGCAGCTTTGAAGTCAGCACAGGAAGCATTTTGCTGTGAGTAAAGAGGGAAAATGGACTGAGCAAGAATCCTTTAGGTAGAATTTTGCAGAACTTTTTATATAAACTGTAAAAATTCCTCAGAATTAAGAATAATTAAAAAAGAAATCTGTGTCCTAGAAGACATGGCAATCAAACCATGTGACAGACCCATATGCAACTGCAAATCTGTCCTCATAACTGTCTGTGTCTCACAAAAGACTCACACATGTAACTATTGGAAGAGTATCTTATACAATTTGGCATACAAGTTCTATGATTAGCAGCTGAAGAGGGGGAGGAGGCAGAGAGGAAACATAATATATCAACTGACACCCATCAACTACTTAAATTGTTTAAAATAACTAAAATATTGTTTTGATAATGCTATATATAATCCTGAAATTGGAAAAAAATATGCAAGTAGTATTTTGGTTTATAGGAACAAATGGTCTTTTTTTTTTTTTTTTTTTTTGTAGTGCTATTTTAAAATATGTGCCATTGAACAAGGGAGTCCAGCCAGCTATCAAGTGGCATACTGACAAGATGGGAAGCAAATTCAGAAAGATACAATTCAGAGGGGCACAGGTTTGTTTTTAAAATAAGCCATTCATTTTCACCCTTGCTAAGTGAAATCCATGTATTAGTCAAAGCCTCCAATACAGGTAGTTTATACTTTTACAGAAAAATCATACTAGCAATACTTCGTCCTTTTTTTCTGTTAGGCCCCTGGTTTTTCATGCATCACCCATGTTAATTATTAGGTAGACAGAAGAGCTATTCAACCAGTTCACTTCCCCTATTCTTGAACAGATTGTTTGAGACATAATATGAATACTAATTAACGATAAAATATCTGTCAGTGTTTTGAAATATGGACTAAGATAGCACTTTCTTAAAGTATCCTCCATAGTTCTGAGACAATTAGCCTCACTGGTCATAAGCAAGGTCAAAACAAATCTCTGAAAGATTTGAGCAAAACTGGCACCACTTTTGGCTCAAATTCAGTAGGAATTTTGCAGAGTTCTTTAAAAATAAATTAAAAAAACCCTCTGTTCCTAACATACTTGTTTGTATCTTAAGACATAATTAATAGAAAAACAGTATTCCCAACATGCCACCATGTTATGAAAAGGTGGATGCACGGGGGAAAGAGGGAAAAAGGATCAAAACAAGGCCACAGGTTTTCAGTGACTGTATTTCAGGCGGACATAATTTAGGATAAGGGAAGGAAGGAGGCACGCTCCTCTTTCCAAGTGACTTGGTCATGAAACACAAGTATAAACAAACAATCAGCAGGGGCAAAGCAGCAAACCAGGAAAAAACACTGTTTTAGCAGATTTCAAGGGGCTGTGTCTACGATGTTTGAAGCATTATACAGAAAATCGTTAGCAGAGTAAAAAGCATTTAAAACAGGAAGGACTATACAGTATCTTGTTCACAGTACTGAAATCTTACAACAGGAGATGTCACAATGTAGGGTGTCAGCCCTTGTGTTGTGGAAGTGCTCTGCAAAACCCTGCTAGAACTCTGCAATGGTTTATCTTTTAGATCAGCTTCAAGAATAACAGAAGTTTTTCAGGCTATAGATTCACAGTGCATCAAGTCTAGAAGGCTGGCATATCCAGTAAATTCAGCATAGAAACAAAGCTACAATATAATGCGTACATATTTATGCACTGGATGTCTCAGCTTACACTGATGATTTAATTTTCACTATAGCCCATACACATAATTCTTGTGTTGAAATTGCATTAAATGTTTGACAAACCAAAAAATAAAAAAACCTGTACTGCTGAGATGCTCACTTTTACCGGTTTATTTATGACATAGCTCCACAGAAGTCAGAAATGTATAAATGAGATCTTATGTGATTCCACATTTCTCCCCTTTTTATTTTCTTTTGTATCAGTGCAAGTTAAATGAAAGGTGAGTCTTAATAAGGTAGTACAATACTTTTTTTTTTTTTCAGTTAACACTGTAAATAATCAAGGGAAGGCAATGGACAATCCGGAAATCAAAATATGTAATTCCTCCTCTAACAGACAGGAATGCTAAGCTCTTATTTGAGAATTATTGCTTTTCCCCTTGTAGCTGTGCTGCAGGAAGTAAGTATAATATAGAGCTAGATCACAGCTAATGCAGAGATTCACTTCTTTTTTTAAGCTGACTTTCCTGCATTCATGTTTTAGGAAAGCGGAAGGAAAAGTAGCCATGATACTGTGGAAAGGAAAAGTCAGTATAACTCTTGGTGTCCCTTCAAATAGTTCTACCCCAGGAATTTTAACAATACTGTAAGTCACCCAAAGGACACAACATATCTGCATTTTCAAGATGCTCCCTCTCCCAAAATACAGTTCAGGAAAAGCAACTGAGAAAAACAGGCTTCATTTGAACTAAGGACTAAGTTTAGCTGTAAATTAACAGGAGAAAGCTATAATTACTGCTACTCAGAGAGGAACAGAAGCACTGAATTATTTTTTAATATATATTAATTATTTAGAAGTGCAAAGGAACAGCAAACAACAACATTGTGGAGTGAATTCACCCTGATCAGAATATTTGAAGATTTTAAAAATATATGAACATGAACTCTTTTGTCCCTTCTCTCTCCCCCAACATTATCCCATAAACCCTTTCAAGAAGCATAGGAAAAATTATTATCTGAAAATAAAATAGCTACTAACATGTTTAGACATATGTGGAAAATCACCAGTCAGGGAGAAGCCAAACATCATCACAGAAATTAGGGACTAGTTTTTTCTTCATATATACCATTGCACAACTGATCATATATAGTATTGGGAAAATGTCCCCTCTAATTTAAATACCAATATAACAGTGATTATCTGGTTACACAAGAGTTGCGTTTCTATAGAGAGAAAAGCTACCATTGGCAGTCTTACTAAATCAAAGATTTGTCCAAATGGATCCTTTTTCTATGATCTACAGCCATTAATTACACACTTTGGTACTTCTGGCTAAAGATTCACATTTACCAGAGGTTTTTATGCTATTTAGAACTTAAAGGAAATAATCCTAAATGGGGTCCTTGACTGTTTTGTAACAAAATAAAAAGAATTTGCAGTAATTCTAGAAACAATATTTGCTTTCCAGGCCCTCTGACTCTGTCCCATATATGTATACAAAAATTTTTATAACAAATGTTACAGTATTTGATGCTGGCATTTGACAGACCTGAAGCTATAACTGAGGCTTCAAACTTATCTACATTTTAAATACATACACAATAGCTGTGTTTCTTGAGGCATTTGTACAATACAGCCCCATATAGCTCGCTGTTCAAGAAGAAGGAAAAGAATGAATATAACCTATTCCTAAGAAAGTAATTTTTCCCTTTGCATCTCTTCCTCTTATAGTAACCATAGATGTTAATTGCAGCAATAGATAGCAGAATAGCAGAAATAGTGATTTATTTTAGACTGCAGGGCTACTTTAATTTTCTAATGTCTCTTCTCTTCATTAGTATTGAACCTGTTGCAGTTTTATTAACTGTGGATACCAAGGGTCAGTGAACTACTTCCAACAATTTCATAATTGTCAAATGAGAAAAACAAGTCTGTTAATAATAAGTTTAAATAGGGGTTCATGTCTCCAGGGAAAAAAAAAGAAAAATGAAAGAAAAAGGGGTCCAGGAATCTAGAGAGGTCGAAAACCAGTAATATAACACTTCTTTTCTATATAAAGCTCCTCCAACTAAGCGCTGTTTAGAGACTGATGTCACCACTTGAAGTCTGATTAAAGGCCAATGGCTGTTCCTGAATATATGTATTTCTCACAAACCGTGCCATGACTGCTTTAGAATAAAACTATTGAAACGTTATTAAACTTTTCCTATTGGTATTATTAAAACTTGCTAGCGATAAAGTGGCATAAATATAAAAATTTCAGAAAATTTCTAACGGAGACATTTCAACCATCCACCTACCTGTATTTACGTCAATATTAATATTTGCACCCTATGAACAAGCATCTTTCTTGGAACGAATGAAGTCAATATGCAATCAACGCAATCTTTGTTATGAATGCAGTATGGTGTCTGAGTGACTGCTGCCCTTTAACAGGTCAGGGGGCACAAAAGATTCAGTGACCCTCTGACCCAACAGTCAAATAACCTACCATTATGTTCCGTCAATGTAAATAAGCATAACTGACAATGTGCTAATAGGCAGCCTCTGGTCAGCCACATGTACCTCTGACCTTAATGAAGACCTAAATCAATTAATACTTCAGGCGATAAAGACCTCTGGCTGATTAAGTTAGATAGAAATCATCTTTTCTAACGGGATTAAAGCTGTAAGATGGTGAACTTTTAATTTAATATATGATAATCCTTTCTTCTTAGGGCCCTCTTATTTAGCTAATGATGGTGAAATTGCTTTCTACAATGTGAAATCTTTTATTCAACTACCTGAATAAAGTTTTTAAAAGGTACCATTTAGACAATGGTAATTGAAAGGCTTTCAGTTCATACTATGAACCTGAATTATATCTGACTGACATGGTTTCAACACATTACAATCTTCAGTATGATATGCATATTTTTCTTGAACTATTATACATTTCTTGTTGAAAAATTCCATAAATGTGTTGATCATACATAGTTTAATCTGGTAGCTGGTTTCCTATTTGGGAAATTTATACAGTATCAGGAGATGAAAGATGAAGAATATACTTCTAAATGAAAAATTGAAAAAATTAGTTGTTATGATGATCTTCAACTAAAAAATTTTGACATACATGTAAGAATCCACTTATAACTTAAAAATATGTGTGCATATTTTACTCAAAATGCCAGAATGTCCCTTTAAATAAAATAATCTTTTTCCCAGTTAGGGTTGTGAAAGTATAATTAATCAATAGTGTCTGTTATTGCTATCTTATCGAAATATCTGTAACGCTTCCACAGTCTTCAGAGGTTTACAAATCAGTTTTCAAATGCTCTGACTGCAGTCTGCTAATCCTTATTTTAGGATAGAATTTCATATGTTTCAAAATCTATTTGGACACCTACCTAAGCCACACGAGTACAAAACACTCATTTCCCGCATCCTCCTTCACTGATACAGTTTATTCTATTAATTCTATAAATTAAGATACACCACAAATTCATATTTGACACTGAACACATTGCTGTAAGTCTACAAACAAACCTAAAAAAAATGTGCATTTGTTAATTGGAATTTATAGCAGAAGAACGTGTCAGTCATGCAGTATGCATACACTGAGCACCACAAAAAATGGCAGCTCTTAAAAGGGTTACTAACTTGACACTGCGTCTGAAGAAGCCACAGTATTCATTGTTATGAACACCAAATCCACTTCAAAAAAAAACACAGCCAAGTACATTCTGCTCTTACGATACGCTGCCCTGCTGTAAACGCTGCCCTGCTGTAAACACCTCTGCAATACTCTGAAAACCAAATAGTTTAAATTGAGCCTTTAAACTGCGCTGGATTTACAGCTGGCAATCTCACACAACATATACTTGAAGGTCTGTAGTCCCTCAGTTTAACAAAATGTTCTAGGTACAGAGTACACAGGGACAATCAAGTCAAAAAGCTTAAGAGAAAGCAAGACCAAAGTTTAAACTTCAGATCTGTTTTTTTTTTTAATTGTTCTAGTCTATCACAGAACATTATATTATTCGTATACATATTTGCAGGGATGTGTTGGTTATATTTAAGTCTTGATCAGTGTCAAATCAATTTTACATTGCTCCACAACTGTTGGAAATAAAAAACATTTCTGATTTACAAAAGCTAAAGTTTCAAAAACTGAAATTTTCACTTAAAAACTCCTAAAAATCTGTCATTCATATTGCAAGGGAGTATAAATCACAAAACAGATATAAACCTAATTTTTAAAGCCTGCAACAACTAAGGAACAAACAGAGGTCCCAAAAAATTGGGTGAAAAAGGCTTGTGTCTAATATATCTGTACGGGCATGACAGCTGGTCTGAAGTCTACTCCAGAACTCTTTTGCTCCACTCAGAGTCTCTAGTGCAGAGGGAGGAAACAGAGGTGAAATATGCCTTGAAGTTCTGCTCCAAAGATCTGTTCCTCAATATGCACACTTGGGCCAATGTCCTGCAGTGGCACACAGGGCGCACATTGTTCCTTTATGCAAAATTACAGTAGACAGTTCAAAGACTTAATTGCCATAGAGGATAAACCTTTTGTCACATCTTAAAGGAATCCTGCTGGAAAATGAGGAAGCTCACAGGACTATTATTCTTAGATACATCTCTTTTTTGGGACAGTGGATTTTAGTTTTCATGACTATTATTCTACCACCTTTTACAAAGCCTACCATTTCCTCCCAAGCTTTTTCATAAAGTCACAAGCTCTCACACAACTGCATTAGCAAAATCTGCCAACTATGAAAAATGCAGAACACTACCCTTGACTATATCTTATCTAAAAGTTGGATTAAATATTCCAGACTGGTTACTATTTACTCATTTCTAATTCATATAACTTTGAATGAAGATCAGAAAAGCAAAAAAAAAAAAAAAAAAAAAAAAAAAAAAAAAAAAAAAGAACTATGATTAGTCTACTCCACAACAATTGGGGGTGTGGAATGACAGACTTCATCAAATCAATCTTTTCCAAGGAAAGTAAAGGCACATTCAGAGCCCTGGAAAACAAGATGGAAGGGATTAGTGTCTGAAGTGTAAAGTGATATAAATGTGGAATACTGAGCACACAGACACCAACATTTTAGAAAATGTATATTATGTCCATCACAGTTGATTGAATTTTATTTTTGAATCACAATTACCATATGTGTAGATAAGGGAGTACAATCATTGTAAGTCATGGGGATCTTAAAACATCTGATACAACACCTCTGGAAATAATAATTACCTCCCCTAAATATAAATGCTGTTAACTAGCTGACTGCAAGGAGAAAGTAGTGAAAATGCCAATGTACCGAAGTGAGGTGCCGCAGGGATTGGTATTAGGCCTGATTTTGTTTAACGTCTTCATTAAGTCAATGGAAGAAGGGATTAACAGCATGGTAATGAAATCCACAGAGGATACTAAATTAGAATGTGCACCAATGGACATAATAAAAATGGACACAGACAGGTTGGAAATGCAGGAAGGAAATATCAAAATGAGACTTAGGAAAAACGAAAACTAAGACCAGAACATATGGGAAACATATTTTGAAATACAAATAATATTCATAACAAGGGAGAAAATGTGACTGCAGAAGTGCTGAGCACTGTAAATTAAATCATAGTTGTTCTTTATTAGAATCGAGTTCAGACAGTACACAGATACTGTCTTTTCTCACGAACCAGGTCAAATTAATCAGATCTACCAAATACTTGTTCCAGGATAAGTAATAAGTAAACCCTGGTTAAAGAAAAGGTGAAATTTCCTACACAGAAATTGGTAGAAACTGGTACAATATACTTCAGGAAAGGTGTGATTTCCATATTTCAAAATGCTTGCTCTAACAGATCATGTGAGAACAAAGTTTCAGATGATTATTCAGAGCTTTTAAAGTGCTTTTTCTTCCAAAAGTTTTTGCATTTCATTGTTAGCATTCATTTTCAATTTATAGACTGGCATTGCTAAATTCGAAGTATGAAAGCCACTTTAATCTGCTCCGGTAAGTATATAAAAATTCAAAGAACAATAGTTTTCTTTCCTCCTTTCAAAAATGGTAAACTTTACATGAGGTTACCTGAACATTCATTTGAGTTTCCCATACAGTCATGATGTTCATTTGTGTTTTTGCTATTTATGACTAACATCCAGTTTCATAAAACCAAGAATATGGCTGAAGAAAGTTGACTGTAATAACAATATTGCTAAATTAAAAGTGATAGTTTTCATTCTAACAATATAGTGTAATTTCATACTATTTTACCCATCCTTTATGTATATCCAGTCTCATAGGGATTTTACTTATAAGTACATGTATGACTACCTGTCATACATATAATGATCAACATTAAAACACTCTACTTAATGTATACCAACAACAGAAGTCCAGTTTATAAGACACGCCCACCACTTCCAAGTGGAAATGCAAAACTTGGATACAGCTTTGTGAAACTAGACACAGTCGTACAATATACATAATAGCAACATATAGAGTATATAACATATATACAACATACATTGCTGTTTATCACAATCTTTTACCTATTTATTCATATTGACGTGATAATACTCTATTATACAACAGAATACCTTCATCCAGGCACCTGACTTTCAAATTCTCATTATACTCATGGAAACTGGAACCCGTAACTGAGATGCAGAAATATATTTGATATTCTTGGCCAAACTAATGCCATATTATCTTTTCTGCATCATCAGTTAAACCAAAGTCAATAAAAAGATGAGTTTGTGTATTAGGAACCCCTTGGCATCAGCTGCAAAAGTCCTGCTAAAACCAGGAGTAGAGGAAGAGTCTATAATTAAAACTCTGTGTGTTCTGAGCACTAAGTCACAACCCAAACTACAAAAATACGAAAAGTAATATGAAGATTTACTAAAGAATTAGTAATTTGATAGTGACCATGTATTATACATTCTCATTTCAATCAGAAATCCAAGTAAGAATTGCATTAGCAATGTAACCTATTTGACTATATGCATGTAACTGCCTGTCCTAAACTCTAGAAATTCCTAACAGTTAAATGAAAAAACAATTAATGGAAACTAGATAAAGATGGTAAATATCTTAGAAATATACTAAATCTGGTCCTCCAAACATGTTTTCGTAATTTGTCTGCGTTGTACCCTTAGGCACCGACCTTGCACCAGAACTGCAGTGTGGACAACATCTCTATATAAAATACCACTGAATTCCTAAGTGTGCAATCAAAAATTTAGAAAGCAACATGCTATGTAGAGAGATTTTATTATGCAACTTTCAGAGGACAGATTTTCTCTTACATCTGCGTTGTTGCATTACAACTAGATATCTGTTGATTAAATGGTAGCCTGTACCATTAAAAACTATGTTTCTGCAATAATTAAATTATATTTAAATTCTGTGTTATAATTGGGCAGTAACTGTATTATAATTAAATACTGCATTGTAACACATTCATATGGGTATGGAGTTAGAATCTTGCATTATACATTTCTCTAATTTTTTCTGCTTTTTTTGTACTTTCACATGTATTCTCTTAAAATACTTATTTGCATGGAATTTTCTAGGTGTTTTAAAAGGATATAAAAGTTGGGAACTTGAAATTGCAGTATGCTGACAATAACAACTGATAGGATAAATAAAATACTTACCGTGTGTTCTGCCATCTTACATCACAAACTGAGGTCAAGAAACACTGCTTGCAAACTTATGTGTTTAGCCATTTTTGTTCACATTATTAATAGAAGTAGTTATTTTGGATAGCAAAAAAATGTTTGTGTGCCCTTCAGTATAAAAACAGGTACAAAACCAAGGGTTGAAATGAAAATGGGGTAAACAAGAGGAAGGGAGGGGCAGAATACTGTAAGAAATAATCCAGTGAATAAGTTAGCTGTGATTTTGCCGATCCAGGTTTGAATCCTTTCTTTGGCATTTTTCTTTTGCCCAGTAATGCTAGTAATGTTTGAGGCGACAGGCAGTCTGGGGTGAATGCATCTCAGAGTCTTCTACTGGAACTGTTCTACTTTGTTTGCATAAATTCATGTTATCGGACCAAGACTATTCTTCAAGATCCTCATAAATGCTTTAATCAGTATGCTAGAAGTTAATATGGGAGGATGGCTCTCTACAACAAAAAATATTAGCTAGGAGCTGAGCAAGCTTTACAGTGAATGCTAAACTGATGCATTCCTGAGTAACATTTCTACCTTGATAATCCAATATTATCCAGAGAGAACCACTAACTGAATTTCCAAGTATTCCAAATTGCTAGGACATGGCCATTGCTACCTTCTTGCTTTTTGAAATACTGAGCATTTAGCAATAAGGAGAATACGTAGCATACAAAGCCCCATATACTGCAGAACACTCACACCAAGATGATCCTGTACAAACATAAAGTTTAGTGAATTTTCTGGGTTACTTCTTGCTCCAATCTTTGTAAGAGCTGCAAGATGTGATGCGATAAAATGAAAATCATGCAGGGAAGGAAATTTTAATGAAACTTATGAAACTAAAATAAAAATACTTATAGAAGCTTCATAGGAATGTGAGATGTGATCAAGAAGTTCTCTCTGCAGTATAATGGTTAAAGTGTACTTAAGCAGAGAAATGCTTAATTAGAAGCAATATAAATGACATTACTAACAGAAAAACTTTGGAATTTTTATTCAAGTTGTATAAATCACTAACAGAGTACCTCTTCAAAAACAGAGGTTGTACCAAAGTATACAAATTATACTGAGAAGAGTTTAAAAATATAATTTTCCTTTTTAAGTTTAGGAAAAATTATATGCCCATCATTGAAAATATGACCTTGCATGTCAATACAAATGTCTAATATTTTGCTCTTTTAGCCTAACAGGAAGTAGCTTCTAATTATCAGCCAAACAGTGCACGGTATTTGAAAAGTATGCAAAAATGCCAAAACTAATGATGGAATTGTGTTGTGTAAGTTTTACAAAATATTTATCTATTAGACTAAAATTCAGTGGTTTAACTTTTAATTTTTAAGTAATGTTTTGGATTTTTGTGAAAAGACTATTTTTAGGTGTTAAAAAAGGTTGGTCCAAATTAAACCAGCAATAGTTATTTGTTATGAAGTCCAGTTAAGTATCGTTAAAGCACAGCATCTTTCAATGTGTGATTCCAGAATTTGCATTTGGCAATATAGCCAAATATTCACAGCATTTAACTACAAACCTCAGGGCTTCTGCTGTTTTGGCCTGAAGGAGTTAAATCACGTATCTCTTCAGGAGAAAAACAATTACATGTTTTTGCAGAAAAATATCACATGCTGATAGTGAATAATTAAATGCTCAAACCAGAGAGAAATGAACTATTTCTGTGATGTATGTTTTGAACTTCTAATAGCTAGTCTGATTCTTCAAAATAATAGCTGTGTTACAACCAGGAAGGACACTAATGGAGAACAAGTAAGGGTATAAAAGAACAGTGCATATAATATGGAGAACAGTGGAGAAACTGACTAATTCCAACTGATATTTTTATTAGTTATTTATAATCATAACCCCCAGTGGGTTATCATCATGGAGGCTTTTGTAAAGAAATGTTTTTTATTATACACCCTGACCCTGCAAAGTGATATAATGCTTTTATTTCACATGAAATTTAGTAGAAGCAGAGACCGCTCTGCACCTTACAGGACTGGGTCCTCAATGCAGAACAAGACAATGGTGAAATTCAAATGAAATAAACTCTTTTAAATACCACCAGAGAATAACAAATCTTTATAGCTCAACACCTTCTCAACACAGGAAATTGAGAGTTAATCTGTGTACCCAATTTTTTAGGGTTTTTTTTTTTTTTTTGGAAGGAAGAATAAGTCTGCTATTGGGAGCTGGTTTGATGGACCTTTGAAGGTCTTCAGAACTCTCACTAATATGTTATTCTCTAAAAAATAGTCTCATAATTCTGCTGTCTCCCATCATTCCTTGCCTCAAGATTCATCTGTCAATTTTGATGCATCTTTTAAAGTACCCCTCCAAGCCTAAAACCCATGACTACAGACCACAGAAGAGAACTCTTTGCTTTGAAACTATCTGATCAATCAGAAGATCATTTACCTGCAAGCATTATTTGGTGAAGCTAAAGCGGCACATCAACCAGCAGCATCTGAAGGCTGAGGCAGCAAAACGTCAACAACAAATTGTCATTGGCATTCCATTTATGAACCTTCAAACAGCATCAGATCTTTTCCATGGGAAACCAGATCAGGTCAGACTGGAGCTGAATATTTCTTAACAAGCTAACCATCAAAAGAACTTACATTTTGAATAAAAAGGCTATCATTTGTTGATTTGAATATCAAAGGGATCCACTGCAAACTCCCAGTCTAGAAAAACCTCCCTAAGCTACACCAGACAGGTGTTTAATAATCTATTATTAAGGCACTATTTTAGGTTACTCAGAATCATAAAAAATAGCTGTAACTGTGAAGCTGCAAATGGGACTGCACAAAGAAATGAATGCTATTAACATACTATTAACAATTCAAAAGAATGAGTTGACATACCAATCAAACTTGTTAATTGACTGTCAATGGCCTGTCCCTGAATATACAACATGACTGCATTATATATTTCAAATGCTGACAGGAAGACAGTTTCATTTGCATTAACTTCATAAACTGATCAACAACCAAACTGCCACATACATTTATAATGGGAAGCTGAATCATTTCAATATTCATGCAGCTCTGTAATTGTAAATTAGGTACTGGCAAACAATACAATACAGTACATACTCTAAAATATCCTAAATTTCTCTGACCTACTTTCTTTTTTATTTTAAAAGAACAGTGGAAAAAAGTTGTCTCTTACAGAGATGATTATTACTTTAATTTATGGTTTATGCCGTAGGCAAAATTTGTTTGTAACCTAGTTTGCAACTATAGTTTATAACTCTATTCTAGATGCATAACTGGTCCACAATATATGAGGCACACAAGGTGATGTAAAGTTTTTCTTGCTTTAGTTCTGCAAAGTGAAAATACCACTAAAATACAGAGTAAATCTGAAAAAAAGTAGTGAATGAAAATCTGTATTATTTCCCTGCTATGGCACAAAGCAGATGTCAGCACTGAAACCACTAAAACTTTCTAATTAGACATTGAAACATCTAATTAAGGATGTAAAGTATTGTTATTACACATCCTTCCCTATGTCCTAGAATTTATTGCCCTCAAAGGTTTTGTCTATATAAAGTATGTTTCCTAAAAATATCTCATAATTACACCCATTCAGTTTCATTGGCATTGACAGTGATAGCAGCTGAAATGGCTGTAGCATTGCTGCCATTTTAGCCAATAGGTTAGTCAAACATACTCTGAGCTAAGTTACAAAACATGGTAGTTATAAGCACAGAAGTGCTCGTGGCTTTTCCATATTTCACCACGTATTTATTAATCGAGTGGAAATTACCAAAGGTTGATAGCAGCAGGAAAACTGTAGAAAGAATTTGTAATAGAAGACACAGGCCAATATTCTTCAGTGTTCTCATTCAGGATCTCCTCCTCACTTACTATATTGCTCATTCGCTTACTGAAAAATACAGTCCTAGATAGGTTAATTGAGGAACCTTCAAATGTAGCATTAATGACTGTGTTTTTCAGTATCTCTTTGTACGGTTTAATCATATATGGTAGATATGAGAGAAGAAATTTGTTTTTATTTGTTCAGGAAGTGCTATGGGCATATTTATCACTGTTTAAATACAAATAATACTATCTCCTTCACTTTGAGAATCATCAAAATGAAATTAAGTAGAAACATCATAAATGAAGATTAAGTCATGAGGTTTTGAAAGTGTTCCACTGAGGGCTAAGTAGTAATTGATCAAAAATTCAAAAGTTGTCAGGTCAGTAACATTCCCTCCCTCTCTATATGACCTGGAGGAAGTATAAGCAAGTTTTAAATGTCTCAACTGTAAATGAATGTTGTCTTCTTTCCCCCTCTTTTATTATTACTGCTTTCATCCTGTCAATCTAGTAGTCACTTCCCCGGCCTTAAAGTTATTGCGAGTACAGCCTAGCACTGTACACTAGCATAACCATACAGATATCACATAAAGGTCCAATAAATCTGCAATCATGACAATCTTTCCCTGCATTTCTTTTCAGATAAAGCATTTGGGAGGACAATTTCTGTGAGCTGCTATATTTTAGACTTTATTACTCGTATACAAATGTATTATTTGTATATAGATGTAAGACTAACACAGAGAAGCAAAAAATACATTTATTGTTCTAGCAATTAAAGAAGAGTAGAAAGATTAACAGATGGAGATATAAATCCTTTAGAAGTGCTGAATGCAGTGGAACCACTGGGGTGATGGCAGTCCCAAATCACCCTAACTGATAATCATGAAAAGCTACTTACAGTACAAATTAGGTATTAGCTTTGATATCTTCCCCGAAGTATAAACTGAGCAACTGTCATACTGAATAACATCATATGATGGGTGCTGCTACGTTCTAACACTGATAAAACATGGATCATTAAAGCTTCAACATTCTTTTAGCTAATCAATGTATTATAAGCAATATGTGATTAAGAGCATTAAACACATGAAAACTGTCAAGCTAATGAAGAACTGCTCTTTACTAGAAGGATATGTACAGTATGTTACATACATATACTAAGGTTATAAACCAGCCATCTTAGGAGGAGTTGGTCATTCACATGCTAATATTAACATACAACTACATTACATTCAGCAATTCATGCTCCAAGGTTTATGAAACTTTATCATAAAATATATACATATGTACAGCTGAAATATATGCACACATACTTATTAGGTAATAAAACTTATGTGAAGCATGTTTCAAAAAGGTACTTTATTCTTTTTGAGAAGCTGTAGTTTGTCCATGTTGCTTCAAAATTTACTTTTGAAATGGTTGCTTTTTAGTTTAATCAAATACATATTTTCAATCAAATATTTACTATCTCAGCCAAAATCTTGCCAGCACACAATAGCCTATGGCCAGCATAATTTCTGTAAATGGGGACGAAGACTGTGGTTCACCACTCATATCCTTGGGTAGAATGAAACTTTCTATCATACTGATAAAGTCCCACCTAAGCAGGAAATGGTGCTTTCTTGGAGAGGAGCATGGACTAGAGAATGAAATTAGACAAAAAATCTCATTATCACAGAAGATATCATTATCTTTAAACTGGAACACAGAAAGACTTCTCAAACTTTGCTGTCTTTAGCATGCCCACAAAACATTATGGGCATTTTATAAAACAAAAAGGGTTAAAACAAACACTTCCAAAGCAGCACAGAGCTAAACACAAAACATTTGCTTGGGTTGAGGATGATGACAACAACAAAACATGTGAAATCAGTATTTCTGTTGAATGCATTGCTGTCAGTTACTAACGCAGCAATGAATGGGAAGATCAGGACTTGTGCTGGACTGAACCACAGAGGCAGAAAGGTCTAAGCAACCAATCATAACTGAACAATGTGCAGCAAAACAAATCAGATTGTATTTGCTATTTTTATACAGAAAAATTGAGATGAATAAGTAATAACTTTATTATAACTGAGAAAGTTAGTAGATGGATTAGTTGGCTAATAAAATTATTTTAGTTTGCTTTAAGGTCCTGTTTCCATTCCCACAAAAGAAACCTTTTTCTGAGATCTGCTTTAGGCTCAAAGACTACCATAGCTTTTAAAAATAGAGTAAATAAAAACACAAATTAAGGGTCTTACCTAGCCGGTTTGAAAAGAAGAAAAGTTAAAGGAGTAAGATGTGCTATATTCCTGTGCTCTGCTGTAATATTAGAGCTTACTTAGTGTGTAGGAAGGTACAGCAATATTAGCATTGTTTGATGCTTTCTTGATATTCATACAGCTATCAAGAAGCAGGCAAGAGAGCAAAGAACCAGTTCCATAAACCTAGAACATGCCTTGCATTACACATATAGGCCTTACATCAATCTAATTTTTAGAAACTATAGGAATAGCACAGCAGAAAAATTAATTCACAGATGAATTCAACTTATATATAGGTTTAGTATTAACACACAGACATACAAGCAGTTATATATACAAATACACATATATAGGCAAAATTAACATATCAAACATGAAAATACCACCAATTAGTAAGGAAATGTCAAAAAGCAGGATACCAAGATAATAGGTTACACCAAATATATGGAAACTTTATGTACTATTCATTGTAAGTGAAATATATATATTATAAATTTAAATTTAGGAAGATAAAAACAAACTTCTTTGTTGTATGTTCAGAATTATGACAAACACATTAAAACAATCAACACTAGCAGGCTTTTGCAAGGCTTTATTTCTTAAATTTGATGTTACGTGAAATCTAGTTTTTCAGTTACACTTAAAGCTGGTGTGTCCCAAGCTGAGCAAGTTCGTAAACATACCTATCTAGAAAAGCTAAACAGAAATTTTATCACAGACATCAATTTCCAATTTTGATTAATTCGCTTATTACCCAGTAATATTTTTCAATTATTATACCGGTCTCCTTAGCAAGTGAAGAAATTTTTTTTCATGAGAGGGGTTAGAAAAAGTCAACTTTGAAGTTTCTACCTGCAGCCACCTCTTATTTACATTGTGTGAATGTGTAACACTTCATCCTGAAAATGATGCAATTCACTACACAGGCAAAGTCATATATTTTTTCTGACATTTCTGGAATTTTCTCAACAATTATGAGAAGCAAGCAAACTGGACATTTCAGCCCAGGAAATTTTTTCTTAATTTCTCAGGAAATTAAAGGATAATGTTGAGAGAATGAATGGACTGTAACAAAGGAAACCCACTAACATCCAGTCTTTACTTAATGTTTAGACTTCATTTAGAGAATTCAAAATATCTTCCTGCCTCTTCAGAAATTAGAAAAAAGTCACGTTGCAGATTTGCTATTTTTACAATGAAGGAAGTTTAAACTTTACACAATGTGAAGTGCAGACAGACTTAACTGAGGTTCTTCAGGCCCTTCATCAAAGACAAAATAAAATCTGACAGATTCCTTCATGTGATGGAAATACCACATGTGGCTAGTGTTTAGTAATCTAGCCATCTAAAGAACATTCAAAGCCTTTCCACCCAACTAGTAAAAGACTTGCTACTGCTTTAACAGACTCAGCCCCCTTTGTCCAAGGGCTGAGATCATTCTGTTACATTCAAAAAAACATACTTATTTAATAAAATTTGTCAAAGTCCAATTTAGCATGACTAAAATTCTTTTATCTATCAAGACAATAATAACAAAGTTAAACCAGCAGGTAATAAAATCAAGTGTGTCTCAATAGACTTATATAGTAGTCTAGTACACCGCAGATTCTGAAGGGGCAATGATCTGCAGCACTGAGTCTGCTAAAAAGTTTTAGTTCTAGATTGCTAAGAAAGTGCAGATAGCTTCTTTCTCTCCCCTAAAAAGTTAAGAGGATTTCCTTTTGTCATAGAGGCATTGTTTTTTTCCATCCCACCTGGAAAAATACAAATGAACGTAAAGACTATAATGACCACTAGCTGCATAAAATACATAATATATGTCTTGGTACAATTACAGTCTGCTGGCTCTCTTCCTCAAAATCAATCATACTATGTAATTTTCAAACAAACTGAACTCCAGCTATAAAGTAAAACTATAGTATGACTGTACACTTTTTTTCTTTAGTTAAAGCATATAATTGTTCAAAGATCTACCACATCATTGTCAGAAAAAAAACAATAGAACAAACAACAGAATTAAAAAACAGCAGAAAACAATTTATTATTTCACTCTAGGATAAGTATATGGCAAAAACATGGTGTAACAGCACCATTAGTTCTTTCTTAGATCATCTATCTCATAACTCATAGGCCTTTTTAGTATATGAAAGTGTCATGGTATGTGATCATTTAGTTTCCAAAAACTTTCCATAGTGCTCAGGAATTTTTTTAGTGTTGAACTACTAAGTTTCTTTTTTATGTCTTGACATTCATGCTGTATTTTCAAATGCAAAAACCTGCCTTACCAGACCAAGAGTAGTAGGTCCTACTGTGAAAGCTATTCCCTATACACCAAAAATACTCTAATCTCTAATATATATTGGCATCTCTAATATATACTGTTCATTGTCTGAGTGCAAAGATTGTGGAACTGGGAAGTGCCTGAAGACCAAGAAAAGGATGTGGAAGGAATACCCTGTCTTCCTCAGACAGGAATGCCATTCAGCATCTCTTTCAGAAATGACAGAAACAGAAATTTCTGTAGTTCTGAAGTTACTTATGTATTGATGATACTTATGTATTCAATGATACTGAATCATTCTCCATACATATCAAAGGGCACTTTTCCAGAGTTCAGAGACTCCACAGAAAGAAAAACGAATGATAAGAGCAATATAATATTAATTTGCAGATGAAGAACTGAGACATATTACAGTTAAGTGATTTGTCCAGGTTTAAAAAAGAAGTCTTGTAGGTGAAAGAGACATTCAGAGTCTTTTCTGGTAAGCATCACAACACATGTTTTCCTTTCAGGTCCTACCTTGACCACTTACAGTTTAGATTCTTTAGTCCGGTCTGTCTGAAGTATCAGTAAAACAACACATGTAGACATATAATAACATTAGAACAGTAATAGTAATACCACATAGAAATTTTGAAACATGGGAGCTGAAATAATCATAGAATCACAGAACGGTTGAGATTGGAAGGGACCTCTGGAGATGATCTAGTTCAACCCCTGATAGACTGCTCATGAATTGACAAGATCGTATTTGAAAAGATACTTTTTTTATGTTACAGGTTAATAATCAGACATTATGAAAACTGTATAAATATAATTCCTTCTGTTTTTCTAGTCAAGATATTCAGAACTTAGCACTCTGCCCTGATCTTATTATTGTTTTAGCTCTTTCAGAAGTCTACATTACAGTATTCATATTAATTCCAAAAGGGTTATCAAGGAACTGTAATGCTTACATAAACAGTTCATTGTGTTTGGTACAAATGTTCATCTGCCAAAGCACAAATTTTTATTTCTGAGAGCCTAATTTGATGGGCTCACTACCTGCATCGTTGATTTTTGACTAGCTCACTCCCTGCTAGTATCTGTTTCTGGCTTTTACAGGCACAAACTTTTGGAACCTTCTCCCTTGCTACATAAATGATAACTTAGTCCAACTTCAGCTGGAATGAAAATTTCTCTAAAACTAAGAATTTCTTACATATTTACAAACAATTTTTTTTTCATGGTTAGAAGTAAAAAATGTTTTTGAGAAAAAAATGACAAGGAAGTTGTCTTTTTCTTTAATTCAAGAAATGACTTTCTTACATCTATATGCCTCAGTCCTTATAATAAAACAATATTAATCTTTAAAGCACTTCAAACGGTTAAAAAAAACCCACATCTTTTAGTATACTATTATTTCAAAAACAGAGTGCAATTAAGCTAAATTATTAATGCTTGTTATACTTAATTCTTATAATTATATAAGCACTTCTTCTGGAATCCAGAGTACAGGTTATAGATGGAATAGAAATTTCTTTTTTTCCCTGTCTGAAAAGGCAGCTTTTCAAAGTGCAGCTTAAAAATAGTATCTTTATGGATCTTTGATGTAGTGTTTATTTTATTAATACATTTTAAAGCCAGTATCTTTAATGCTATTCCAGCTGAAACTTATCTATAACAATATGTCTTTTTTGTTGCTTACAAATGGACACAAGACAAACACACTAATAAAAGGTCTCTTTTCAGCTGATCTGAAACTTCTTTTGTAGTTTCTCAATTCACGTAATGACAATTTATTGCATGATCTGCATCAAAGAAGAAAGGATGGTAATAGTGTTTTGTTTTTGTTTTTAGTAACTCTAACATTTTATGTAACACTCTTGCTTTACATCAGATTTTGCCTTTGGGGGCAGAAGAGAAGCATTTATTATTTCTTTGTATTAAACGTGCATTTCTTAAATGCTAGTGTTACATTCTGTATTCCAGTATGGAAATACTGAATAACTGGCTGGCCTAAAAATAAAAAGGATAGGAAGTATGTTGCTATCAGCTGCCAAGCACTGATCTGAGAAAGTAAGATCAGAATCAATATCTTATGCCAAATTATGTCTTGGAGATACCCTATGGTACAGTCTCACCATATTACAGTCTTTTGAAAAACATCATTGATCATCTTTATATGCCCTGCTGGATCACTCACAAAACAGCTTTTAGATAAACTTCAGATTCAACCTCATGTCTACACTTCCTGTTTGAAGTAAGATACCACTTATAATAAAATTAGTAAGAGAAGAATAGGGAGTAACTTATAGAGAATGACATAATTTGGCTGTTCATGAAAACTGAACATAAAGGGAAGAAAGACTTTCATATGAAAGAACCAGCTGTTCTAAAAACAGGAAGTCCTTTCTTTAGCACTTCAGTGAAACTATAGTTTTACTATTTTGAGGGCTACAGTTGTATCAAGCCATGTTGATAATCAAAATATTAAAATGGATATCATATGCGTAGCTATCAAAAAACCTACAATATTAATAGAGGATTCTTGTGAAAGAAATGAGACCCTCAAGCACAAAAAAATAAAGCTGAAAGAAAACTGTAACTGAGATGTCTCATTTTGGACCTATTAAACTCCTAAAAGCTAAATGCATTTTTGCTTAGAAAACAGTCTCTCTCTTGTCAAAAGCAATTCAGAATAATCCCAGATTCCTAAATTGTTGAGGATAGAACTGTTGGCTTCCTACTTGAAATTCCTTTGAATCTTCAAAACACTCTGGATAGAATCTTACAGTGATTCACAAGCTGGTATAAATTTTAGAAGTGTATGCAAGTCAATGTAAACTACAGGGAGCTGGAAGAAGAGACTGTTATTTGCAGCTGTTATTTATATATATGGTGCTTTAAAGCACAGTAAAGAGACAAGAGAAGTTACTCCCTTTGGTTCAATTCTGAATTAGGTTTTATATGCTGGAAGATCTACGTAGAGCTTCTAAACAAAGTAAAAGACTAATAATATAATACTTAACAATGACCTTAGTAATCACTTGATTACATTTTGTAACAAGTCATTCAAAATTAATACCCTTCATAGCCAAATACATAATAATTGAAATATGAAAACAGGCAAGTAAACAAAAGATATCATTTAAAACAGAAAATTATATGGTTGAACATGAAGAGGAAGAGCAAAAAAGCAAGTTGCATAAATAGGGCTATCATTTTAATGTGCTTCCCTTCACATACTCATTTTTTTCTATCCATAAATTTTGTTCTACATGAAATCGTGTATATCTGCCAGATATCTGGCAGCCTGGCCAGAACAGAAACTCCAAAGGCACTGGTGAATGTTCACATTTCTCAGACATGTCCAGTATACAAATATACATCAATTCTACAGTACACACATAGCAAACTGACACTTCCAGAGTAAGACTTTCCTATTGCATAACAAGTCTACATAATTGTGGTAGTTCAGGTTTATTTATTCTAAATTCTTTTTATGGGGTTGCTTTCAACTTGACCTTCAAGAATACTTAGATGTTTAATGGATTGTATTTAATTGATCATAGCTTGGACTAATTTCCTAGACAATTTAGGACTTGAAAAATCTATTTAGAAAATAAAAACGAAGCAGATAAATAAAAATCCTGAAAACAAATCTCAATTAAACTGTTACTACTTGTAATTAACTGCAGTAATCTTTAAGCTTAATTGGAGCTACTATATCATGCAAGAATATACCTTGGTAAAGCAAAAGATGAGTATGAGCCAAATAAACCCCAGCATATTACCCTGTACTCTAGAACCATTTTTTTTCCTCTCTTTTTCCTTGGATCTTTTAATTGCTACATCAATTTTTTTACCCCAATATTTTCTAGAATCTGTTTTTAAGCATGCAACTATAAGTACACTGAAAACAAAGGATTTTTATTTTAAAGTACTCTCATGCTGAGCCCTCCTGAATACTAGTTAAGTGATGAAGGTAGTTAATTTTTGGCAAAAAGAATATTTTCAATAAACAGAAGAGAAGAAAGACATAAGGATAGAAATTGTTAGTAAGGCTAGGGGACAATCACCTAAGCGGCCCCTGCTTCAACTTAGCACAGAAAACAAGATAACTGAGAGCAGTTATATAGCATGAAGTTAAAATATACAGGTAGAACAGCAAAGCAGGTGATGAAGCAAGGCACCAAGGCAGAGTAACAGTGTTTCAGACTCATGTCTGTGATTCATGTGTACTGAAGCATTATATTTTTTTTGTAAATAGCAGTGATTAACTTTTCTTGTACTATGAACAGGAAGGAAGGCTGGGGAAGTGCACAGGCATAGAGAGATTCAGTTAAGAATGTAATTAAACTCAACTAGCCACATTAGGAACTTTCTCATCTTTACTTCCCCTTGGTTTTCCCTTTCAGGTTGAAAGCTATTAGGTGGGAAAACTCCACCAGTCATTCTGGAAGTCTCACTCATACCTATAGCCTCTCACTTGCTTCCTTGTTTCACTGTCTTTTTAATTTACAGTTTTCCATGCCCTGTATCAAATACTTTTCAGAATAACACTTCTGACTCAATAAATGCAGCTATACATATACACACATAGTCTGCAACTATGCTTGATTTCTTAATATCTTCCAACATTCTTAAGAAAATTACTTAAATAACTCTTTATGTTATGGCTTATCAGTTCTACAGCAAATAAATACTAACTTTTTTGGAAACTTCTAATCTTCAAATTTAAGGAAAAGGTTAAAATTCCAAAAAATGTAACAACTTTATGAAAAAACAGAGTGGCAAATTAAACCTTAGTAAAACTTGTTACTTTTCTCCAAACTCTGAAATGTCAAATGAAAAATAAATTCAAAATTAAAGCATTTCAATCAGCTTCCTTTTTGCACGTTTCATATCCTTTACTTAAACAAACATAAACATTGAAAACATGCTATCCTTCTGCTATGCCTGACTGCTGAAGAGCTTCACTTGTTTCTTTCCTATTTTATTTGAGAAGATGGGGAGATCCAGTGGGTAAGGGACTAGACTAGGCCTCAAAGGCCAATTCTTTGCAATTACTTTGTTCAGGACATCTGGGTAGATCCCTTACCTTTCTGTTTGTAAAGTGGAATAACAGTAATGTTGGTCGAATAAGCATATTAAAGACTAAGGGCCTCACATAACAATACTGCAAATGTAAATAAATAGATTTCCCGCACTTTCTTACTAGTTTCACTTCCCTTCTACTTTTGTTTGTATTTTCTTTCTTCTTCAGTGTTTTGCTTTCAAATTCTCTGTAGTTCAGTACTATTATCATCAGATCATAAGTCCTTTGCTGCTGAGAATGGCAGGGTCTTAAACGGGGCAAGGAAGTCAAGCAAAATGAGTGCACATGTCTGTATGGACACGCACATGAGAAGGACCTCTTATGGCTTAATTCACAGCTCCATTCCATGTCTGAATGAGTTTGTTATAGACATTCCCAGTCACTTTCTAACAATAGTTTCTGTGGTGTTTTCTCCCTCTTTTCCTAGGCGATTTGCTCTTCTCCTTCTCAATGCTTCTTTTCCCTTCTACTCTGTCCCCCAGTTTTCATTTCCTCTGCCCCATTTTCACCTTCCCATCAAGGGCTTATCATAAAAATGAATTCAGTACAATATAATACGGAAGTACCTTTAAACTAGCTGGCTAATATGGCAACAGATTCAGCACACTACAATTTAGCTGGGTGAGTGCAGTATAGACATGCTCCAACTCATTTCTTTTCTACAGACTCTATCTTTCCACTCCTAGATTCCTCTAATTAGTTTTACACAAATGTACTCAGAGTACCGTTTTCACTGTTTCACACACAGAAGCACTTACTTTTGTACTCCTATTTCTTTTGCCCCAAATCCTTTTACCTTTTTACAGCCTAATTTAAAACACAATGCCTTTATGACTTTAGCATGCTTTTGTTCTGTCTAGGAAAATGGGAATGAATGCCTCCTCCCCTCTTGACCAACCTAATTGAGCACTATAACAATAGAACATTATAAAATATTATGCTAGACCTCTAGAAAATTCACAAATGATCAAGGATAATTTTAAAACAGATACAATAATTACTTTAGTTATGAATTTTCAACACAGAAAACACTTATACACTTACTAACACTTATATATTTAGGTTCTCTTTGGTGTTTTTCAGCCCCATAATACCAGGGCTGAAAACAGTTATTATTTATGTAAATTGTTTCCCTGAAAAAGTGATTTGTTAAATGACATCAAAAGGTTTCAGAATTATTTCCCCTAATCTGACATCCAAATTAGTAATGAAGATCCATACTTTGCACCGGGCCTGCTTTGCACTACTCTGCTTTTGCACAAAGTTAAATTAAAAATATTTGACTCTCAAAGGATCAAACGCACAGTATCACTGGTCAGTGATAAAATGAAGACCAGTGAAAGACCTCTCTCCAGGTGAAGATCAGACAGACTTTCTCCTGTTTCCTTGTGTAATTTTATTACGCCTTACAGACTTCTCTTGTGCTGGGTGACTGGCTTAATGCACAGCCTACTCAGGATGTTAAAACTACAGACTATTCCAGTGCCTGACTCAGATAATGCAATTCCATTATCTTCAGATTAATTTCTTAATCACAAGTCCAATACTACACAGGTGGTTCCAAGAAATCAGAAAGAGACAGAAATACCTACATGCAGACTACAGCAGGATTGAACCTGAAGAACCCTTTAAGGTAAGAACTGTAAGAACAGAGAGAACACAGATTAGCTGTCAAATCCTAGACTGAATCTGTGGCATGAATGTCTGCAAAAACAAAATTATGTTTTTTTTTCCAAATATGCTAATAAACTATGTTGGAAGTCACTGAGAATCAAAAAGCAAAAAACCCTTCACAGCATAATAATTTTCAAAGGACAACATTTAATGTGCATCTGTGAAATATTCTCTTCATTAATTTACCTTAAGATTTCCAGATGTTAAAGATATGAAGGAAATGCATGGAAAAAGCTAATGCAAACACAGGAGAGAAGAACCATTTTGGAATTTGTGGTCTTCTCTCTCAAATCCTTATATATCTAGAAAAAAGTTCCCAGCTTTCCTCTTATGACTGCTTTTTTTTCAAACAATATCACCTCATTTATTTGACAGTAGTCGTTTTACTAGGGTATGGTTTCACAGAAAAGAATTAGATTTTGAATATCTTCCCACACAATATATTAACTATTAGCTAGAAAAATATGCTCTTCAGATATAGCAGATTTTATTTCAGCATTTTATCCATTTTAGAATGTTCCCTATTCAAAGGCCAGTGACACCAAATATCTTATCACACACTGGCTTTTTCCAAAGGGAATACAAAAAGGAGAGGTCTGAATTCTACCCTACATAAAAAAATAATAAATTCTATAGATACCACATTATACCCACTATCAGAAAGGGCAAATATTGAGAAAACATCTCATAAGAAGTTGTATCACTTATTTCTTGTCTACTCATACAACTTCATTCTGCATTGGAAGAATTCTTAACAAAATATCATGTACAGAATATATTATAATTTAAATATTTTTATACAGTTCCTGTTGTCAGAAGGGGGAATCCTATGGACATGCTTTAGATCCATCATCAGATACTAGAAGTAAAATTTCACAGGACTTAATCTGAAAATATTGATTAAATATTCCTCACCATGACTATCATACAAATCATTAAATAGTGATGGTAAATGGAAAGTTTCAAACCTGTTATACTGTTTGATCAGTTCTGCATGTTTTTGATCTCTGCTCTCATATTTCCAATATTCATTGGAATATTGTTATATTTCTATATTCAATAATTAACTTACATAGGAAAAGTCTACCGATCATGACTCTGCTTTGAGGTTTTTAAAGATTATTTACTAAGGCAAAGGCTGTTCACTCATCACCATCAGTCCTCAAAACTCACAGAATTTTACCTAGATGACCAAAGATAAATGACTAACAGACAGTGCAAAACATTTTATGAGAGACTTAAGTAAAAGAAGCTACAGAAAACCTGAGACACTTGTTGCTTTTCACTCAAAAGTTACCAAGGTATGTCTTGTGAATAAAATATTAATCACCTTTAAAATACAGAAATGCAAAGATTATTTATTCTGTCATTTAAGAAATATAGCCAGCATATATGACCTAGTGGAGTAATAAAAACACACTCAGGTTTCTAAAGATTGTTCTACTTCACTGTGTACAGTGCAATAGTAAATATTACAGTATCTGGGGGTTCCCATTCAATAAAAGGTATAGTTCATTTTTTTGTAATCATTAGGCAAGATGTAGGAAAACTTTATTGTTACAGAAATATATTTGTTCATTGGCAACACACATCAATTATGATCTCTGACTACTATAGCAGTTTGTTTGAAAACTTAATCAGAGCTGTAAACTATGTATAAGAAAGATTAAAAGCTCACAAATCAGAGAGCGCTATTACTTTGCAAACATAAAATGATTTAGAATGATTTGGGCTAGCATAACATAATTACTTTTTAAAAAAATACTTTACACTGTTCTTCTTGATCAAGTTCTAATTGTGCGGTATGATTAGTTTCACGTGTATCCTTCTTCCAGATACTGGGTGTTGAAAGATTTATTCATGTTGAGTTATGCCCTAAGCTAATTCCGTTTTCAAAAAACCTGAATTCTACAACAGCAACCACCTGAAAGACAGTAGCCTGACTATCAACCTCAGGTATGAAGAATTTTTTGCATCCCATGGACAGTAAACGAGGTCCTTAGAGGTGACAATTTTCTTTTTATTTTTCCCTTTTTTATTTTCATTTTGTTATTAAACCCTCAACTCGCAAATGCTCAACTGTCACAAAAGATCAGTGTTACTGAACCGCCGACATTAATCTGTTGTTTGAAATGTATAAAGAAAGACAAATAAAGGAGACATTGCAAAATGTCTTCCTGAAGTAGAACCAGGTATTGAAATGATAAACATAACCTATGAGGACTAGTTATAATGTTCCTGGGCAGAAAAGATTTCTAAATATCAAAGACCGTTGCATCATTGTCAGGTGGTCCATAAATAAACCATGGTCAATTCATGACATTGGACCTTTTCTTCTTGCTATGCTACTGTAAATAAGCGTGTTCCCCTTGCCTGTCTGAATTCTACATGCCTATTTCCAGAAATGCCGCAGCATATAAGTAACACTGTCATGTCCATTTTGTCAACTACAAGCTGATTATCCTTTTCTATCTGTAGTTTGGGAACATTATCAAGGTCAGAGGCAATCACTCAGAAAACTGACTTTGAAGCTCTTGTGTCTGATAATTTCTGTAAGGAATTTTCATAGATAAACTTAATAATACAATTAGTGAAAGATCTAACTTTCTTACATACTGAAGAAACAAAAATTGTACCAGTAACCTGTCAGGTATCTAGTCAATGTACTCGTTTGCTGCATTTAATCATGTCTTAGTCCAAATGATGAGAGTCTAATTTACCGTTATCACATCTAACTTCCAGTTGTGTTTGGGCAAATGCCCACCTCCTTCAACTCTCCTGACCTCCACGTTTTTTTTGGTTTTTTTTGTTTTTTTTTTTTGACAAATTGGTTATGAGGCATTTACAACTGATGCACATATCGCAAAATTATTTCTGCCAAGCTTCCTCTATGACCTGCCCGTGGGACATGACATACTCTGAGATGCATCGCTCTATCAAACTGAATCTTTCCAGGACAATGCAAATTATGACAAATTCCATCATCCTGCATTATGCGCTTCATGCTAATCTACCTAATTTGAGAAAATCAGAAGGGCTTGCTGTTCCGCTGAAGGGCACGATGTCTGATTGAATGATGGTGAAAGAACATTCACAATCCCCTTCATCTTCTAATCCCAGCTGTGGCCACCTCTGCCCTAAAACCACTGAGCAACCTTTCCTCCTGTGTAATTCCTGTGTCAGAATTAACTCGGGGTCAGTCTTTTCACAGAGCGCAGAGAATAACAAGAAGAATGATTTTGTGGTTCTGGAGTAAATGGTATTACATCTTTAGAAAAGCATTTTAAACAAAATTTTACCCGTAGACTTTTCTGTCTACTACTTCTAGCCTGTCAGACTGTCACAGTAGGAATGCAATCTCTATGTGAAGTTAAACCATCTCCCATAGAGGATTTTGAAACAACAGTTTCACTGACAGGTTTTGGGCAATTTCTAATCTCGAGCGCTTTTGACTTTGGGAGCTTATGCTGCTGGCTCAAAGCAAACAACCAACCTGTAACACATTCTTCAGAAAGTCTCCGGGGTAGAAGAGAAAAAAAGCTAAATCTCTGAGTAATTCTTCACTGGCTCGGAAGGTGGCAGTATTACTTCATGAAAGAAACCATCTACCTGGTATTCCATGGCCTCATTGCTGAAATAAACATGTTTAATTCCCAAAGAAGCATATATTTTATCCTGTGGCATAATTTACTTATAACATTAAAACTCAAACATGGAGCAATTTGTAGCAATAACTATGATTATGCTGTTAGTGGCCCAAATGTCACTGTCTAGATTAGGCTAAATGATACCTAGCACCAAAGAGCTTCTGTGATTTATTTTTTATTATCACTGGTTGAACTTGCATGCTTAAAAGGCTCACCAGGAATATGCCTTCGATAAATGAAAAAAGGATGAAAACACTGAAATTATTCAGTCTTATTGTTTACTGAGATAATCACAGAAAATCTTGTAAGAAATAATATAGTTTTAAATCGTAGCCATGATTTAAAATATAAACATTTTGGGCAGACAGATACGTTGTTACAGATTTAAAAACATACTGCATACTACAGAAGCAGAAATAAAATGTATCACAGGTTTTGCAATCTGCAAGACTGAAAATTAAAAGATTTTAGAATCAAGAAAAACTGCATCACTTTATAAAACAAAAAGTATGTTTTTAAAACAATGCTGTGTCTGATACATTAAATAAATATATGTCTGAAGCTGCTTCATTCAAAAAGAGAGAATATTAAGATTTTTAAATGGCTTTTATTTTAATTTGCATCTCAACTAATGGCAATCTTTTCCTATCTATTTACAGAGTCCCAGTATTTCAATCTACAGGAACTTTGTCATTACAGACAATATTTCTCTTATACAATTACTTTAGATTAGCACAGAATTATTAGTTATGAAAAATGAAGTGCAAGCCACACTTTCTAGCTGAAGAAGCTTTTTAGAATGAATAAATAAACACACAGCAGCTAAAACACAGGCAAGTTTTACGTTGCATTTACGATTTATGCTTTAATGGAATCTTGCATAATTGGCTTGATGCTTTACTGAGTCTTCATACACGCCTAGTAAGTACATAGCACAGATCCACATTAAACTATTTCTAAGAAGAGACAGGAAGATCTTTAGCTTTATACTTCATTCCCAGTGAGACTCAAGCCCGCAGAGGTAAATGAATGACTATGTGAGCATCATTTCAGCAAAAGGCACCGGGCACACCCTGTGCATGCTGTGGCTTGTTGACATGAACCAGGGCAGGCAGACACCAATAATACATGAAGTGCGGTTCAGAGGCAATTAGGATCAGTTGTCAAGGCCAGGCCATTAATGAAAGAACATGTCAGAGGAGCTGGAGACTTCAATGGTTGAGGGCAAGAAGGCGATTTAGTGTGACAGATCGAGTCCTTCCAATGTCCTCAGTGGTACATGCTAATACCAGCCTTAACAACCTTTTGTGGCAGTGTATAATGCGACTAACATGGACTTTGATTCAGCAAAATGACTGCTGCCACTGTTAGTCTGTCTCATTCCAACAACAGTAAAAGCACTGCTACAAATAATTACCCACTTCCTTCTCCCCCCTCCTCCATCTAATGCAGCAGTCCTTTATGCATGCCATACTGTTTCGCACTAGAAGGTCACAACGTTTATCATGCTGCTTTCTTTTCTTTTTGTGATGCCCTTTCTATAGGTTAATATAATCTGAAATTAGGCAGTAAAACAGTTTTGTTCAAGTAAAAGGAAATTAACTAAAAATTCTACTTCACTTCATATGACTAACAACAAATGCAAATACAGCAAATCAAGTTGGTCTAAAGCATTCACTGCCTATTCTGTCAATTATGCAAGGAAAATGCTGTGAGATACGGAAAGAATTATTAACATAGGCTACTGGAGCAAAAGTAAATGGCAACTTTAACCTCCACAAAAATGAAATGCTGAAGCTTTACACATAACTTGACACTGTTATTTTTCCTATTGTTACTGAAAGCATTACCAAGCACTAACTCCTACAGAAAAGCTGCAGATCTGAAATTCCTAACACTCGATTACAGGATGAAAGGCAGCATCACTGTAGAGAGAAAAATCTTAAACGAGAGTTCCACTGTAGGCATAATATTGAAGTTAGGAGCAACATCTTCACTAAAACAAGACCGTCTTGTGTTTTCTTTATAAAAGATGCAATCTGTTTTATGAGGAATAGTTTTCAAGTAAGTTAAGACTTTCAAAAAACATTATTGAATACATTATCTAATTTCTACACTATCATTCTGGTATTCAATACCTCTTTCAATATTAATTTCTTTCTAAGACATCAATGTCCTAGTTACTTGAGAATATACTATAACAAGTATTTAGGTGTGAGAAATTTGTGACACAAGAAATGGCAGAAAAAATGGATGTGCATCTTCATCAGAATTCCCCACACATTTCAAGGGGGCATTCATAAATTTGTCAAAGTAAACACTGTCCTACCAATGATAAAAATTACTTCTACAGCCCTATTTTACTTACGTTATATCAGATGATGTGGTTCTCCCCTATCACTTCTGTCATTTGGCAATGCCTGAACTGACCTTTCTAGAGGCAATACTTATCTGTGAGTGACAGGAGAAACTATCTCCAGCAGGATGAATTTCCTTCTCTCTCTTCATTTCTCTCCACTTTGCCTACTTTCTGTCTGACTCGTTTTACTTTCTCTCCTATTTTTCATCTTTTTTTTGTTTATAATTCCACAGCTAACTTCTTCTTAACTGACCTTTGCCAACATTCCCTTTTCGACTCAAAACTTTAACCTTTTAAGTGTCTACTTTAGTTTTATTCGATACAGTTCACTTTTAATATCTATTCCTTTGCAACCTTCTCCCTCTTAATTCTCTTGTTGCTATTTTTCCTTTCATTCTTTTCTCTTCCCTTGCACCTTTGTCAGCTCCTGGACCCACTGAAGTGAAGAGAAAAATGCCACTGACTGCAATATAAGTATGCTTTACTGCAAGTAGTTAGCACTGGATATACTACCAACATATAGTATCCAACGCAAGTAGCAATTGTTGCGATCAACGTGCTTCGTAGTTCTGGTAATTTTTCGATGGAATAATGCATAACGGATGGAATTACAAAATTCTGACACTGAACTACAATTATGTGTCCATGGCGCAATACGAGGAACACTAAGCATAGACATAACTGGAAACGGCACTGATTTCATACATTTTAACTATTCCTACTGATTATTTTAGATTAGAGTAATAATATACAAGGGAAAGTTGTTGCCCCAATAGGTATGTCAGTGATTATCCTACCCTTCTTTATCAAATGTCTTGATAAAACAAAGATGGATAGCATTATCAAAGGAGCATTTGAAAAAATTCATTACTCTGTATTGTAGTATTTCATAAAGAGCAGTGGAATCTCTCGGAAGCTTGAGAGGCCAGGACGCATTTTTAAAAGGATATTTTCATTGTTCCAAATTTTCTCTGTAATATTTCTCTTTCTTTCTTGCACATGTAGCATAACTTTTTTTTACTTGATTGTAACATTTGCATCAATACTATTACTCTCTTTTGTAAATACTTATAAAAATTTCCTGTCTATATACAAGCACAGTTAAACATTTTCTTCATTTACTAACTCAAGTTTTAATAATATGTTACTGAATGGTCTATCAATAATTATTATAATAAACATAAGAATCAATGATCACCAGATATATAGATGACAGACATAATTAACAAAAATAATCCTCATCACAAAGATCCAATATCATAAAACTCTGAAATTTTACTGAATTTTTAAATGCAATAAATGAGGCATCTTTCTATGGAAATATAATAAATCTTTTCAAAACAATGAATTAGGCTTAACAATAAATAGGAATATTTTGAAAGTAAACTAGAGAACTGAACACAAATAAAACAAAAAAATATTAAGAAATTAGAACCTCTAATATTTCACTATCAAGATGTATACTTGAACTGGAACCATTTTCACTATCCACCCATATAGGTACAGACGCTTCTTTCCTGTTTGCTACCAATACACTTCACTTCAGATGCCTGGAAAATCAAAATGCATTCTAATGTAACAGAGACCTTATCAAATAAAGTTTGTGACTTTAAGGAAGCAAGCTTGTTTTTTTACAAAAGTGTGCTCTCTTTCTCAAATTACCAAACTGAGGAAATAAAATTGCAAAGAAAAAAAAGAAAGAAAATAAATATTATATCATACCAGTAAAAAATCCCCTTTCTCACCATATGTAAATGCTAAGAATTTCAAGAAAATAAATATAAACAATAATTAGGAAATAAAATGATTTCTCTGCCTAATACTGACAAATCATCTTACACTTACAAGTACTTTCACAGTACTTCTCATCTCCATGGAGCACAAAGCACTTTGCAAATAGTTTCTAATATATGCAAGGGAAAATTCATTCAGCATTGATATACAGCTCTAATCGGAAAAAGAAGAAACAGATCATACTATATAAAAACATATGTTTAAGAACTAGGAGAAAAATTATCTTACCTAGCTGAAAGTGAATGTGGAATTCTGTCTAAAAATATATCTAATTATCTAACATGAACTTGGCCAGAACTTTAGAGCCAATGCCCTAATTTTTGAACCCTGCCCTGATTTTGATGACAAGTTACAAAAGCCTCAGCTTTATTTCAGTGTGCTTACTGAAAGAGAAAAGTGGTTCAGGAAGCAATGCATGTAAAAAAGTCACCTACAGCATGGCTGTGGGTATATTAACATGCCAGAATCAGTATGAGTAACTTGTCGCAAATTCAGAATAGGAACACAACTATCATTTGGGGGTACAAGAGAAGTTGAGTAACCAGAAATTAACTTCAAATGACTAGCAACCACAAAACTACAAAACAGGTACATCTCTTAGCATAGATATACATATAAGCTTGGCTTTTCTGTTTTAAATTGCCCTAAAATTCAACAGTTGGGTTGATTAAAATGCTGCTTGTTTTGAAAATATTGTCCTGTCTCATCACAAAAGCCTGCTAGGAGAATGTTTTCTGAAACAGAATTCTCTCACAGCATTTCAAAGTTGTTTTTTCAGACTCACAGAATTTGTGATGGTAAACAGTACAATTGAACTCAGGGACAAAATGAGGAAGGACAAAGAGCAGAGCAAAAAAGGGGTTCAGTCCCTGAAACACTGTGTATAGTTGCGAGGAAAGCTGTGCATCTCTAATAACAGACAGCAAACAATGTTTAATGTGGAATATCTTGAAAAAATTGTTTCTTTTGAAGTGTTTACACTACTAAAGCAAGCTCAGTCAAAAGAAACTGAAGGATGAAAATGATTTATGGCCCACTGAATTCATAATGAAAAAGAAAATAGCTTATAATCTATCTCCTTAGAAGGTAGATGATCTCACAAGAGCCATGGACACAACCCACACTGGCTCTAAATACAACCACCATGTTTGCTAACATCACCTTATGGAGATGGATCCCATGTGGTTTACTTGCACTGGAAGAGTGCAAGGAGGAAAACAGAGATATTTCCTAATGAAAGGAAGCTTCCTAAAGCAGCACAGTTCCTCAGGTTCAATTCCCCAACTCCTACGACTATATTTTCAGCAGTAACAAAAGCTAAAAGCAAACAGGTTTCACATTTAAAGGCATCTGAACTGGCGTATTCAGAGTATTGGAGCACTGATCGGAAAAATAAATTTCACACTTTTTCAGGGTTCAATACTATTTCCATATAGAATGAAGGGCACTAACTTATTACAGTCAGTTAAGTTTGAATTGACTTTCAGTACTATAAGAAAAATATAAATATGCTTAAAAGGAGAAGGTGCTGGTGTCTCAGTGGAAGAGTACTTCCCTAAAGAGACAAAGATGGAGAAATTACTAACTTGATACCTTGCATCATAGGGTAAGTTTAGAATATCTTCCCATATAACCTTAAAATAAGACTACAGAGGAAGATACCTATGGATGGGTTATGAACAAACAGCCATATAGACAGCTATAGGAAACAAGCAAAGAAGAAAGAAGGGTTGGTTCACATGACTGTTCCAATAAGTACATAGCAACATGAGGTATCCTTGCAAATGCAATTTGGGCAAACCTAAAATTAGAAGAAAAACAGGTAGACAAGAACCAAGATGTTATTTCTTTATATGCTAGAGAACGCCTGGGAATGCATTCTCTAGGGCACGGCATGGCTCACAAACAATTAACCTAGTGAAAATCCAAAGAGAAAGAACACTAGCACTTCAAACCTGTCACAATAATCACATATCTGAACCTCTAGACAAACAGACAGTGTTTCAGTTACTAGCTCAACCCTCAGGCTTTGATGTATCAAACTCACAAATGAAAATAATGTGGGATGGGGGTGTGGAATGAAGATCTGAGGTGCCAAAGTGCCAGGATGACTTTGCCAGGATTCAGTGTAGCAGACCCAAATAAGTTTGCCAACAGTGAATACCTAACTTTGAAAAAAGTTGCCTGAACCCTGATTAGAAACCCTCCCTTAAAATACACTGAAACAGAACATGAAGAAGCAGCAAGAAGTATGACTAATGGACACGGTGATAGGAGATAATTTGGGCGACTGGCCTGAAATAAATGCAACTGCTTTCAAAACTGAATATAAGGGGAGGACAACTGCATAAGTGTCAATTGTGCCACTGGTATAAGAAAAAGTGAAAACCATGGAGCAGAGGAGATATTAGAAAAGGAAGCAAAGGGGGAGAAAGAGACAGTATTTATCACTTAGGAGAAACACAAAGACAGGTAGATTATAGCCTCTAGAACATACAGAAGTTGAGGGAAGAAGAAGATTACAGTGTGCCATAACACCATTATATATTTTTAAGAGCATTACACATTTTTCACAAATTAGAGTAGAACTGCAAATTCTAGTTCTTAGTCTCATCTTCTGGAAACATTTTTGTGAGCTTTCCTTAAGGATTATGACAGAGATATTATGAAGAGATTGCTTTGTTAGACATGTTTACTTGCAGGCACCTGGAAAATTTTGTCCTTTACAGATTTTCTGTATAGTTGAATCCAGTGCATAGTGGTGGCTCAGCTTCACTTGTAAAGTTACCATGAAAGCAACTGGAGCATTTGGAAGTATACGATGATCTTTGAAGTGCTGGCATAGAATCCAAAGATGTTAAATAGGTCTGTTGTAGGAAATATTTACTCTAGAGATGTCTTGACAAGTTTGGGATTGAGTTTTCAACGAGGGTTTCAATAATGGACTAGTAATAGATGGAGTCTACAGTAGCAAAACTGCTCAGGTTCCCTTGTTTGTGGATCTTACGGGGCTTGTAAAAAACTCCAAAGAGCAGGAGGTGAGAAGTGAATGAGGCTGAATGCTTTTCTTAGATCCCAAAAGGAAGCGAATTTATCATATCTTTGAATTCTCTGTGAGCTTTTGACATTCACATCAGAGTTGTCTACTAGCCTTATTCATATCGTCCTCAGGGTTTATGATTACTACAGCTCCTTCTTTCGCTGTTTTCTGGTTTAAATCACTATTTGGATGCTGAATCTTAGGAATTCTAAAGCACTCCTCTGAGTGAGAGTTTTTGATGATGGTATTTATTGCTAATCATTTCAATGCCAAATCTTTTTCCAAAACAGTCAGTGTAGTAATTGAAAGTGTGATTTTGGCTGTCGTAAGGTTTTCAAGCCTATGTTTTTGATGTTATTGTTAATCTTCTACCATTTGTCACATGAAAGAGCATTGGGAGTGGCTTCAAAATCTTTTTGGAAGAATTTTATTTTAATGAATGTGTTGAAAAAAATTTCTCTCATTCTCTGCACAATAATTATTCTGATGTTTCAAAGGACAGAAATGTAGGTCTATGGCAAGGACAGACTGCTCAACTTAGTTTGATAAGGTTGGAAAATAATATTGGGATTAGATATTGCTATGGTTATTTCTCAGATAGTTGCTTTCCTTTTGCTTCTTTTTACCCTAGAAGCAAAGTTTCAAAGATATCTTCAGTGTTAGCCCTCCTTTAAAAAAAAATTTAAAAAAATAAAGCTTCCTGTGAGAGTAGAAACTCAGTACATATAATAAAGTGAATGGACTCCCCTGCAAAAATGGGATAAGCAAGCAGGTAGCAGTGAAATTTATAGGTTTAGATTATCTCTCCTTCCTAGCATATCATGAAAGAAAGAGTTCTGTCAATTGTTTACTGGCCCAAAGTTTATAAGGGTGTTCAAAAGGACTGCCAAATCTGCAGTTCCTACCAAAAGTCAGAAGAAGTTTGGATAACCATGAAGAAATGATGGTACTCAGAGTATGCCATCATAGCAGAAACTGTTCAGACAATGGCCCTGGATACTGTGAGACCAATTAGCATAGCAAAACCATTGACAAAGAAAAGATACACTAACAGCCATAGTTTCTGCTATACTGCTGATGCTACATTAACAATTTCCATTTGGGAAGATCCTACCAGACTGTGCATATGCCTAGGGTCAGCATATCACTGACATCATGGGCTGCTGAAGAGATTCAATAGGATCTTGAAATATGATGCTTGGAAATAGCTTGGAAGACTGCTTACACTGTCTGCCATTTGATTACAGATATCTCTGTAAAGAGGCTCTCCCTTTTAATACTAACTATTGTTCATGGTGGAGCATCCCTTTGGACTTCAAGAGAGAAAACAAGGTTGCTCACAAAGAACTATTATAGAAAAACATATTTTTACAATAAAACAAAGGCTTCCAGATACCATGATTTTGCCTGGAAAAATCTAGGCAATGCTCAGAACAATCAGGAACAGTATGACTGTCAGCACACACTCAGTCATGCATTGTACATCTTCAGTTTCTTGCAAAGTATTCATTTCAAATTGAGGGAACAAGTAGTTACCTGGAATGGGATGCTCAAGGTAATCAAGAAGCTTATGATTCATCTTCATTAGAAACCCTGCACAGGTTTTCCATTAATTTCAATATTGCAAGCTTTCACCCATAAATTAAACTCTTAAACATAAAATTTAAGAATGTGAGCAGATCTCAATGGGATTCCTCCCATATAGAGAGGTAAGTTTAGACATAAATAGTCAGAGGTTTAGTACAATAGTTACACAACATTCTCATTACAGTGCTAAATGGCAGGCCACCAGCCTTCAAATGTGCTTTGTCATTATCAGGAAAGTATGCATGCATGACAATTATTAAGTTGCAATCACAGGCTTAAAACATTATTAGAATATTGAAAAATTGTTCGGTTTATCAGTGCAAATTTATGCTGAGTAATATAATAAGGCTTGAGAGCTGCCAAAAGAAGGTAAAAGTCCAAATCACAAAAAGGTTAAATCTTCTTTCTCTTCAGTAAGAGAAAATGCTGTGATTTACATTAAAAAAAAGTGGTTACTTTCTAGTAACCTAGTAACTAAAGCATTGACACAGATGTACAGAGCAAGCTTTTAGGCTACTGTCTTTTGGAGTTAAATTCACAGTTCTGAATTAAACACTTACATGTGAGGAATACCACAGGAATGCTTGGGATTTACAACGGCTAGCACAGTGAACATGTAGCTTTCCAAACTAATCAATTGGAAGTAATGAAATATATTGCATTGTCTGAAAATTCTGGTCTGAAGGCAGTGTTTATGTCAGATGGAAAGTCATAGTCCAGGACTGAACACGTTTTAGTGTCTAGATCGTTCCTTCCAAAACAGAGGCCATGAGTCACTACTTTTCTTTACAGTATGAAGGAAAAGGTGAAGCTGGTACCTTAATACATAAGCTAGAGCACTTGTTGGGTATGCAAAAGAACTGAAATGTAGGCCCTTTAGCCTGAGGACATGGAAACCCACATCACTTTACAGGTATACTGCACATAAACCAGAAAGAGGCCAGAGAGTAAAGACTGTGACTCCAGGTCTAAACTCTCCCAGATCTGAACTTTATTACCTCACTATAAAGCCAGACTCTTTTTCTTGGTTCCCCACTTTTGGACCCTGACTTTCAACCACGTAGGTGACAATATACCCTAATATAAAATAGACTAATATCCTGGAAATGTGAGCTCTGGATAAAATGTGTGGGCTACAGGGGATCCACACTTCATTTTTCCATTTCCTAAGCAAGCATGCTGATCCATTAATCACAGGAAGCATGACTGCGGTCCTTTTCCCTATTGCATGCTTAAGCATGCCTTCTGAATTGGG